>NC_090251.1:36885636-36910636 GCF_037325665.1 Littorina saxatilis | reverse complement strand
GAGGAGGGATATTAATTGTCCCGTGCAAACACCGGGTCAGATCTGAGATAGTGAGCCGGATTGTATACATGGCAAGGACTGATCCTTTAAAGGCTAAACCCTTGTGCAAGTTATGTTAAAGGAAGTATTTCACACGTGAACACTTTACAATTGTTGTAAGACTGCCGACTGTATAAGTATTTTTTGCCATCCAGCTGAAGTACAATGTACCAGAGCAGGTACAAAAACAGCAACACACTCAACAACAGTAACACGCAAAGATCGACACGTTGTGAAAAAAAGACAACAAAGAAAAGAAATCATAACGGAACTTAAAATAAAACAACACGTAAAAAAACAAACTCCAAACGGAATTTTAAAAAAATTCGTTCATTGCTACTCAATCTGTTGATATATAGACAAGAATGAAAACAAAACACATACAGGTTAATTAAGTACATGCATTCAGATTACACGCAAATCAAACACATCCAGTTTCATTGCAAGATTAACATCAATAATTAATGTATGCAAACAAAGAATCCACATTGCAAAACTTTAAGTCTGTCATTTTCTAAAAACAATTGGCATAACTTTTGTCCTTTGAACAGTGACAAAAATTCCTTCAAACACTTCCAAAACCGATCACCAAGCCACACATTTGTTTGAATGTCGACTGCAGGGAGGGAAACGATATGGAGGCCGTAAGTACGAAACACAAAATCGGTCGATGCCTGGAGTAAATTAACAATATCGAGTTATTTCCAGAAAAAAAAATTACGAAAGCTTAACAGTTCATGATCATTGGTGAAAGAAAAAAACACCCACACCAGCAGGGACCCCAAAAAGACAGTAAAACGCGAAAAAAAAACCCACTTAACAACATAAAGCATATATAGATATAATTATGTACATACACGTCAGGAAAGTAATTAAAAAAACCACTAAATTTCCTGCTACGGTTAAGATGACCAATCGTGCCGTTGGAGAATATCGTTTGAAACAACAATTTTTCCCTGAAACACTCTCATCAAACATGGCAACCATAACTCACTGGTTTAAGTAAAAAGTGAAAGAGTTAAGGAAACTAACAGACAACATGCTACCTCAAATGACATGCCAAACAGCTAAAAACGTTTCGGAACATTTAAACAAGAAAATCAACACATAGAAATATTGTACATGCTAATACCACTACGAGTATATATATTACCCGCTATTACGAGTTAGTCGTGTGACAGAGAGTTTTCTTGCACACGAGACCGTAGATGTCTCACGACGGCGTAGCCGAAGTGAGACAGCAGCAGTCGAGTGTGCAAGAAAACTCTCTGTCACACGACTAACTCGTAATAGCGATTATGTCTCACAGCATAGGCATAGAAAGACAGAAATGAGTTTTTGGGGACGAAATAACAGGCACAAAACAAGACTGAAAAACACAATTGCCCTTTTACACATACCCTACACACGCATGCGCGCAGAAAATAGATTCAATGCGTTTCGTGTCTTTTCTGGTTGAATGCATTCAACAAAGTATCAACCAACGTTTCTGAATCTTTCAATGAAAAAAGATAAACTTATTTTGAACCAAACAGCACATACCAACGAAAGCTAAACACACACGCGCACTAACACAGATTGAATGCAAAGCGCGAACGAACACGGAGGATTTTTGCAGGTCAGGTCGTGGGAAAGTCCACCCGAAATGTTCCACAGGGGAACTGGTTGTGTTTGTATTATTTATTTTCACATTGATGTTGATGGTTTTTACAGTGCTGTTTTTAAAGAATATTTTCCGAATTTAGGGCACACTTTTGACTTTTGGTTCGTTTATCTCGTCGAAGCAACATTCGAGTGTTTCTAAATCAAAACCTTCCAACACCGCTGGTGCAGATTAGACCTGCCTGACTGTCTGCGTGCGTGTTAGAGCTGAAGACGAAGCCTCAATCGCCAAAGCGTCACCTATCTGTGGGTCCTGAGCATCGGATGTACGTTGATACGTGGTGAGATCCGCACGGAACTGTCTATGCAACTTTTCCTAGTCACAGGTGTAAGGTTCGATCTTTTATTTGAAATTTCGTCCTCTGTGTACGCAGCAAAGCGTTTCGCCATTTTCGGTTTTCGTTGCAAACGACGATAGTGAAAGTAGTACCTATTGTTTTGTTTTGACCTTTCGTATTCAGGGTTCTTAATTGAAGCTTGGTAAAGGGACCGTGTCGTGTAAGTGGAAAGTTGACGAAGCTTTTGAAAACAGAAATTGAATGAAGAAGAAAATGTGGCTTTCAGTTATATACAGGAGAACGGGGTTGGTGTTATTCTTTTTCCGTCAAACACGAAGTACACAGATAAAACGTGATTGACTGACCAAGGCCTGTTGGCACACTATTCAGAATGCACAACAAAATGTAACAACACTTTGATACCCATTTTTCTACGTTCGTGATCACTTGAAATGAATACTGAAAACATAAGTGTTTAAGGTAGTGACTGAATGTATGTGAAGGTAAACATTTTCAGAAATAAATGCATAATCAAAATAATTGATTTCGGCATCAAAGCGTGTAACATAACATCTTGCACACGTTTGCTTTAGTAGTGGCAAAGAAGGAATGCGTGTGACATAAGTTGATATCTAACAGTGTCTTTCACAGAATCAAACACTAAACTAAAGCCTGACAAAAAATGTTTTTATCAGAAAACAAACGCTAAAGGCAAATCTAGTTCTGCAATATCATTGGGGAGAAAAATACTGTAAGATAAGTTAAGGCACACTCCTCGTGAGTTTAGTTCACCATCTTAGATCTGGCCAGCCTTTTAGATGAGATAAGACCATCCCTACACTTGGTCACATACAAAACAACAACAACAACAACGAAAACTAACACACACAAAACAGTGCACAGTAAGGATTGTTTTAATCTTGTTTTTATCAAATAAATTCATCAAAACATTCCAACTCACCACAACAACCAGTCAGGGTGTTGATTTTTGTCACGTGTCTAAGTGGAGGGTATCTTATCCCATGTAAAAGCCTAGCCAGGTCTGAGATGGTGAGCCGAACTGTTCTCCAAAGAATGCTTGCGCCTTTAATAATCCAATATTTTCAGTGAATACGCCGATATATTACAATAACGTCAACGCAAGAACACACAAAGTAGAAAACTGAGTCTGACAAATATTTTTTTTCCATCAGACAAAACAAGCTATCGGTAAATCTATCTCTGATATATCACTGAGAGTAAAAGAACAAACATACTAATGGGTAAACCGCAATAGACGTTTTCCGGAAATAGCTTTGCCAGGATTTTCAAGCGTTGTGGATGAGTTGCGCCCTACTTTAGTGAGTCAAACAATAACACGTGGTAAAACAGTTACAAGCAATCGCAGTGAATTATTGACTCTAATGTGTATGTCATGCAGTGTCCGCTCTTTCGAAAACATACACATAGGAAATTACGATTTGTTGCGGCAATGATCGCTTGCCTCGAGTGATTCGGCGACAACGTGTTTTGCCTGAGGTCAGGCAAGTTTCGCTTGAGGTCACGTGAGTTTGGGAAACATGCGTGTTCAGCGATCAATGCAGGACATCAGCAGTGAATCGTGGCTCCGATGTGCAGATTTTGTTTTTTGTTTTGTTTTTGTTTTTGTTAAAGAAAAAGGCATCATATTGAGCAGACACTGCATACCGTAGACATCGGAGTCAGTTATTCACTGAGATCGTTGGTCTTAACTTGTCGAACACATGTTATTGTTTGACTCACTAAAATGGGACGCAACTCTTCCAGACGGCTTGGAAATCTTGACTGAGTTATTTCCGAACATCGTCCATTCACAATATAACAATACCCGAACATTTGCTTATATCTGACAGTACCTTCGAAGTAAGCACATACCGAGCAGAAAACTATTAGAAAACACACTCTATAGTCAAATCTAGTTCTGCCATCACATCGGTAATACAGACTAAATTTAATTCACTACCATGGGATTTTATTTGCCACTGTTTTATCTTCAGTGGATGGTACCCTCCTCCACGTCAAAGACAAATAATAATTAAAAAAATCAAACAAATCCGCTCTCTCAGAAATATCTCATCGTTTGCAATCTGGGAACACGGTTGTGTCATTTTCAACAAAAGCAATACGAAGAGACCACGAGGCCCATCGTTCAACCAAACCAACAGGTAGCAGAGCTGGTACAATTAAGTCCTGTGATGGAGAACATTTTCCACAAATCGCGTCCAGTTTTAATACCACTTTTCACCTTAGTCCAGCATAAGCGCATGTCTCCCTTTCCAGAAACTGAATCCCAGTCTTGATTCAAGACGACTTTCTTGGTTTCTGAATTCGTTGATTTCTCAAAAGCTCCAACCGCGTTTGCACCATCACAGCCCAACAAAGAAACATTCGTAGGCCAAATGAGTTCCTAAAAGGTTACCCAAAGGCATTCGGATATCCAGACATTCTTCCGGATCAAACAAAAGACATGGTCTTTTCTTTCTTGCAAGTCCCAGTCTGGGAAATATCAGGACCAAGACAAACAAGAACAGGATTCACCCTGCTAGACCAAACGATTCATTCTTTAAAAGCAGGAGACATGCATTACCCGCAACAACAAAAATCCTCCGCCTTTTGAAGTGTGACATAATCCTTCTCAAAGATTAGCTTCTGTGTATTGCCACTAAACCACGCTGAAACAAAAGCCAGAGAGATTCTCAAACCAAAAACCAAATGGCGGATCTTTCAGATAAAACTGTCCAGCGCTTCCCACCTCACATATGCCAAACAGTTCCCTGGAAAGAAGGACCAGTCATAGACGGGACTCTTGATTGCTCAGACTTCTCGTCAGCACCGAGACCTGTAAAGCTCAGACCAAACATGATTCTAAGAAAAGAATCCAAACGTAAAACCAATCCTCAGACATGATTCTTGAAGACTCAGACTTCTTTCCAGCATCGAGCTCGACGAGGCAAAGAACCACTCCGAGAAAAGATTCAAAACGGAAAAACCAAGGACCGTCAAGACTCTTCAAGCCTTCATTGAGAGAGACCTGGGAAACTTAGCCCGACAGTGGTGCCGGGTTAAGCATCCAAGAGGAAACCCGATTCCAAGGAAAGAGTGTAGAAGACCTCAGACCTCCTTGCTGCGTTGCGTGGTGAGTACAGCCGTTCTGCTTCCCGAGGACGGTGCTCTGCCCTGGTCGCGATGCAGGGACTGGGTTCTGGAGTGACGGTCCGGCATGGGCGTCATCACCATGGGCGTCATCACCATCACCTCCTCCTGCTGCTGCTGGAGGGGCTGAGGGCTCGGTTGCCTTGACGACAAACTGGCGGTGGGGCTTGCACGGGGAGTCAACATCCTCCTCCCAGCCCCTCCCCTTCCTCCTCCAGGGCCGAGGCTGGGACTTCGACTGCTCCTCCCGCCCAACCCACCAGCGGCTCTTCTCTCCGTGCGGCTGAACTCTCTGCGCAAGGTCTTGGTGTGCGTTGGGGTGAGGTCTGGTCGCAGTATGGGTCCTTCTCCTTCCATCAGAGGTGGGTGCTGGGGGCTGGTCTGGAGGCGGGGGGAGTGGGAGGGTGGGGTGTGGGAGGGGGAGGGGGAGCCGGACAGCGGACCGTGAGAGGGGGAGTGCGGAGAATGGGGAGGGCGGGAAGACGGCTGACGGTGCAGGCTGGCTTGGGTTTGCAGCAGAGGGGTTGTGGACGATGCGTCGCCCTGTAAAATACAACAATGAGAATGAACTTTTACTGCCTGTATCATATGGGTGCATTCATTAAAATAGCCCGCAAGCCAGAATTTCGGCATGTTGGTAAACGTTTGCTCGGTGCCGAATGAAAGGTCTTAGCCAAGGAAGAGAAATCATCATGCCATGATACTGGTGGCTCCGGACATTTACAACTCACAAAGTTTCCTTGTTTAATTTCGCTTTGGGCCAAAGTAATTGGAACATAAGGAGGAGGGAAACAAGTTCACTACTTACAGTAACTAATGGACAAGCTCACCTGCAAAGATTGTTGCACTGTGTCCTGTCTTTTCAGAGTTTGATTTCGGCCATGTTGCATAGTTCCTTGACGTTTCAATCTTCCCTCGCTAGGAGAGGAAGGAGGCTCAACGTTAACTCTGCCTCCCTGCAAGCGGACCGGAGAGTAGTCTCCCCTATCCTGATAGCGCACGGGGGAATAATCGCTCCGGCTGCGTCCGCGGCCCGTGCAGGGGATGTTATTCTGGTCCCCTCTGTCTACTTGACGAATAGGAGAGTTATCCACCCTGCCCTGATGCTGGTTATACTGTTGTCGTTGTTGCTGTTGCTGCGGTTGTGGCGGGCGCTGCTGGCGTTGTTGCTGTTGCTGTTGTTGATGTTGTTGCCCTTCAGCTTGTTCCCGAGACGGTTTCCCCCTCGGTTTGGAGCGGTCGTGGTGGTAGTAGGACCACCTCCGGCTGACGAACTCTCGCTGAGGCTCGTAGAAACTCGCCGCGTGAAGTCTCGCCGGGTCTGCCACGTGACCCGGCGGGACGGACTGCGTCACCGTCAGCGACCGGTGTCCGTTCTGAGGAGTAGGTGTGGGGGAGGGAGAGGGAGACGGGGAGGGAGAGGCGGAGGAAACCACAGTCACACAATTGTTGCTGTTCACCATGCAAGACCCTGGCACTGATATCGTCGCGGTCGCTGTGGTGGTTGTCGCTGCCACGGTGGTGGTGTTGTGGTGACTGTGGTGGCTGCAGTTGGCGTTGTTATAGGGGTGGTTGCAGCCAGGCATGGCGGAGATGTCGGGATTGGGGCAGGGGTTGGGGCCGAGAGAGAACAGCTGTCGTTCCAACGTGTCCAGACGAATGTGCAGTGTGGTACAGATGTTGTAGGTCTGTGTCAGGATCTCCTCTTTAGCGTCCAGAAGATCTGCCGGTGTAAGTCAATTGATATGCAGTCAGAGTTTGTTTGCGATCATGAGACAAGAACCGTGAGACTTTGATACAGACCGACAGACAGATGCATGTTTACAGAGAGAGAGAGACCGAGAGAGCGAGAGAGAGAAAGAGAGAAAGAGAGAGAGAGAGAGAGAGAGACAGACAGAGACAGACAGACAGACAGACAGACAGACAGACAGACCGAGAGACTGAGAGAGAGAGCATAATTACTACATTATCCATGGTCACATGAAATAAGACTGGAAACTCATTGTCCATGTACAATATTGCCTAATCAATGAATATTCAAACAAATCTACGAAAAATAAAATAAGACCTTTATTTTATAGCACTACCCATAAATCAGCCAGATATAAGTTTTAATCTCATTGCTTTCTTGTTGGCCAATTGAAGATTTCGTATTTTACAAACAACAGCCTGCCAAACGGTTGTGTGACGTGTCTAGTGTGTTGGCGAAGTGTCTTGTGCTTGTCACTTCTCGCTTTCAGCCCTCACCGCTGGCTAGCACCGTCTGTCCTTTTTAGGACAATGCGAAAAGAGAGCAGAATGCGTCAGTCTCTCCTGCCAGTACAATAACCTCTCCACAACAAGCCCTATGTAGTGCCTCCATCGCTGCGACAGGCGTAAACTGGGTACCGCAAGGCCCCAGGCTAGACTACAGTACAAGGACTCGGAGGAGGTTGGCCCCTAGACGTGCGGCATGCGGGCCCACCGGTGTGTGGAAACGAACCTCCAGCTATGGGTCAAATAGCCGGGCAGGATAGGCTCGTCAACCCTGGCAGGCAGCTATCCTAAGAGAAGACCACTCTGAATTCAAAACGAGGGTAGAGGAGGCTCATCATCCATGGAAGGAAACTCGTCTAGGAGAAGGAAAACTCCGAAATGAAACCCACGCAGTCCCTCGAAGACGGAACGGCACTGGCCTTTTTTAGGCGGGGAGCAGACCGGGTGCCTACGCTACCCTCGACAAATGGTTGTGTCATCAACAAACAACAAAGAACTTTGACTTACCTTCTTTTATACTGTCGGCTTTTTTGTCGAACTTCATCCTGTGTATGTATCGTAGGACCACTTTGTGCATGATGGCCTGTTGAAAGAAAGAAAAGCATTTTACCTATCGTCACGCTCATAAGAAAAATACCGATCTCAGTGTTAGGCATTTTTGTAGTGAAACTACAGGGGAAGCTACTGGAAGGGTATCTATCATGTGTTAGAGAGTACAAACTCTCAGACCATCGGAAACCATTGCCACGGTAACGTAAGCAAAACTGCCGATCTCGCTTCTTGAGTAAGGCTCTTTTTCTTTATGATACAGCAAAACTTGTTTTGAGAATGTGGAGGTATGCAAAAGCTCTTTGTGGGTTGTTATGCAGTGTTGCTGATTGAAAATGTTGCTGTCAGCTCTTTATCTCACGTTTATCCCGTGGTAACAGCTCGAGATAGGCAGTTTGCAACTTATAACTAAAATGAAATAGGCAGATTGTTCAGAAACCAAAGAAGTTTTTTTGCGTTTTTCTCAGAACATCAAAAAATGACATAGGCAATTATCTTATGAGCGTGACGCTATGTAGGTTCTGCTTACTTAAATACACATTACTGCTCGTGTAAACAGTTCTGCTCACGAGTTCAGACCTACCCAGGCGTTTACATGGAATTTGTTTGTTTGTTTGTTTGTTTGCTTAACGCCCAGCCGACCACGAAGGGCCATATCAGGACGGTGCTGCTTTGACATATAACGTGCGCCACACACAAGACAGAAGTCGCAGCACAGGCTTCATGTCTCACCCAGTCACATTATTCTGACACCGGACCAACCAGTCCTAGCACTAACCCCATGATGCCAGACGCCAGGCGGAGCAGCCACTAGATTGCCAATTTTAAAGTCTTAGGTATGACCCGGCCGGGATTCGAACCCACGACCTCCCGATCACGGGGCGGACGCCTTACCACTAGGCCAACCGTGCCGGTTTACATGGAATAAAGCCAAAGCCACTAGTAGTCATTAGTGTCAATAGGCAAATTTTAATGACATACGATACCGATATATGCACAGCCTGGCCGTGACCTTGCCATTCATTTTCTAGTGCTGATAATGTTGAAGTCACTGAGACAAACCTCGTTCTCGAAATTCTTGGTCACTTCCTTCGAAGACATGCAGCAGAACTGACAGAATGTTTACTTGACACCATAACTGTAATACTATATTGTGAACGCTGATTTAAATACTTTCTTATCATTAACGGTGAAATGGAATGGATTACCTTATAGTCAATTTCAAAGCCTCCATCTTGGTCGTCCGTCTCAAAAAAGTCCGTCTGTAAGGAAGAAGCGTGAAAAGAACTTTACACTAACAGCTCAGTTTCCTTATTGAGGAAAACACACACCACACACACACACAGCTACACTCACACACACACACACACGCACATACACACACACACAGACACACACATACGCACACACACGCACACACGCACGCACGCACGCACACACCCACTCACACACACACCGACTGACAGGCAAGCAGACACAGCTGACACACACACACACACATCCTACACACACACTCTCTCTCCCACTCACGGAGCATCCAGTCAGGATACTCTTGGCGTAGCCGGCAAACTTGAGGATTGACTTTGGCGTTGGCACGATGTTGAAGGGAATAGGGAGTGTTGTGCCTTCTTCTATAAAGGAGATCCACAGCTTGGCACGTGCAAACTTCCACTCTATGTCCTCGCATTTCTGTGTACACACGGCACCACAATCATTATTCAAAGGAAAGAATTTTTGCACACTCGTCTTTCCCGTGATTCGGCTCACCGACTCTTATCTGGTCAGGCGTTTACATAGGATACGACCATTCCTCCGCTGGGGCACACAGCAAAACTATAGGCTTACCGCCTGGTTACTTTTCATGGAGAGTGGTGGTTTTTTTAAGGAATTATTTTATATAAAATCCACCAGCCGCTTTAAAGAAATTAACCAAGGAAAACATCCGAACACTTCACAGAAAGCAGAAAGGATATTGATTTCTGGTATGTGACCAAGTGGAGGGATAGTCTTATCCAATGGAAAAGCCTGGGATGTTTAACATAAGAGTTTTCATGGAAAGGACTGTGTCTTTGAGATAGCTCACTTTGGAATTTTATCCTACTGCTTAGTGACATATGATTGACGGGGATACTCTATCGAACAACATCAACTACAACTACACAAAATGCGGCTGCCACAGTACCGCCTCAACATTTGTGGAAATGCAAATATAACGTCATTATCAAGACAAAAGCAAAAAGAACAAGTCGCGTAAGGCGTAATTACTACATTTAGTCAAGCTGTGGAACTCACAGAATGAAACTGAACGTAGTCCGCCGCTAGTGCAAAAGGCAGTGAAAGTGACGAGCCTGTTTGGCGCGGTAGCGGTTGCGCTGTGATTCATACATATCATATCTATATGTTTTTGGAATCAGGAACCGACAAGGAATAAGATGAAATAGCTTTTAAACTAGGGGGGTCCGGGGGCATGCTCCCCCGGAAAATGTTTGAAAAACGGTTAAAATCTGTGCAATCTGGTGCATTCTGGGCCTTGTTTTGAGGGTTAAGAGCAGCATTGTTTTGATTGTTGGAGACACACACAAAATTTATTTAAAAAAACAAAACAAAAAAACCCAACAACTCAAAGCAAGGTACATGCTTTTTCCAGGGGTGGGGTTCCGGAACCCCTGGAACCCCCCCCCCCCCCCCCCCCCCCTGGGTCCGGCCCTGCTAAGGGACACAAAGGTCTCTACCCTGGTTAAATCAGCAAACAACACACATACTAGACAGCAAATAGATTTTTTTTTTAAACAAGTCCAAGTCGAAGGATGGTTATTCCTGAACGGGTCTATGACGGAGGCAGGGATTTCTAAACAATTAAAAAAAAGAGTTCTTTAAAGGCACAGTAAGCCTCCCGTAAACCATCACAGATACGGTCAGGCTTTTACACACAGTACAAACACCCTTTCATTTAAACACTCACCGATTGAGAAGACCCTAGGTGCCCTCCGTAAAGAGCGAACAATTTTCAAAGAATTTATTTTTGCGCGGTTTATCTTACCCCTGAGCCATCGTGAATCCGTGTGATCCAGTTTCCCTTTTTCACAATGTAGTCGTCCTCGATGTGAGCTTATTTACAATAGCACGTTTTTATGCACGAAACAAACGGCTGTGGTTCACAAGAACTCTAGCGATGGCTTTTGACTGTTGAGAGGAACGGCGATATGCATGATAAACCGTCGTCTGCTACGACCCTTGCGTGACCCTGCTTCCGGGCTTTTCTTTTTTCAAACTTTCACAACTTCGAATTGTACTGATCTTGTCTTGATGAAAAAAGAATTCTTTTATGATTAAAGAATGTTTGTGTAACAAGCTGTCAATATATTATTTAGATTTTAAAAGTTAGGTCTAGCGCAAAAACGCACCACGGTCCAAAAACATTTTGATAATCATCGATTCACGGCTATCGCCAGTTTACATCGATAGAATGAGACCCGAAGGGAAGTAACTCATGTTTGACCTGAGTTCAGGATGGGTCCAAATTAAAAGTGTTCGAGACAATCTGCAAAATTAATTCTTTAAAAATTGCTCGCTCTTTACGTAGGGCACCTAGGATGTTCCCGTTTGGTGAGCGTTCAAATGGAAGGGTGTTTGTACTGTGTGTAAAAGCCTGACAGTATCTGTGATGGTTTACGGGAGGCTTACTGTCCGGGCGTGATTTCCGGTATCATAACAGCCGTCCAGCACCAAAACGAGGCGCAATTGTTGTAGCAGCCCAAGTCCACGAAAATAAATTCTTTGAAAATTTCTCACGCTCGACAGAAAGCAGCCAGGATGTTCCCGTTCGGTGAGCGTTCAAATGGAAGTATGCTTGTACTGTATGTAGACGCTCGGGGAGCTCTGTGATGGTTTACGGGAGGCTTACTGTGCCTTTAAGGAGTAACTCATAGATGACGCCCTTTGTTGGTTTCTACCTGTTTTAGAAAGGTAGTTTCGAAAACTTCTACATGCGCTGCGTAATTCAATGAGAAAGAATCAGGGTAGTTTGTCTTGTTTATACTGCCGGCGCGCCCCTTTAATAAATGTTAACCAAAAGTGCGTACAATATTTCCTCAGACAAATTAGGACAGAAAGGTTTCTTTTGCGAACTGGTTTGACAGAAGCTGACAAGAAGTGTCTGCGGTATTGCTTTTTACATTTAGTCAAGTTTTGACTAAATGTTTTAACATAGACGGGGAATTGAGACGAGGGTCGTGGTGTATGTATGTGTGTGTGTGTGTGTGTGTGTGTGTGTGTGTGTGTGTGTGTGTAGAGCGATTCAGACAAAACTACTGGACCGATCTTCATGAAACTTGACATGAGAGTTCCTGGGTATAATATCCCCACACGGTTTTTTTCTCAGTTTTTCGATCAATGTCTTTGATGACGTCATATCCGGCTTTTTGTGATTGTTGAGGCGGCACTGTCACGCCCTCATTTTTTAACCAAATTGATTGACACTTTTGTCAAGCAATGTTTGCCTCAGTCCGGACTTTGGTATTGCATTTCAGCTCAGAAGCTTAAAAATTAGTTAATTAGTTTGCTCATTAAAGTTGTCATTAAAAACGATTTTCCACTTACAGATTAAAAAATCATTGCATTGTATTTCTCGTTTTCTCCCGAATTCAAAAATATATAGATATGTTATTTTTACTTGAAAAAAGCGCTCAGAATTAAAGAAAATAGGTTGAGTATAATCTTCGCATGGTTTGTGGAGACGAGCGTGACCCGTCTCGGTGTTCGGGGAAGTTTAGCCGAGACTATCCGAATGTAGTCTCGGCCGATGACTGGTTTTTGGTGTTTATCTTTTAGTTTGATACCTACAGATTGACTAAATGTGTTTATATCGCTTCACGCGACTTGTTTTTTCTTCTCTCGGCCAACTGGGATGGCGGTAGTCTGCGATGTTTTAAGGCTTTGTAAAACTTGCAAGACTTCTAAGAAATAAAGCTTTAATTTGTGTTTGTGTCTATACATACATATGTCTTCCCGTCTGATGCCATCCTGAACTCAGGTCAAAATGAGTTCGGCTCATATTCTCCCTGACCGGACGCTACAGTCCTACGCGAATCTATCAAAACAAAAATACAGAGTTATCTCCCATATGGTTTTCGCGAGCACTATAATTTGAGATCAGTGTTCGCGAGACGAAAATGATTGCAGATTGGCCGACTTCGACAGTGATCTCCGTTCTGTTCTTCACAGTTATGATAAAGACATCGTTCTAAGGTCAAAACAAGTCGAAATTTTGGGACTGCTGCCGGAAGGAGACCGTAATAATATGGTTTCATCACTGTCAACTGGTTACCGAAAAAATCGTATGCTCCAGTTAGCGCCGAAACCAAACGGTTGATTATCACGTGACACTTTTGCCATATTTAGAGTTGTTTGCACAGTAAATACAGCCGCGAAAAATAGCTCGCTTGAAACTGTCTTACATATCAATTCCTTTGTAATTTAAAAATGACAAAACACCATGAAAAATCATTATTGACGATCGCGAATCTGCTTATATCCATAACACATAACGAAAAGCTCTAAATATGTAAACAAAAAAATCGGTTTCCTTGCCAGACAAGGAAACTCAAGGCATCCTGTCAGGGAGAGAATGAGCCGAACTCATTTTGACCTGAGTTCAGGATGGTCTGATGCTTCCTGCTATGTACTGCGTAAGGTATTTAGGTTAAAGACACACTCCTTCCCTTGTCAACACAGTGCGGCTGACCGCCTCAGATCTGCCCAGGATTTATTCTACAGGATAAGACCATCCCTCCATTTGGTCACATACCAAAAATGAACAGCCTGGGTGCTCTCTGTGCACAGTGGCTACAAAAGGCTACAAGTGGCTACAAGTG
The DNA here is from genome assembly GCF_037325665.1 of Littorina saxatilis. Classification (NCBI taxonomy): domain Eukaryota; kingdom Metazoa; phylum Mollusca; class Gastropoda; order Littorinimorpha; family Littorinidae; genus Littorina; species Littorina saxatilis. The sequence goes on along the minus strand of NC_090251.1, from coordinate 36,896,808 downwards.
GCTACAAGTGGCCCTTTAAGAAATCAAATTATTTAACAAATATCCAACTCACCAGAGCAAGCAGTCAGTGTATTGTATTAGTGTGTAAACCGCCGCGATGAGTCTTCAATGCATCTCTTCAAACGTGTTACTCATCATACCTTAACTTCTTCAAATGCACTACTGATCGTACCGTTGAGCATGTCTCACCTGAATCTTTTTAAAGGTGTTACTCATCATACCCTAAACTTCTTCGAATATGCTACTGATCTTACTGTTGAGCATGTTTATCAGTCTCACCTTAATCTCATCAAAAATGTTGCTCATCATACCCTAAACTTAAAACACACCTCTGATCATATTGTTGAGCATGTTTACCAGTCTCACCTGAATCTCTTCAAAGGTGTTGTTCATCATATTCAGAATTCTTCAATTGTGCTACTGATCATACCATTCTGAATGTTTATCAGTCTAACCTGAAAGGTGTTGTTCATCATGGCGCCTGATAAGCATGTTCGTAAGTCTCACCTGAATCTGTTGCTCATCATGGCGATGGGTATCACCTGAGTCCCTTCAAAAGTGTTACTCATCATGCCCAAACGTCTTCAAATGTACTACTGATCATGCCGTTGAGCATGTCTCACCTGCATCTATTCGAAGGTGTTGCTCGTCATACCCAAACGTCTTCGAATATGGTATACTGATCATCCTATTCAGCATGTCTCACCTGAATCTCTTCAAACGTGTTGCTCATCATGGCGATGAGCATGTTGATGAGGACGACGACGGCGCCCAGGATGTAGACACCGTACAGGATGTACCCCACTAGCTCCACCATGCTGTGCCGACCCCCCTTCTCCACCTGGGGGGCCGCGGAGTTGCCCATCCCGAACGCTGCCCAGAACAGGGTACCCGTCGTCTTTAGGAGGCTGAAAAACATCAAGACGGGAACAGTGTTTCAAAATGCAAGGATTGGTTTTAAATATACTGAAGCGGTATAAACATGGGCCAAATCCGTGTGCGTGTGTGTGTGTTTCTGTGTGTGTGTTTCTGTGTGTGTGTGTGTGTGTGTGTGTGCGTGTGTGTGCGTGTGTGCGTGCGTGTGTGTGAATAGAATAGAATAGAATAGAATAGAATAGAATAATCTTTATTGCCATGAAACACACAGTTTATAAGGCACATAATTAATTAACAAAGAAACTGTAGTAAAAGAAAACATCACCGTTTTTTGAAACATTCGTAAACAAACTGTGCTAGCTGGGTTTGTAGTTTGGGTATTTGTAATATTTGGCTGGGAAGAGTGTATTGGCCTGAATAGGCTATGCTTGATATGAATTTTTCTCTAATGGAAGTATATTTGGTGCATTTATCCAACAAATGTATTTCATCCTCTATCACATTACATTTTTTGCATAATCTGTCATTTACTGGTGTATTTAAATGTCGACCCTTTTCAATTTCTAAATCGTGTGCACTTATTCTTAACTTTGTTAATGCTTTTCTGTGATCTAAATTTTTTACCTCATTGATATAAGATTGCAATTCGTATTTCCTCGAGTCTGTTACTTTTGCGTAGAATTTTAATTTTGAACTTCCTTCAGACTTTTTATTAATCCAGAATTTTATGAATTTGCATTCTAATTTCTCTTGTATGGCTTTTTGTAACTTTTTAGAATTAAATGTAGATTGATTTTGCCAGACATGATTAAATCCTAATTTATATACTGCTTGTTTTATGAAATGTGACCATGAATTTTCCCGTGACGGATCTAATAGTGATAAATATGCTTGATATATGTAGGAGTCTTTTTTAGTCTCTAGTATATGAGCCCAATATTTTATGCATTGTGATAATATTCTCAATCCTATTGGAAACCGTCCTAGTTCTGCTAGCACTGGAATTTTCATACTTTTCTTATGCGTACCAAGAATGAATCTGCAAAATCTTATATGTGCACTTTCATGAGGGCATTCCTTGGAGATGCAACATTGAAAAAAGGCATCAATGTCGTCAAATATATGTGTATTTTTTATAATGTATGGAAACCATACTTCTGCGCCGTAACAAATAATTGGGGACACTAACAAGTCAAATAAATTTAAAATTGTTTTTGTTTGAACAAGATTATTTCTGAACGCTTTTCGAAGAGAGTAAGCTGCTTTGTTTCCTTGTTTGCTAAGATGCTCCTGGGCAATATTTAAATTTCCATTTTGGTTGAACACTATACCCAAATATTTATACTGGTCTGTTCTTTTGATAATACAATCTCCACATTTAAATATTGTATTTATTTTGGGAAGACTACGACAAAATATTACAATGTTCGTTTTTTCAGTATTTATTTTTAATCCCCATTGTTGACAGTATATATTTAAGTAATCTAATTTTTGTTGCAGACCTAACTTTGATTTGGATAGCATTACTAAATCATCTGCATACATTAAACATGATATTTTTGTTTTTGAGTTTATATCAATGTATGGTGAATCAAAATCAGAGTGTGTGTGTGTGTGTGTGTGTGTGTGTGTGTGTGTGTGTGTGTGTGTGTGTGTGTGTGTGTGTGAAATTGTTTGATTTCATCATGGGTCATAATCAAAAGGGGCTGTAAGTGTTCCTGGAACAGGGTACCCTTCGTCTGAAAGAGATTTCACAGAACAAAAACAAAAAAACAAAAAAATTAGTCATACATCAGAATTTTAATTCACCATGCAGAATTTTTTTTCTCCATTCTTGAAGTCATTACTGAGGCCATTTGTCCAGCCCCAAAATAACAACCAGTCTCAGCATACCATCGATCATCGTGAATGTCTGAAAAGTTTATAAATAACGCATGTATATAGTGACGGGTCTGTGTAGTGTAAAAGAGTTGCAAGAACAACCGATAAATAGTGTGGGGATTCGAAGGTCTTTCACACGTCGACCTGTCAATTACAAGACACCCAAGGGACTGACGCAAAGATGAAATGACAGTGCATGATTGCTTTGGATCAAGGCCGTTTCCTGACTGACAATTCGCTGTGGACCCGTGGAAACATGGGCTAAAACTAGAGCTCTGAGAGTATACCAGCCATGATTTCTTTTTCCCCTTGTGTACTCCCTCTAAAGCAAAACATACCTTAAATCAAAATAAATTAAACAAAGCAAAAGAGAACGGAAACTATCAAAAAGAAAACTGTACAAACACCAAAATCAATTTCACAGACGACTACGTTTTGATCTTTATAGAATAATTAACAAATAAAACACACCAAAAAGCAAAAACAATAACATAAATTAGAACATCATAAAAATTAAATAATGACATGCACCTTCCCCCTCCCCACACACACACACCTCCTAACTGTCTTAATCGTCTAAACCATGATCTCCATCCCTATTCTGCCACCTCTCTATTTTCTTTCTTTCTTCTTTTATTTCTTTAATCGACACAGACACTGACAGCACTGAAGTGACTGATTGACAGGTGGAAACAATACTAGCACGTGCTACACACAGCACTGACCCACTTTTGTTTTTCTTTGCTGCTTGAGTCAATATACTTAGTATCACGAACTTGGGAAGGGCAGAACTCGTGGGAGAAAACATATCAGCTTAACTTGAAAGTGCGCGCTTGCCTTGTGTGTGTGTGTGTGTGTGTGCGTTCGTGTGTGTGTGTGTGTGTGTGTGTGTGCGTGCGTGCGTGCGTGTGTGTGTGTGTGTGTCTGAGTGAATGTCTGTCTGTCTCACTGTCTGTCTGTCTGCATGATCTTCTGTCCTTGCGCGTTGTCAGTTAGTGTATGCTCATCTGTATATGCCAGACTGTCTCTTCGTGCGCACGTGCGGGCATGTGCTTGGCAACAAAACCCGCCACACTCATGCAGATTTTGTTCAGATCATCACGGTTTTTCTAAGACGATATGTCTTGCTGTCAAGAGAATTGTGGAGCAGGCTACACTTAGGAAGAGATCAAAGGAAGAGAGATGTTCTGCACTTTTTCATGTCAGTGCCTACTTCTGACTGCTTTCTGCAAAGGACCACACACAACTACGTTCTGATCTGCGACGCGAATCCTTGGATTGATTCTATCGGACTTTTAAAAAAAAATATTTACAGAGAATTTTGATCTCGTTAATTCAATGTCACTATTGTATAACCAGATCTTGTTACTATGGCTCAGTTTTCAAAATTATCAAATATACACGCGTGAATTTGGGCCTATATTCTTTGAAAGAAATACAAAATAATCAATAATCAATACACATTTGTTGGGATCTTATTTACTAACCAAGTGCATTGAAAAAAGTGAGTTTGACCTTGTTACACAAAGGCGGGGGGGGGGGGGGGGGGGGGGGGGGGCAGTGTCACTAAAATGCAGCTAGTAGTACGGGTTGACACCATTAGGTTTTTATCTCACATACATAACGTCAGAATTTTATTTCTACAGACATACAGGCACACACACATACATACACACACACGCGCGCGCTCACTTTGATAAGCAGACAAACTCACAAGCATGCAAGGGAGGTAGACTGAAATTCCCTGTCCCTATCAATGTGCAAAACTCTCTTTCCCTCCTTCACGAAATCTAAAAGAAAGCTACCCGAAAGATAGAAAATCATAAAGATCCCACAACTAACACCTCAGGAAAGCAACGTCTGGTAGTCGGCATCACTCCACTACCATGAGGGTAGACTAGCTGTTAACACGTTGCTTCTGTCTCTGGTGTGCGACTTACAGATTGCATTTACTCAGTGTTACTGGTTTCCCACCTGCCAGAGAGGCGTTATATAGTGTGCTGCTTACCACAGTTCGTCTCGTGAAGGCGAACTTTTACAAACATATGCACAATTCGTCAGCTTCTTCTTCTTTTGCCATTATGGAAGTTCGAAGGTTTGCGCTTCTCTCCGCAATTCCGAAATAAGCAATATCCCCCCCCCCCCCCAACAAAACAAAAAAAAACCCAAAAAACCCACTAAATAATAATTTAAAAAAATCATAGACAAAAAAAATCCCACAAACAAACAAACAAACAAACAACAAACAACATGAAGAAAGCAAGCAAATGCGAACAAAGCAACTCAAACCCAATCTACCAGCCGAACAAACATAAAACCCCACACCAGATGTCAAGTGAAAAAAACCCTGACAGAATGCTGAAGAGTAACTCAGTTGACGCTGACCTGGGCTAGTGCATAGAAGACTCAGAGCAGGTAGACAGTACCACTGATAAACATTGCAGCACACGCATACAGAGCATGGAAACAAAAACCCACTCCGCGCAACTGATCAGTGATCTGTTTCTTCTCCCATCACAGATACATACAGACCCCAACTTCTCAGCAAAGGTTAGTTGTACAAGAAATAAGCAGACAAGGCCTCAAAATAAATCACATAAGAATACACCACTTCGGAGTCTAGGTAGCTCTCGCGAGATATCTTTCCCACATTCTCTTTATTTTGCTTCGAATGTCGCGAGAGCTTGAAACATCGACTCTTCGCAGCTCTCGCGAGATATCCACCCCACATGCTTTCCTATGCTCGGAAGGTAGCGAGTGCTGGGAAAATCGAGTTTTTGCAGCTCTAGCGAGATATCCGTCCCATTTACTTTGCTATGCTTCGAATGTCACGAGAGCTTCAAATATCGAGTCTTCAGAGCTCTCGCGAGATATCCGCCCCCACATACTTTGCTATACTTCAAAGATCGCGAGAGCTTGGACTATTGTCTATTGGAATGGATTCGTTGTCGTCTTCCGAAACACCTACCCAACACTAAGAACCCACCCGGCAAAGTGGTCGTTGTACTTAAAGGAGAGGCTGTAGAGGCTGGTGAGGCCGCAGATGAAGGCGATCATGACAGTGAAGTAGATGAAGATGAACTTGCCCACGTCCTGTAGCATGCGGCCGTAGGAGATCTGCAGCTGGCCGAAGGTCTCGCTGGCCGGCAGGATGTATGCTATGCGGGCAAAGCTCATCACGTTGGCTACCGAGAACAGGACTCGCGCCAAGATCTGAGGGTCCGGGATGTTGTCCTCATCCCTGGAGAAAGAGAGGTCACAATGAAGTGGATACAAATATAACTTGCAGCTGGCATTTATGTGAACAATGTTGACAAAAAGAGAGGTTAGACTATAAGCTACAATAACTCTGCAATGAATTGCCATCCAAAGAGAGGGCAGAATTAAATGGATAAAATATAACTTGCAGCTGGCATTTCTGTGAAATATGTGGACAGAAAGAGAGGTCAGACTACAGGCTACGATAATTCTGCACTGAATTGGCCATTAAGAGAGAGGACACAGAAGACAAGCTAAAGAGAAGACTACACGCTACAATAAGTCTGCAATGAAGTGGCCTTTACAAGAGAGGGCAGAAAACACGCTATAGAGAATAATAATTCTGTGGGAAATGTGAACAGTAAAGAAACAGGGTACACGATCTGCTACAGTAAGTGGTCAAGAGAATAGGACACGGGCAAGGATGTGATGATCTGGTACACTGTTTTCATCCCTACGGAGAGCGATGTGTAGGTAAAGGGGTTAGAATAAAATAATGATGACTCTTTGCGAATAATGGGGCAAACGGGTGTGGTACCCGTCTCAACAAAGACATAACGACAATAAAATACCAAAAGTCGTACACACCCACCCATACCGACGACTCCTTGCGAGAGAGAAGACAAACGGGTGTGTACCCCTTCACAACAATAACATAACTTGAATAAAATACCCAAAGTCGTAGTTAATTTGCGTAAAGGTCAACAGCCATGTGCAGCGATTGGTTCTTTCATCGACACGACCACCACCGTCCTGCTATAACTCTTTATCGTTAACTCCTTACGAGTGAGGAGGCAAACGGGTATGTACGGTACCCCGTTTCAACAAAGACATAACGTGAATAAAATAGCAAAAGTCGTACACACCCACCCATACTGATGACTCCGTGTGAGTCGGATAAAAGGGAGTTTCCCCCGTCTCAACAATAAAACAATTAGTTCCTTACGAGTAAGGAGGCAAACGGGTGTGTACCCCGCCTTCACAATAACATAACGTGAATAAAATAGCAAAAGTCGTACACACCCACCCATACTGACGACTCCTTGCGTGTTGAGAGGCGCGCGGGTGTGAAGCAGCTTGACCTTGGTGTAGATGACACCCTCGATGGCGTAGGAGGCCGTGTAGAGAGCCAGCATGGTGATGTCCATGTAGTTCCACATCTGGCTGAAGTACCCCCTCACCCCCTGCTCCCACAGCTGCTTGCATTCCGCCCAGAACATTCCTGAGGAGCAATTAAAAAAAACCCAGTAGAATCTTCTTACAACGAATTCGGTTAGAGTGACATTTCGGTTAGAGTGATAAAAATGTATTGCCGCAACAAATTTTCAATTTTTGGTTTTCGATTTGTTTTATTTTTGCATCAATGAACTAATTTTAGTTGATAAACCTCATTACCTTGAAGCATGCGCTGATTTGGGGGTTATCATATGGGGTTACTAACTAGCCTATCGTAAAACATTTGAAATATTTCTGCAGAATGTTTATAGTACGCCGTTTTTCATGTGTAAGTAGACTGTAAAACATGCTATTATGTTCACATTTGATTCCTGGAGCAAAAAGACCAAAATGTATTTTTAGATAAAACGAACAAAAATACGAACTCCAGGATAAGAGACTCTGACTGATGAGCTATGAAAAAACAATTCAAAACATTACCAACCAAGTATATAAAATATCATGGAGAAAACGACTCAAAATGAACAATAAACACCAACAAAGAAAACGACTTAAACTTTCCCTACCCAAGACACACATTGTGATGTAGAAAACGTCTCATTATGAATAGTTCCTGGAGACTACGATCATAAGACTAAAACTGAACATACCAAGTATATAGAATATGATGGACATTCAGTCAATTCCCAATACATGGACCAAATTGAAGAAAACGAACAGAACGAGTAAAAAGTGCACCTACCCAGTACTAAGAACGTGATGGCGAAAACAAAGAAAAAACTAGCTAAAAGTGCCTACCTAGTACATAAAACATGATGTAGAAAACGAAGAAATGAACTAAATGTGTACCTACCCAGTACATAGAACATGATGAGGCTGTTGACCACGCCCTCCGTGCCGGCAAAGAGGTCGATGGAGGTGGAGGTGAGGGTGGTGGCGAAGAACAGCAGCGTGAGGAAGGCGGTGTAGGAACAGATGTAGTTGACGAACTTCATGAACGGACTTCGCAAGACGTATCCGACCTAAAAACACGATTGTTTTTACGTTACTTGTATTATTGGCCAAACTATGATCATTTACAGGGATTGAGGCAATCATTGTTCTACGTACGAGGCCGCAGGACAGTAGTCCTACTACCATAAGATTTGTTTTGTCAAAGACACACTCCTTCCTGTGAAAACAATTCGGCTCACCATCTCAGATCTGACCAGGCTTTTACGCAGAATAAGACCATCCCTCCACTTGGACGTATACCCCCAAAAATCAACAGTTCGATTGCTTCCTCTGATGTTCATGAATTTATTTCACCACACAACACACACACACACACACACACAAACACTCATAAACAAAACCTACATAGGCCATCTTTGATTAGGCGGACAGTCCATTTTTTAATTAATGCTGGACACTCTCATGCTGGACTCAAGACTCAAGACGGAAGAATGTTTTACCTCAGGCTTATATGTTTAAGCATGGAGTTTACCATGTGAACTGAAAAAGGAATCAAACTTGCATCGGTATCGAATAGCATTAACTGCTGAAGAGACGATAAACAATAATAACCAACCAACCAACCAACCAACCAACCAACCAACCAACCAACCTCAGGCTTCTGCCTCTAAATATGGTGAAAAATCATAGCAGACACAAAATAAAAAAGTTATCTTTGATGATGGGATCTCTCACCCTGGAGTAAGGCAGAAAGACGTAGATGATGGCGGTGACGGGTATGAACATGATGCCGAGAGGTAGGAGGAAGAGCTTCATTGTGAAGGGCTGGTGCTGGAACCACGGGACCCCGGCGTACCACATGCTCATCAGGTGCTCCTGGCAGCTCGCGTGTGCTATAAACTGCAACCATAGAGAGTTAACTCCCATGAAATAGTGGTGGGACACTTTCCAAAACATCGCGGTCGGTATGCAAGAGTCGAGGTTAGAGATTGTAGTCCGGGAAAAACTGTACCCTCAATGCAGTTTCTGCCACACTTTCAAACAAAACAAAACAAAACAGAACACACAAGCTAAGAAATAAAGAAAAAAAAACCCACCTAATTAACAAACAAACAAACAAAACCGTGTCACGTTGAATTAGCCAAAACTGCAATGACATGCCAGTTTAGTTTGCTCTCGATGACAAAAGGACGTCAGATAAAAGTATTGACAAGTCAGGCGTAAATTATATACGATTGCGAATTCAGGACCTCTGCTGCATGATCCATAGTGGATTTGAAGCGAAGTGGCCAGGTTGTCGGCTCATGGTTTAGGCCAAAAAAAAAAAGGTGTGGTTACGGTAACATAGCCAAAAAAAATAGGGTAGGAAGGTAGGCAATCACTTTTTGTTTTTTTAACTTTTTTTTCTAATGTGTACAAATTAAACCTACTTGACAGCGAAATAAGTGTGCGACTCGGGCGCTTTCGCGTTCATTGCGTTTTCTGCACTCGTTTTCTTGGGGTTTTTTTTTTTTTTTTACAATTGTAATAAAAAGTTATAGGGTCGGCCCCTAAAAATAGGGTAGGTCGGGTTACCGTAACCACACCTATTTTTTTTTTAGGCCTTATCCTGAAATGGATGGGTATTCGTGACATATTTAAAGTCTGGATGCATTTGGTAATGATCTTTTCTCCCCCTCCCATTCAATAAAGAAAACCGAAACAAAAGGTTGCTTGATGACAACAAAAGTTGATTTGATGCGTGTGACTGACCTCACAAATGGTTGCTCCTGAGGACGTGAAACTTTTACAATAACAAACAAGTCGCGTAAGGCGAAAATACAATATTTAGTCAAGTAGCTGTCGAACTCACAGAATGAAACTGAACGCAATGCCATTTTTCAGCAAGACCGTATACTCGTAGCATCGTCAGTCCACCGCTCATGGCAAAGGCAGTGAAATTGACAAGAAGAGCGGGGTAGTAGTTGCGCTAAGAAGGATAGCACGCTTTTCTGTACCTCTCTTTGTTTTAACTTTCTGAGCGTGTTTTTAATCCAAACATATCATATCTATATATTTTTGGAATCAGGAACCGACAAGGAATAAGATGAAAGTGTTTTTAAATTGATTTGGACAATTTAATTTTGATAATAATTTTTATATATTTAATTTTCAGAGCTTGTTTTTAATCCGAATATAACATATTTATATGTTTTTGGAATCAGCAAATGATGGAGAATAAGATAAACGTAAATTTGGATCGTTTTATAAATTTTTAATTTTTTTTACAATTTTCAGATTTTTAATGACCAAAGTCATTAATTAATTTTTAAGCCACCAAGCTGAAATGCAATACCGAAGTCCGGGCTTCGTCGAAGATTACTTGACCAAAATTTCAACCAATTTGGTTGAAAAATGAGGGCGTGACAGTGCCGCCTCAACTTTCACGAAAAGCCGGATATGACGTCATCAAAGACATTTATCAAGTAAATGAAAAAAACGTTCGGGGATTTCATACCCAGGAACTCTCATGTCAAATTTCATAAAGATCGGTCCAGTAGTTTAGTCTGAATCGCTCTACACACACACACACACAGACAGACAGACACACGCACATACACCACGACCCTCGTTTTGATTCCCCCTCGATGTTAAAATATTTAGTCAAAACTTGACTAAATATAAAAAGTGCACTGAAAGTTAACCAGCTTAACCTCACACTTGTTTTTCATTCAGTGATTCAGACTAAACAAAGCGAAAGGGGCTCATATTTTCTCATGCCTCTGCTAAACATTACTCCTTACTGTTTACCGGATCAGACGTAAACGACATGCAAAGGCGAAAACGATCCAAATGACGCAGGATGGCAATTTGATTCCTTTCTGGGCTAGCAGAAACTATCCAGCAATTTCGTATCGGTGCAGTTGACTGAGACCAGACGCAGCAGACGACAAGACCAGCATGCCCCAGTGCCGACTGAAAGGGAGACAACGTTGCATGCCAAGCCGCAATCATTTATTGAACGAAGACAGGCAGCTGCCTCCGACG
>NC_090251.1:36875636-36880636 GCF_037325665.1 Littorina saxatilis | reverse complement strand
ATAAAAGCCGTTCGCTTTACGGAAGATTTGTTGAAAGTGTGTCATCTTTCGGGGTGAAACAAACGATTGAAAGGAGGAAGTGCCAGCATAGAATCTGAAAGTTGCCCGAGAAAGCAAATGTCGGCACAGAATTGCAATAGAGCCAATCTCATTCAATGTTTACGTTAATGGATTGATGGTCCGAGAAATGGTCTGGAGGGGATTGAGAGCGAAGAACGGGAGGGAGGAGAGCCAAGGGGAAAGGATACGAAGAAAAAGGGATCGTTTGTGTGAGGAAATGTCACAGTGCTAGCGAGAGTGACTGCTACGAGGACATAGGTTACGTAGGATCAGTCAAAAATGTCTGCGTAATTAACCGACTCAGAAATAAATGGATACGTACCTGACCTGCTGATCGTTTTCATTAATAATGCTGACCTACAAACCGACACGTGAATAGACGATTTTCGGATATAACCCTGCCGGTCTTTTTTTTTTTTTTTTTTAGTTTTGAAGGGGTTGTGGAAGAGTTCTGGCCCTTAAAAACACTGAGGCAACATTGCCAAGGATCAATAAAACGGAGCGATCATGAGCAGCATGGTGAAAACTGAGCTCCGATGTGCATTTTCTTCAGTATCCACGCTTTTCTATTTGGAAAATATACACAGTGGTGATCAGTCTTCATTGCCACCATGATCACAAATCAGTAACCTTTCAGACCAATAGACTTTGATTAAAATAGCAAAGTTTGTGGCGGACGCAAGGAAGAGACGAATTGCATGTAGTTAAGGAGCATACTGATTTTGTTGTTAGAGTTTAGTGGTCTTCAGTTAAAGGCACAGTGCAGCTCACAGCGTTCGTTTTGCGTTTTTGTTGCAGCTGAGTGCATTTACAGTTCAAAAATCCTCCTATGATAGTACAACAAACCCAAAACTACCCAACGACGACATCTGTGAAGCTCGACAGTTTCTTGTTCACGCGAGTGCATAAATTAACCTAGTTGTTACGTGGTGTTTGGTCGGAGTTCGATTCAACTGAGTGATTCCGGCCTCCATTTTGTTTTACACAAACTCATGATGACGTCTGACATAGTTTGCTAGTGACGTGTCTTTTTGTGCATGATGTGGTGATCTCCCCGATCTAAATTTAGATCCAAAAATAGGTCAAGACCAGCCGGGTCCGAGTACGAAATTAATTCGCAAAAAAATCGCAGTTCTTGACTCTTTGGGTGCAAGTCAATGAAACTTGGTAGTTCTTGTAACGGATAGCTGCCTGAGGTATGACTAAAAGCCCCAGGGGCTCCGTGCACCTGGATTTGACAAGTTCAGTACCTTTAATGTCTCAGTATTTTATCTCCCACATTTCAATCAGCCTATTTTGACCTGATTTTGCGTATCTCGACGTGCGCTCAAAATACAATAAACTTTGTCTTGCTTTGCCAGCATGATAACTTGCTTGCACAGACCCGTGGCCACGCTTGTTTGGCCTTGCTCTGGGACCAGTTATAAATAGTGGAGGGACCGTCTCCCAACCCATCGGTTCATACGTGATGGATAGTAATCGGCTCTCAGAAATGGGGATAGGCTGTAACTAAGCTAACTAGCAAGTGAGTAGAGCAGTCCCAGCCCGAACCTACGGGCAGTGGCTCTCATCAGGACAAGCCGTGGTAGAGGGTACCACCACTGTCCTTAATTTGTTTTGCAAAAAAATGTGTTTGTTTGTTTGTTCGTTCATGGGCTGAAACTCCCATGGCTTGTATATGTGTATGACCGTTCTTACCCCGCCATTAAGGCAGCCATACGCCACTTTCGAGGGAAACATGCTGGGTATTTTCGTGTTTCTATAACCCACCGAACTCTGACATGGATTACAGGATCTTTTCGGTGCGCACTTGGTCTTGTGCTTGCGCGTGCATACGAAGGGGGATAAGGCCCCAGCAGGTCTGCACATACGTTGACCTGGGAGATCGGACAAATCTCCACACTTAGCCCACCAGGCGGCCGCGGAGGGTATTTGAACTCACGACCTTTCGATTAGGAGGCCGATGTCTTATCTATCAGGCCACTGCGACTGACGACTTTTTATCCGCAACAATGTGTTATACGAGGCCATCATACGAACGAGAACCGCACTATAAGCTCTAGCCCCGGGGTGGAACCTTCCGAGAAACACCCCCCCTCTCCCCTGTGCTGTCAAGGTAGGGGTTTGAACCAAGAACTGACTAGGGGCGAGGTAACTCTGTCAGAAACCCTAAGGTACAAGGCCGCATGCCGAACCGACCACAGTGCCACGCCTGCAGAAGCACGTGACACTTGGAGATAGAATCCAGGCCAACAAGAAGAAGAAAGGGCTTTGATTTGTTTTCTTGGGAAGGGAATAATCTTTCGGCGCCAATATTTTAAACTGACAGCAGCTGCTATTCTCTGTCTGAAATAAATGGGGATCTTAAACGAATACTGAGACGCAATGGAAATAAGAACACATATAAAACCACACTGTGAATGGCAAATCTCAGTGTCTGTTCGACGAGAGTCCGAAATACATCCAACAGCCTTATTTTAGGGGCTCTGAAGCATCTTTCTCTTCTAAGGTGGCACCTTGTTGCATGCAGGCACTCTATAAATCAACACAGAAACTGTTATTGAGACACGGAGGGACATTCTTGTGTATACCCCGATGCTTTGCAATGAGTTCTGGAAAAATGTATTACGTATTTTTCGTCTTGGTGTCAAAAGCGTATTAACTGAATCAGACAAATACATCTTCTCCTCCCCCTCCTCCTTGTTCTCCCCAGCGTAAGAAAAAAATACTTTGGAAAACTTATTCAACAGAAACAATGTTGCATCGACAGTATACTGTGTACAAGTTAAATAGATATATTCAACATTTTATTTCTTAAAACGTGAAAATATCAAACAAGAAAACTCTCAACCAGTCATTCCCACCAGTTGGGCGGGGATGTAGCTCAGTCGGTAGCGGGCTGGATTTGTATCCAGTTGGCCGCTGTCAGCGTGAGTTCGTCCCCACGTTCGGCGAGAGATTTATTTCTCAGAGTCAACTTTGTGTGCAGACTCTCCTCGGTGTCCGAACCCCTCCGTGTGTACACGCAAGCACAAGACCAAGTGCGCACGAAAAAGATCCTGTAATCCATGTCAGAGTTCGGTGGGTTATAGAAACACGAAAATACCCAGCATGCTTCCTCCGAAAGCGGCGTATGGCTGCCTAAATGGCGGCGTAAAAACGGTCATACACGTAAAAGCCGTGGGAGTTTCAGCCCATGAACGAACAAACAATTCCCACCAGTTGATTTTGATCGTTGTTGCTTTTTGGATCCAGCGGACCATACAGGCCTAATCAGGACCCCATTACCACCAGTCATAATTTGACAGTTTTGTTCGCATCAAACTGAAGTCAGTATCACTAAGCTTGCCTCACCTTAAAGGAACACAACTCTTCCACAGCGCTTAAAAACGCCGATGGCGTTATTTTCAAACATCGCTTTTTTGACCGGTTGATGTCACTGTTGATGTCACTGTTGATGTCACTGTTGATGTCACTGAATGTTCGGTTTTGATAGGGGCTGTTTTGATTCACAGATTCTTGAAGATGTTGGATTTTTTTGTCCAAAAAAATCAAAAAATCTAGAGCCGCGATTATTGCGTCGAGGGGGAACAACCTCTCCCACACAGAATCGTTAAACTCCGTCGCCTGAAGAATGGCGGTGGAAATTGAAACGCTTGTCTTTCAAATAAACAAAGAAAAAAAGGCCACTCTGTGGCGTTTGGCATCCGTCTTTGCATAAATATTTATTCTATCTCCCAAGCGGTTTGTCTTTCTCACCAAAGGCAAAGAGCGAGAGGGCGGGTGGGAGCGAACGTGGGGTATTGTGGGGGTAGGGGTGGATGACGGAGTGCAAAGAGAAGGCAGGGTGCCAACACGAGGAAAGAAGGCCAACGGGTGCAGCAGATATCTGTTTTCGCTTGACTCATTTAACTCATTTAACAGGCAGAAGAAGAAGAAGAAGTAGAAGAAGAAGAAAGGGGAAATCTGACATAGCAATCGATTACAGCTCTAACTGTTCTCCCCTTGTAGCTGTTCTATCCAACAACGCAGTAAGATACTTGAACTTATAATGGGAAAATAATGTTTTTTGGTCAGCGAAACAGCAAGAACGATACTTTGATTAAGTTTAAGTTTCACTTTTGGCATTAGTACGCCATCATATGGCTATCCTGGATCAGCTTGTGAAAAAAACAACCTTTCTCTGTTCGTATCTGATTGCCACCATATTAACCTCCTCGTTTGAGCTACATATATACCAGTTGCGGCGTTTCAATACTATCCTTAGCCACTCTCAATCAGCTTGTAACAAACCAAACAACTTTTTCTGCTCGTATCAGATGGCCATGCAGATACGAGAAAGGTCCCTGGTATCCGAGCCACCGCCGAGCGCCGCCATGACCTCTTCATTGGAGCTATATATTAGTTACAGCGTTTTTATACTATCCTCAACCGCTCACAATCAGCTTGTAACCAACCAACCCTTTTCTCCTCGTATCTGATGGCCATGCGGATACGAGAAAGGTCCCTGGTATCCGAGCAACCGTAGACGCTGCCATGACCTACATATTTGTTGCAGCGTTTTTATACTATCGCTAACAACTCACAATCAGCTTGTAACCAACCAACCTTTTCCTGCTCATATCTGATGGCCATGCGGATACGAGAAAGGTCCCTGGTATCCGAGCCACCGCCGAGCGCCGCCATGACCTCTTCCTTGAAGCTACTGTGACATATTAGTTGCGGCGTTTTAATACTATCTCTATCCACTCACTATCAGCTTGTAACCAACCAACCTTTTTCTGCTCGTATCTGATAGCCATGCGGATACGAGAAAGGTCCCTGGTATCCGAGCCTCCATGGAGCGCCGCCATGACCTCTTCATTGGAGCGACACAAGTCCAGGAGATCCACAGCGTAACACTTGCACGACTCGCTGAGTGTACGGTACTCGTTCTGAAA
>NC_090251.1:36868136-36873136 GCF_037325665.1 Littorina saxatilis | reverse complement strand
AAATCATATTTTAGCGCAAAAGTGCGACAACCACCCGCGCAAAGTTCATTGCTTTCTGTGTTAGCTGCCAATCATCATGACGACCAGCGATGAGTTTTCTCCGAATTTTCCTGCCTACTACGTTTTCCTGTAACCCCCTCCCCCCCCCCCCTCCGAACGTCCACCCTCCTACCCCCACCCCACCCCCCCCCCCCCCCCACACACACACCCTCTTGCTTCTCACATTAAAACTTAATATTTTCTTTTCACTGTCATTACTTTCTTTTTGCAAACTTTCCCGTTCATTCTCCTTAAACCCTGCTATTCGACCTCTCATTTCTCTCACCTTGATAAAAAAAAACTCTTTGTAATACACCTAACACCTTCCTTCCTTACAGGGATACCATTGATCTGACCGTTTAGGCGGAGTTTCTGGCGAATATAACACTTTGAAGAATCGGGAAATCCTCTGTACTTAAATCTAGACGCAGATGGCACGATTTGTTCAAACCACATAATTGATTTTCTATTAAATCAAAGTGAGCGAATAAGCTTGTTGGCGCTGTTGCTCTCCTTTGATGAAAACAATAACATTCCAGAGGCGCCTCAAGACGGCTGGACGGATAGCGCCCTCTGTGACGCGGCGGACCTAGTAATTTTTACAGCTACACGTACAAAAACGCAGTTCTTCTGCGCGGTAAGATTATTTTGTAACGTAGAATCGTATGGTATATGCGATCTGAGGACCTTATTTAAAAATAAAAAAATTTCAGATATTATCCCTTTAAACTGTCTCTCCTGCCTTCGACCTGTTTTTACCGGTCGTTCTTTCATTTGTTTGTGAAATCCACACTCTGTTAACTGACAGATATTTTCCTTTCACTCACACAGGCGCGCACATACGCATGCACGCACGCACAGTCACAGACATGTAGACACAGACAGACATGCAGACATACAGATATACACATACTCACACACACACACACACACACACACACGCACGCACGCGCGCACACACACACGCACACACACTCACACACACGCACACACACACACATACACACTCACACACACACACACACACACACACACACACACACACACACACACACACACACACACACACTCTCTCTCTCTCTCTCTCTTTACTGACAGACACACATGTACACACACAAAGACAAAACAAGAAAGAACAATTCGTGCTATGAATTAAATTAATTTTGTGCTCAAATGTCAAGAGTCTCCAACTTCAATTCGATTGTGCATAATCCTATCCACCTGGGTTGTTTTAAGATTTCCCTCATAACAATCGCAAGCAAGAATGCGAAAAATTGATGAAGGAAGGAAAGAAGAGGGAAACAGAGTGAGGCAAGTTAAACCCATAAACAGACGTATAGAAAGAACGAAACAAAGGAAGAAAGAAACAAAGACAAAAAGAAAGGAAAACGCAGTATTCGCGTCATAGCCTCTGAATTCCTCTATTCTGCAAAACGGTGAAGCTGGGTAGGGGCGGGAGGTCTTTCTTTATTTCTTTATTTGGTGTTTAACGTCGTTTTCAACCGTTCAAGGTTATATCGCGACGGGGAAAGGGGGGAGATGGGATAGAGCCACTTGTTAATTGTTTGTTGTTCACAAAAGCACTAATCACAAAATTGCTCCAGGGGCTTGCAACGTAGTACAATATATGACCTTACTGGGAGAATGCAAGTTTCCAGTACAAAGGATTTAACATTTCTTACATACTGCTTGACTAAAATCTTTACAAACATTGACTATATTCTATACAAGAAACACTTAACAAGGGTAAAAGGAGAAGAATCCGTTAGTCGCCTCTTACGACATGCTGGGGAGCATCGGGTAAATTCTTCCCCCTAACCCGCGGGGTCAAGGGAGGGGGGAGGGGGGGAGACTAGGTCAGAGGGATATGAATGTCAGGGCCGGAGGGGCTTTTAACGGGAGAAAAAAAAGGGAAACAAATCAAATCAGAATTGGAGAAAAGGACACGCATAAGGAAGAAATAGGAAAGAAAAACAGAGGAAGAAAATGGCAATACGCCGTTTTGAATCTTGGTAGAGTTTGCGGGCATTTTTCCGAACATTGACACGGACTCGGAGAAAAAGCTAATGTTACAAGACATTGTCCTTCCAGTGTAAAACCCAGGGGCGGACGAGGGGGGGGGGGGCACAGGGTGCACGTGCACCCCCCCTCCAGCAAAAAAAAACTAAACAAATTTGGAAAGCTGATTCTATGACCATTTATAAGTTCAAATGGCACCAGATGGCACCATTTTGCTTCTTTGAGCCAACATTTTTTTCCGGGGGGGGCATGCCCCCGGACCCCCCTAGCAAATTCGGGCGCTTCGCGCCCATCACATTCACTTTCGATTCAAAGTGCACCCCCCCTTACAAAGCAACTGATCCGCCCCTGAAACCAGTCGGCTATCCAAATCAGATCTGGTCAGGTTTTTACACGTAGGATCACTTGGACACATACAAAAAATCAACACACTGCTAGCTGTGCAGGAAAGGAATTTTTCCAAGCATAAATGTCTTAACGTACACTGGGGCCAATCTGCGAAATTAAGTCATAAACAAATCCAAAAACAAAGAGACTGCCAACGTTCTAAATTTCAGAATAAAAAATAAGAAGAAAGGTAAGTTGTTGGAACGTTTGTTATTGAATGTAACGTATTGTGTTGTCAATAACAAACGTTCCAACGACCTGCCTTTCTTGTTTTTTTGATGAAGTCACAAAGAAAGTCCAAATCTGCACAGAGACAACTGAGGCTGAGTGATGAGTCTGGGTATGTGTAAAAGAGGACTAGTGGATGGTACGTATCATCTCATGTAAAGGGCTGGTCAGATCTGACTAGATGGTGAGCCGAGCTGCCTTCGCAGGAAGGAGTGTGCCTTCAAAAAGAATCAGAGAGATGAAAACAGTGTCAGGAGGTGTCTGTTCATGGCGGCAGCATCGACCTTTTTTTTTTATCATTCATTGACACCGCCATAGCGTGTGGGAGAAATGGAGACTGGCGGGAAGAGAAGCAGCGGATGGATGAATAACAAGAACGTAAAAGCATAGCGGACTGTCACAATAAACCCAGATTTAGCAAATTCTCTCCTCGGAGCTGTTTTCTGTTTTCCCCTGTCCAAACACCGCGCGATTTCTGGGTCCTTGGTAATTAATAACTTGGCGCCTGGTTGGCTGGAAGCTCGAGTTCAATATGTCCCCATAATGCACATCGCCGAAGTAAACTCTGCTTTAGCAAATTCTTTCTGCGTAGTTGCACACAAGGGCACCACCACAATAAACTCAAACACAATAACTTTACTCCGAGGTTGCAAAATGCCCTTGTTGTTTTGCTTTCTTCTGGCACCAAACAGCATGCTACTCCTGAGTCATCAGTAACTAATAACTTGGTTCCTGTTCCGGGGGTAACTTTATAGAGTTCAGTATACAACAAGAATATACACACACAAGGCAACAACACAATACACTCAAACACAACAACTTTACTCCGAGATTACAAAGTGCCCTAGTTGTTTTGCTTTCTTCTGGCACCATATTAAATGATACTCCTGAGTCATAAGTAATTAAGAACTTGGCGCCTGTTAAGGAGGTAAGCCAGAGTTATATAAACCATTATAAACTCAGATACAGCAATTTTTCTTTTAGACTGTAAACTGCCCTGGTTTTATTTATTCATTCATTTATTTATTAATTTATTTATGAATTTTGTTTTATTTATTTATCTATTTTTATTTATTCACTTTTTTGTGTGCTTTTTTCCTGGCCCCAAAATACGAGCAGATTTTTGGGCTCTTGGTAATGAAAAGCTTGGTGCCTGTTCAGGGGGAAAACAAGAATTAAATAAACCATCATAAACTCAGATGTACCATTTTTTGCCCAGTTTGCAAAGCGGCTTTATTGGGTGTTTTTTTTCCTGGTGATTTTTGGGACCCTGGTAATTAATAATATGGCTCCGGCGTGAGTAGAATCAGAGTTCGATGTAGCAATGATTGATTGACTCTGTTTTCCTTGGAAACCGGGGGAAAACCTCTAAGAGATTGCTTTCTGGCGACAGACCAGAATGACACAGGCAATCTTGGAGAAGGAGAGAGAGAGAGAGGGAGGGAGAGAGAGAGAGAGAGAGAGAGAGAGAGAGAGAGAGAGAGAGAGAGAGAGAGACAGACAGACAGAGAGAGAGAGAGAGACAGAGAGCGAGAAAGAGATAGACAGAGAGAGAAAGAGAGATGAGACAGACAGAGAAAGAGAGAGAGAGAGAGATGATACAGACAGAGAAAGAGAGAGAGAGAGAAAGAGAGAGAGAGAGACACACACACACACTGACACACACACACACACACACACACACACACACACACACACACACACACACACACACATACAGATAGACACAAGAAGACAGACAGACAGACAGACATTGGACAATCTACGTTTCACTACCACACGACAGGCAAAGAAATGTGCTCTCAAGAAACACACACACACTCACACACACATGCACACACACACACACACACACACACACACACACACACACACACATACACACATATATATATATATACACACACACACACATACACATACACACACACATACACACACACACACACACACACACACATACACACACCCACACCCACACCCACATACACACACACATACACACACTCACAGGGGGAAAGAACATCTTTCTCTAGTTTTCGAGTACGTGCGCAAGTACGTGCAATAATCTGTGCGTTAGTGTCTATGGTGTCTGGTTTGAATCAACACCGTCAAGCCTCTTCCCCCTTGAACAGATAAACAATGTGGAGGACTCAATTTTCTTTACTGATAAATCAAGGTTAATGCCAAGCGTTTTCTTGGCCCAATTTAGACATTAGATTACTCGTTCGGATTTGCTGTTTATATCCCTCTCCCGTATACTCCAATAAAATGCCGCAGTTCTTGACAATGCCAACGCGATGTCAACGTTATGGCAATGTAAACAA
>NC_090251.1:36782412-36867936 GCF_037325665.1 Littorina saxatilis | reverse complement strand
CCCTCTTTCTCTCTCTGTGTTCCCCCCCCCCTCCGCCACACCCTCCTCGTCCTCCCCGGAGCCAGCGAGACAACAGACAGCAGAGGAGAGTGTGAGCGTTAAAAGTAATGAAGTCCCAATCTCTCGGGGTCCACCAGATCATGAATCAGCCCGTGTGTGGCGACAGCAGCACGTGCAGCCGGTGCAGACCCTACCAATGATGCTGTCAATGGAAAAAGCCCGCTTCTTCGCACACCCACTAGCCATCCAGACAGACAGTCTTTTCTTCGGGGGATCGCGCGTATAAGCTAAACTGGATCTTCTCAGGGATCTTTGGTGAGCGGTTTTTGTCCCGGAGGTGACTGGATCTATGCGGATCTATCCCTGTGGCTCGACGATTTGGTCTTCAGGAAGGCTATCTCCAACCCCCCCCCCCCCCCGCCATCACCCACCCACCCCACTCCAACGCCTCTCTCTCTCTTTTTGTGTCTGTGTGTCTGTCATTCCTTTTCTCTGTCTCTTTGTCTGTGTGTGTGTCTCTCTCTCTCTTTCTCTCTCTGTCTCTGTCTGTGTGTGTGTCTCTCTTTCTTTTTCTCTGTCTGTGTGACTCTGCCACTCTCTTTCTCTGTCCCTCAAAACAGGAAGCACGTTAACGTTCCAAAATGGAGAATGAAAAGAAAGGTTAGTTGATGTAAAGTTTACTAGATAAAACGAAACATTCAATGGTGGGCGAACAAGACACACGACAGACAATTTAACAATGAACGGGTGAATAATGATACTATAGTCACAGTCCGTTCCGTGTAGATAATTAGAATCATCATAGTCTCAGCTCTCTTCGGGCATTGAATTCACGTAGGGCAAGACCATCCCTCCATTTGGACTCATACCAAAACTCAAAGGCCTGGGTGGTTTCTGTGCAGAGTGGGGATGTTTTAAATGAATTGATTTCTTTGTGGACACTGCTGGCAATCTGTTAAACGAATTTATCTAAAAGCAAGTGAGTTCATTTTTGTGTGTGTATCAAGTTCAAGACTTTACCAAACAAATTTCTTGGAGGCAGTGAGTATGAAAACGGAAGTAATACAGGTTGGACCGAAAATAAACAGTAAACACCTGAGAAAATTAAGCTCTACAGAGTACTTTCAACGCGTGTGCATTTCAAGGTACAGATATATTTCAGGCCCGAACCCGATGTTTTCGAAAGCTATTTCCTGAAGACACGTCGTGACGTAATACAAACACAACTAGGTCAGGCAAGAGTTGTTGTTCCTGGCGTGTATTCAAGGTAGCTCACTGGTTTCCTAAACGTCAAAAAGATACGTGTGTCATCGTTTACTTATCCAAACATATGGATTGGATGAGAATGTCTACCGTTAAGTTATCTTTCACCTGCAGATGTTTAACAGAGAGAGAGAGAGAGACAGAGAGCTATTGAGGGGGAGACTCGGAGAGAGAGAGAGAGAGAGAGAGAGAGAGAGAGAGAGAGAGAGAGAGAGAGAGAGAGAGAGAGAGAGAGAGAGAGAGAGACATTTCAGATAGCCTAACTATTGAATGTGTTCGATCCGGAAAAGTATAATCAGACTGCTTCACTGACAGTACAGGGACACGTCTTAGCGGAAAACTTTATTCTAGCAGCAACACAAAAAATCAGCAGAAGAACAAAGCAAACCGAGTCCAAATCACCAGTCTGTAATGTGATAATGAATGTCAGTTCATTGTGCTCCCTGTCATAAGAAATAAAATAATTTAACCCATCCACACGCAGAGGGTTCCCAAACAGCATCATACACAAGGACCTTCGTCCTAGGATTCATTTTCGTCGGCAAATGTGCTGAAATGTCCGTGAAAATGTCGCCGACCGCCGACGCAAAACCGACATATTATATCTATCCCTGCATAGTACTACAGTACTAGTCAGCCGGCAGCGGTCTCCCCCCTACGCCTACATGTAATTAAGCCTAGGTGCCGGACGGGAGCAAGCGAGATTAAAAATCTGGCACAGGCAATTTATCAGGCCGAATAAGTTCATGTCGGTTCCCTGTGAATACCTTCCTTCTCCCGGAATACCGAAGATTGACCGCTCGAAGGGAAAAAGGGCGGCTTCTCCCATTCAAATATTTTCATCGACATTGCCTGGTATTCTCCTCCTCCAATTGCCCCCTGAAAAAGGAGGCGAAGGGCCTGAATGCTCTGAAGACGCCAAACCATTGCTCAAAAGAACCAACTCACAAAAGAGAACATCCATATCTTTACCACTACCGCCTAAATCCGAGTTCTTACGTATTGGTCTTGCCCCCCTCCCCCCCCCCACCTCCTTTGCAGAAAAGAACCAGCCCACAAAGAGAACATCCTTTACTCTACCAATTCCTCCTTCTTCCTCAGCCCAAGACCCCCCCCCCTCCCTTTCCCCAAAACACACACACGTAAAATCACCTCTCCTTCCCCCTCCTCCCAAGGAAACACAAGGGGAGGAAGAGCATGCATGAATGTTCAGGAGATGCCGAACATTTGCTGAAAGGAACCAACTCACAAAGAGAACATCATATCCACACCGCTACAAGCTTCTTCTTCGGTGTCAGTCCAAGCACCCACAGCAACCCCCTTCCGCCCCCCCCCCTTATATCCCCCCTCCACCCTCCACCCGCTTACGCCCAAATCACGTTCGAAAGAAACAACCCCAAAAGAGAACATACATATTAACTGCTATAATCTTCTTTTTCAAAATCAGACCAAGCTTCCCCGACTCCCAACTTTCTGCCCTCCTTTGCTGAAAAGAACCAACTCACCAGTCCAAGCCTACCCCCCCCCCCCCCCACAAACAACACGCACACACACACACACACACACACACACGTGCGCGCGCACATGAAGCAATACGAAAATTAGCTGCAATAAAATCTGAAACTGGCAGACGTAAACAAAATAAGAAGAAAACGCTTTCAAGAATTCTCTTCTGGTATGTTCATTCTTTTCATTCAAAATGAATACAAGTGCACAAATCAAACCAAATTACTACAAAATTGCGGCCCGACAATTTGCAGATTCTGTAAGAGGTTTTTAGTTCTGGGAGTTGTTCAAAACTTGCATGTTCCGCTAACCGACACTTCTTTTCAATGGCTACATCTTTTTCTGATGCTGGGTTGTAGTGTATGCATCTATAACTTCTTCATCACTACAGTCAAAATTGGACTCCCCCACGATGTTGCCCTACATTATGAGCAAGTTCAAGACTCCTTTTCAAAATATTAGTGGTTTTTTCCTTCTTGCTGTGTTTCTATTTTTGTTTCTTTCTTTCTCTTTCGTTGTTCGTGCTGGTTTTCTCTCACGTTACTCTTTCTTTTTCTCTCTCTCTCTCTCTTCGTCTCTCTCTTTTTATATTTAGTCAAGTTTTGACTAAATATTTTAACATCGAGGGGGAATCGAAACGAGGGTCGTGGTGTATGTGCGTATGTGTGTGTGTGCGTGCGTGTGTGTGTGTGTGTGTGTAGAGCGATTCAGACTAAACTACAGGACCGATCTTTATGAAATTTGACATGAGAGTTCCTGGGTATGAAATCTCGGAACGTTTTTTTCATTTTTTTGATAAATGTCTTTGATGACGTCATATCCGGCTTTTCGTGAAAGTTGAGGCGGCACTGTCACGCCCTCATTTTTCAACCAAATTGGTTGAAATTTTGGTCAAGTACTCTTCGACGAAGCCCGGGGTTCGGTATTGCATTTCAGCTTGGTGGCTTAAAAATTAATTAATGACTTTGGTCATTAAAAATCTGAAAATTGTAAAAAAAAATAAAAAATTATAAAACGATCCAAATTTACGTTTATCTTATTCTCCATCATTTGCTGATTCCAAAAACATATAAATATGTTATATTCGGATTAAAAACAAGCTCTGAAAATTAAATATATAAAAATTATTATCAAATTTTTTTTTTCGAAATCAATTTAAAAACACTTTCATCTTATTCCTTGTCGGTTCCTGATTCCAAAAATATATAGATATGATATGTTTGGATTAAAAACACGCTCAGAAAGTTAAAACGAAGAGAGGTACAGAAAAGCGTGCTATGCAGCATAGCGTAACCACTACCCCGCTCTTCTTGTCAATTTCACTGCCTATGCCGTGAGCGGTGGACCACGAGTATACGGTCTTGCTGCGTTGCATTGCGTTCAGTTTCATTCTGTGAGTTCGACAGCTACTTGACTAAATATTGTATTTTCGCCTTACGCGACTTGTTATATTTATTAAACAATGGCGACTGCATGTGAGAGGGAACAATAAAGAGACCAAAAAGCAATGTACTCACGTTAAAATGACGAACACGGAACGAATAACGGCGACGTTTCGACCTAAGGGTCTTCTTCAGGCACAAAAACACAAAAGTACACACACAAAAAAGAAGAAGAAAGACGATAGAACAAATAAAGAGGAGAACAACTGACAAAACAACTGCACTGCACAAACCGACAAATGACAAAGACAGAGAAGCAAGGGAAGCTACTCGAGGAGAATGAAAAGCGGCAGTTTTGAGGTCTGTAGACCAAACAAAATGTGAGGGGGGGGGGGGGGGTGCGTGAAAGGGAACGAAAGAGGAGACTCGCGTACCCGTGCGGACACACACACACACACACACACACACACACACACACACACGCACACACACACACACACACACATACACACAAGGTGGAACAGCGGGGGGAAGGTTGAGATGAATGAATTAACGGCGAATGTTAATTCCATCGGGGCAGGTAGTGCCAAGGGATGATATGATGTGGGACTCCCTGAGTTTGCGCTCGAAGGAGTCGCCACGTACTTGCCACAGAGCCATGACTCTGACATGATCAAGTGAGTGACCAGCGGCGGTGAAGTGAAGGGATACTGGCCTATTGCGGGAATGACGGATGTCAGCCAGATGCTCGGAGACACGCACCTCAAGGGTGCGCGCGGTTTCTCCGATATAAATCTGGCGACAAGAGAGGCAGACGATCGCATAGACAACGTTGTGACTTTGACAGTCAAACGTTCTCTTGACCGTGAAGGAGCCACGAGGGCCTTGGAGGCAGGTGTCAGGGTGGAGGAAGGGACAAGATTTGCAATTTCGTTTGGAACAAGGAAATGTCCCAGGGGCTGTGGGGTTGGTGGGACTGCGAAGACGGGATCTCACCAAGAGGTCGCGAACGCTGCGGTCTTTTCTGAAAGCACAGAGTGGTTTTTGAGTAAAGATCGAACCAACAGAGTCACTTCCTTGAAGGATGTGCCAGTTTGATTTCAGGATTCTGCTTACTGGCATGTTGTGGGGATGAAACAGTAGGGAAACAACGGGTCTGTCACTGTCCCTAGATGGTGAAGGACTGAGGGCGGACTCTCGACAGACCTGGGTAACCCGCAGAAGGGCGTCACGGACGAGTGCATCAGGGTAGTTGCGGGCCAAAAAGAAAGACGTCATCAAGACAGACTGTTGGTGGAAGTCGTCGTCTTCAGAGCATAGCCTCCGAAGACGAAGGAATTGAGAGAAAGGAATGCTGCTTTTGTTGGCAGGATGATGAGAAGAGTTGAAATCAAGGTATGAATGAGCGTCAGTTTCTTTGTAGAAGACAGAGGTGGTGAAGCGACCATGCAAGATGGAGATGGAGATGTCAAGAAAGACCACAGCTGAGGAAGAGATGTTGAATGTGAACTTGATGCTGGGATGGAATGCTTGGATGAAGTGAATGAAATCGAGAAGGAGGGGTTCAGACAGAGAAGTGGCACCCAAACCATCGTCGATGAACCTCTTGTACAGCTCTGGAACTGGGCCAGAGTAAGACTGTAGAATGAGGTGCTCAAGATGACCCATGAAAAGACATGCATAACTGGGTCCCATCTTCGTACCCATGGCGACTCCGCTGATCTGCTCAAAAATCTGTCCATCAAACTCAAAAGTGTTCAAAGTGAGAACAAGCTCAGCCAGGCGAACAAGTGTTGTGGTTGGTGGGTAGGCAGAATCAGTGGGACGACGATCCAGAAAGAATGTAAGGGCTTTGAGTCCGTCAGTGTGGGGTATGGATGTGTACAGGGACACAACATCCAACGTGAACAACAATTGGGGCTGAAAACTGGGATGGCTGTTGAGATGTTCAAGAAGGTTGAGGGTATGTGTTGTGTCTTTGACGTACGTTGGCAGTGACTGTACAATGGGTTGAAGGAGGAAGTCCAAGTATTCCGAAATGAACTCCGTTGGACAGCTGCAGGCAGAAACGATGGGTCTGCCTGGGGTGTTGGGTTTGTGTATTTTCGGGAGGAGGTAGAAAGTGGGCTGTTTAGCGTCAGACTTCAGCAGAAGTTTGGCAGTGGCGGGAAGATTGTTGTGTTTGATCTGTTCTTTAATTGTATCTGCGATCTGTTTTTGGTCGAGGGGGAGGGAGGCCTGAGGGAGTGGTTTGTATGACGCTGCGTCATTGAGTTGGCGATGGGCTTCGCGAAGGTACAGTTCTCGGTCCCAGACGACTACAGCACCGCCCTTGTCAGCAGGTTTGATGACGATGTCCTGGCGCGATTTAAGCGAGACAAGGGCTTGCTGTTCGTCTCGTGTCAGGTTGGAGTTACGAGCAGGTTTGGATTTAAGTTTGCTGATTTCTCTATGGCATTTGGCTATGTACAGTTCAACGTCAACGGACTTGTCTTGTTGAGGTTCCCTGTAGGCAGGAGTTTTGAAAAGGTGAGTGAAAACATCATCTTGGCCAGAGAGAGGTGGTGGGCGGGGAACAGTGCCGAGAATGGCCATCCAGCGAAGTTTACGAAAAAAGCGTTGGCAGTCGAGATGGGTATTGTATTTGCTGGCAGTGGGTTGGATTGGGATGAATTTGAGTCCTTTGGAAAGTACAGAGCGCTCGCTCTCTGACAAAGTGACTGTGTCGGGGACACATCGAACTAAAGCAGATGGGGGAGAAAAGGTGTCTGAGTTAGAGGTAGGTGGCTGATGTGCTGGGTTTTGTTTCAATAGTTTTTGTAGTTTGTTCTCTTTGAGTGTGGTGCAATGAACATGAATGAGTTGGTTATGTACATGCAGGACCTGCTTGAGTCGGAATGCCACTGGTGTTGGAAGAATGGAGGTGGATTGAGCTCGAAAGTGGTGCAGGAGCTTAGCATTGGCATCAAGTGACCGATCAAGTGACTTGACATGAGCACCAATTAGTTTGCGGCTTGCTTGTGCTAAAATGTTGTTTGTGCTAGCTACAAGCGGAGTGTTGTGTAGATCAGACGGAGAATGGTGGAGTTGAAAGCCATTTGGTATGACGCGGAGGCGCAGGCAGTGTTTGAGAAAAGTAATATGACTTGCGAGTTTGGTGGAGTTGAACATAGCTTTAGCGTAACCAAGTGCCAGTGGTTGAAAAAACGGCGGAAGAAAAAGATTCAAACTCGTTAGGAGGCTAGCGTGTGTTCTGGAGAAGAATCTATGGCAAGGCATAGAAACAGTTGCTGTTATTGGATAAACTGTAGTGTATAGGTCTCTATAAATCCAGGGGTTAATAAAGACTGTTCCGGTAAAAATTCTTAGCAAAGAAAATGGGAAATCAAAATAAAATCAAAATAGATCTGGATCTAAAGACTTTTAAGAAAGAAAGGGATGGTGAAGAAAGTTATAAAATAAAAGAATGCAACACGAATAGAAGATCTGTACAAGAGGTTCATCGACGATGGTTTGGGTGCCACTTCTCTGTCTGAACCCCTCCTTCTCGATTTCATTCACTTCATCCAAGCATTCCATCCCAGCATCAAGTTCACATTCAACATCTCTTCCTCAGCTGTGGTCTTTCTTGACATCTCCATCTCCATCTTGCATGGTCGCTTCACCACCTCTGTCTTCTACAAAGAAACTGACGCTCATTCATACCTTGATTTCAACTCTTCTCATCATCCTGCCAACAAAAGCAGCATTCCTTTCTCTCAATTCCTTCGTCTTCGGAGGCTATGCTCTGAAGACGACGACTTCCACCAACAGTCTGTCTTGATGACGTCTTTCTTTTTGGCCCGCAACTACCCTGATGCACTCGTCCGTGACGCCCTTCTGCGGGTTACCCAGGTCTGTCGAGAGTCCGCCCTCAGTCCTTCACCATCTAGGGACAGTGACAGACCCGTTGTTTCCCTACTGTTTCATCCCCACAACATGCCAGTAAGCAGAATCCTGAAATCAAACTGGCACATCCTTCAAGGAAGTGACTCTGTTGGTTCGATCTTTACTCAAAAACCACTCTGTGCTTTCAGAAAAGACCGCAGCGTTCGCGACCTCTTGGTGAGATCCCGTCTTCGCAGTCCCACCAACCCCACAGCCCCTGGGACATTTCCTTGTTCCAAACGAAATTGCAAATCTTGTCCCTTCCTCCACCCTGACACCTGCCTCCAAGGCCCTCGTGGCTCCTTCACGGTCAAGAGAACGTTTGACTGTCAAAGTCACAACGTTGTCTATGCGATCGTCTGCCTCTCTTGTCGCCAGATTTATATCGGAGAAACCGCGCGCACCCTTGAGGTGCGTTTCTCCGAGCATCTGGCTGACATCCGTCATTCCCGCAATAGGCCAGTATCCCTTCACTTCACCGCCGCTGGTCACTCACTTGATCATGTCAGAGTCATGGCTCTGTGGCAAGTACGTGGCGACTCCTTCGAGCGCAAACTCAGGGAGTCCCACATCATATCATCCCTTGGCACTACCTGCCCCGATGGAATTAACATTCGCCGTTAATTCATTCATCTCAACCTTCCCCCCGCTGTTCCACCTTGTGTGTATGTGTGTGTGTGTGTGTGTGTGTGTGTGTGTGTGTGTGTGTGTGTGTGTGTGTGTCCGCACGGGTACGCGAGTCTCCTCTTTCGTTCCCTTTCACGCACCCCCCCCCCCCCTCACATTTTGTTTGGTCTACAGACCTCAAAACTGCCGCTTTTCATTCTCCTCGAGTAGCTTCCCTTGCTTCTCTGTCTTTGTCATTTGTCGGTTTGTGCAGTGCAGTTGTTTTGTCAGTTGTTCTCCTCTTTATTTGTTCTATCGTCTTTCTTCTTCTTTTTTTTTGTGTGTGTACTTTTGTGTTTTTGTGCCTGAAGAAGACCCTTAGGTCGAAACGTCGCCGTTATTCGTTCCGTGTTCGTCATTTTAACGTGAGTACATTGCTTTTTGGTCTCTTTATTGTTCCCTCTCACATGCAGTCGCCATTGTTTAATACTTTCGTCATATCACCTTGACTGTACCCCTTTGTTGTTTCGTATCCATCGTGTTAGTAAGTGTGCACTTCTTTCCTTTTAAGATCTTCTATTCGTGTTGCATTCTTTTATTTTATAACTTTCTTCACCATCCCTTTCTTTCTTAAAAGTCTTTAGATCCAGATCTATTTTGATTTTATTTTGATTTCCCATTTTCTTTGCTAAGAATTTTTACCGGAACAGTCTTTATTAACCCCTGGATTTATAGAGACCTATACACTACAGTTTATCCAATAACAGCAACTGTTTCTATGCCTTGCCATAGATTCTTCTCCAGAACACACGCTAGCCTCCTAACGAGTTTGAATCTTTTTCTTCCGCCGTTTTTTCAACCACTGGCACTTGGTTACGCTAAAGCTATGTTCAACTCCACCAAACTCGCAAGTCATATTACTTTTCTCAAACACTGCCTGCGCCTCCGCGTCATACCAAATGGCTTTCAACTCCACCATTCTCCGTCTGATCTACACAACACTCCGCTTGTAGCTAGCACAAACAACATTTTAGCACAAGCAAGCCGCAAACTAATTGGTGCTCATGTCAAGTCACTTGATCGGTCACTTGATGCCAATGCTAAGCTCCTGCACCACTTTCGAGCTCAATCCACCTCCATTCTTCCAACTCCAGTTGCATTCCGACTCAAGCAGGTCCTGCATGTACATAACCAACTCATTCATGTTCATTGCACCACACTCAAAGAGAACAAACTACAAAAACTATTGAAACAAAACCCAGCACATCAGCCACCTACCTCTAACTCAGACACCTTTTCTCCCCCATCTGCTTTAGTTCGATGTGTCCCCGACACAGTCACTTTGTCAGAGAGCGAGCGCTCTGTACTTTCCAAAGGACTCAAATTCATCCCAATCCAACCCACTGCCAGCAAATACAATACCCATCTCGACTGCCAACGCTTTTTTCGTAAACTTCGCTGGATGGCCATTCTCGGCACTGTTCCCCGCCCACCACCTCTCTCTGGCCAAGATGATGTTTTCACTCACCTTTTCAAAACTCCTGCCTACAGGGAACCTCAACAAGACAAGTCCGTTGACGTTGAACTGTACATAGCCAAATGCCATAGAGAAATCAGCAAACTTAAATCCAAACCTGCTCGTAACTCCAACCTGACACGAGACGAACAGCAAGCCCTTGTCTCGCTTAAATCGCGCCAGGACATCGTCATCAAACCTGCTGACAAGGGCGGTGCTGTAGTCGTCTGGGACCGAGAACTGTACCTTCGCGAAGCCCATCGCCAACTCAATGACGCAGCGTCATACAAACCACTCCCTCAGGCCTCCCTCCCCCTCGACCAAAAACAGATCGCAGATACAATTAAAGAACAGATCAAACACAACAATCTTCCCGCCACTGCCAAACTTCTGCTGAAGTCTGACGCTAAACAGCCCACTTTCTACCTCCTCCCGAAAATACACAAACCCAACACCCCAGGCAGACCCATCGTTTCTGCCTGCAGCTGTCCAACGGAGTTCATTTCGGAATACTTGGACTTCCTCCTTCAACCCATTGTACAGTCACTGCCAACGTACGTCAAAGACACAACACATACCCTCAACCTTCTTGAACATCTCAACAGCCATCCCAGTTTTCAGCCCCAATTGTTGTTCACGTTGGATGTTGTGTCCCTGTACACATCCATACCCCACACTGACGGACTCAAAGCCCTTACATTCTTTCTGGATCGTCGTCCCACTGATTCTGCCTACCCACCAACCACAACACTTGTTCGCCTGGCTGAGCTTGTTCTCACTTTGAACACTTTTGAGTTTGATGGACAGGTTTTTGAGCAGATCAGCGGAGTCGCCATGGGTACGAAGATGGGACCCAGTTATGCATGTCTTTTCATGGGTCATCTTGAGCACCTCATTCTACAGTCTTACTCTGGCCCAGTTCCAGAGCTGTACAAGAGGTTCATCGACGATGGTTTGGGTGCCACTTCTCTGTCTGAACCCCTCCTTCTCGATTTCATTCACTTCATCCAAGCATTCCATCCCAGCATCAAGTTCACATTCAACATCTCTTCCTCAGCTGTGGTCTTTCTTGACATCTCCATCTCCATCTTGCATGGTCGCTTCACCACCTCTGTCTTCTACAAAGAAACTGACGCTCATTCATACCTTGATTTCAACTCTTCTCATCATCCTGCCAACAAAAGCAGCATTCCTTTCTCTCAATTCCTTCGTCTTCGGAGGCTATGCTCTGAAGACGACGACTTCCACCAACAGTCTGTCTTGATGACGTCTTTCTTTTTGGCCCGCAACTACCCTGATGCACTCGTCCGTGACGCCCTTCTGCGGGTTACCCAGGTCTGTCGAGAGTCCGCCCTCAGTCCTTCACCATCTAGGGACAGTGACAGACCCGTTGTTTCCCTACTGTTTCATCCCCACAACATGCCAGTAAGCAGAATCCTGAAATCAAACTGGCACATCCTTCAAGGAAGTGACTCTGTTGGTTCGATCTTTGCTCAAAAACCACTCTGTGCTTTCAGAAAAGACCGCAGCGTTCGCGACCTCTTGGTGAGATCCCGTCTTCGCAGTCCCACCAACCCCACAGCCCCTGGGACATTTCCTTGTTCCAAACGAAATTGCAAATCTTGTCCCTTCCTCCACCCTGACACCTGCCTCCAAGGCCCTCGTGGCTCCTTCACGGTCAAGAGAACGTTTGACTGTCAAAGTCACAACGTTGTCTATGCGATCGTCTGCCTCTCTTGTCGCCAGATTTATATCGGAGAAACCGCGCGCACCCTTGAGGTGCGTTTCTCCGAGCATCTGGCTGACATCCGTCATTCCCGCAATAGGCCAGTATCCCTTCACTTCACCGCCGCTGGTCACTCACTTGATCATGTCAGAGTCATGGCTCTGTGGCAAGTACGTGGCGACTCCTTCGAGCGCAAACTCAGGGAGTCCCACATCATATCATCCCTTGGCACTACCTGCCCCGATGGAATTAACATTCGCCGTTAATTCATTCATCTCAACCTTCCCCCCGCTGTTCCACCTTGTGTGTATGTGTGTGTGTGTGTGTGTGTGCGTGTGTGTGTGTGTGTGTGTGTGTGTGTGTGTGTGTGTCCGCACGGGTACGCGAGTCTCCTCTTTCGTTCCCTTTCACGCACCCCCCCCCCCCCCCCTCACATTTTGTTTGGTCTACAGACCTCAAAACTGCCGCTTTTCATTCTCCTCGAGTAGCTTCCCTTGCTTCTCTGTCTTTGTCATTTGTCGGTTTGTGCAGTGCAGTTGTTTTGTCAGTTGTTCTCCTCTTTATTTGTTCTATCGTCTTTCTTCTTCTTTTTTGTGTGTGTACTTTTGTGTTTTTGTGCCTGAAGAAGACCCTTAGGTCGAAACGTCGCCGTTATTCGTTCCGTGTTCGTCATTTTAACGTGAGTACATTGCTTTTTGGTCTCTTGATTATATTTAGTCAAGTTTTGACTAAATATTTTAACATCGAGGGGGAATCGAAACGAGGGTCGTGGTGTATGTGCGTGTGTGTGTGTGTGTGTGTGTCTGTCTGTCTGTCTGTGTGTGTGTGTGTGTAGAGCGATTCAGACTAAACTACTGGACCGATCTTTATGAAATTTGACATGAGAGTTCCTGGGTATGAAATCCCCGAATGTTTTTTTCATTTTTTTGATAAATGTCTTTGATGACGTCATATCCGGCTTTTCGTGAAAGTTGAGGCGGCACTGTCACGCCCTCATTTTTCAACCAAATTGGTTGCAATTTTGGTCAAGTAATCTTCGACGAAGCCCGGACTTCGGTATTGCATTTCAGCTTGGTGGCTTAAAAATTAATTAATGACTTTGGTCATTAAAAATCTGAAAATTGTAAAAAAAAATAAAAATTTATAAAACGATCCAAATTTACGTTCATCTTATTCTCCATCATTTGCTGATTCCAAAAACATATAAATATGTTATATTTGGATTAAAAACAAGCTCTGAAAATTAAATATATAAAAATTATTATCAAAATTAAATTGTCCAAATCAATTTAAAAACACTTTCATCTTATTCCTTGTCGGTTCCTGATTCCAAAAACATATAGATATGATATGTTTGGATTATAAACACGCTCAGAAAGTTAAAACAAAGAGAGGTACAGAAAAGCGTGCTATCCTTCTTAGCGCAACTACTACCCCGCTCTTCTTGTCAATTTCACTGCCTTTGCCATGAGCGGTGGACTGACGATGCTACGATTATACGGTCTTGCTGAAAAATGGCATTGCGTTCAGTTTCATTCTGTGAGTTCGACAGCTACTTGACTAAATATTGTATTTTCGCCTTACGCGACTTGTTTCTCACTCGCTCATCTCTCTCTCTCTCTCTCTCTCTCTCTCTCTCTCTCTCTCTCTCTCTCTCTCTCTCTCTCTCTCTCTCTCTCTCTCTCTCTCTCTCTCTCTCTCTCTCTCTCTCTCTCTCTCTCCTTGCCTCGCTGCCTCTCTGTCCGTTTCTGTCTTTCTCCCAAACGTGTGACCTTTGACCAGAATAGAATTGCCAAGTAATCACGTTCTGGTATTGAGCTTTTTTTTTAGCCTTATTTCTTTCTTTCTTGAATTCCGTCATGCTACCATACCTCTTGAGGCGAGCGGCAATCTTCACGGTGCTGTCTACCACGTCGCGAAAACTGTTGCTGCGGAAGCATGTCACCGCTGGGGAAAAAAAGGTCAAATAGACCATCATGTAAATGGTCCGCGTGTCATCAGCCAAGAGTTGTCATGACCAGGTATGCAGTTAACTTGGTGGGAAATATTCAGGGCTAGCAGTTCAAATACATCAAGAATATAAAAAAAGCCTGCTTTCCTTCCAACCCCTATAGCTACGTTTTGACTAAACTCAGACGCGTGCCAATGTGACACAAATCCCAGAACTCCCCCCCGACACGTTTGACCAGCTCCTTTAGTTTTGTTTATGTGAGTTGAATTTCGTTCAAAATCACGATACGCATAGCCCTCCCTCTTATCCCGGCTCTCGTGTACACTACATTGGGGTGTGCACGTTAAAGATCCCACGATTGACAAAAGGGTCTTTCCTGGCAAAATTGTATAGGCATAGATAAAAATGTCCACCAAAATACCCGTGTGACTTGGAATAATAGGCCGTGAAAAGTAGGATATGCGCCGAAATGGCTGCGATCTGCTGGCCGATGTGAATGCGTGATGTATTGTGTAAAAAGAATTCCATCTCACACGGCATAAATAAATTCCTGCGCCTTGAATATGTGCGCGATATAAATTGCATAAAATAAAATTAAAAAAATAAATAAATCCTTGCGCTTAGAACTGTATCCACGGAATACGCGCGATATAAGCCTCATATTGATTGATTGATTGATCTCCTCCTCCTCCTTGCCCCCCGTATCCCTCCCATGTCCCCCTCCGGCTCCCTCTACGCCAAACTCGACCCATCCCCCATGCCTATAGTACAACTAGCCTCAAAACTTGCCCCCACCCCCTTTCTTTCATCTCATCCTGTGTCAAAGTCCCACTTGGTTTTCTCCGCAGCTGAGCAGCGGTTCAATCAAAGTAGGGACAGGGGGCGACAAGTCGTGTGAAAAAGTAGACACGTACCTCTATCAGACTACTCTTCTGTTCTGGCCTGCAGACCCTTCTGGAAACTGTACTGATGTGTTGAGACTAAAGAGATAGGAGACAGATTGCACGTGCCAGAATAAGACTGGTGCAGTGTCCTGGCGTCTCGACAAAAGTTTGTCGGCGTACGTATGGATAAAAGGTCGCGTGTCCTTCAGTTCAAATACCAGCAAACACGAAATGCAAAGAATTTGCTGTGCGTGCACCGTGGCCAAACCTTTTTCTCCCCTGTAGATTCCGCGCAGTAAAACATCGAGAACTGAAACGTGTCACAGATCCATGCTTTGCTTCCAGACCTCGAAGTGACCTAAGGGCTTGCTTTCTGTCAAATAAACGTCTTCTATTTCTGACTGATTCTTGGACTTTCTACACGTCCTGAATCACGGATTTCCAACATGTCTCAGCGCATGTACTGTGCACCGAGGTGATCTGAAATAAATACTTCCTCATTGTCAACTACACGGGTTGCCGTTTGACCAACGCCTTAAGTTTGTCAAAAATGTGAATTGAATTTCGTTAAAAATCACGATACACATTCCCCTCCATCCTACCCCGGCCCTCCTCCTCCTTGGCCCCCGGATCCCTCTCATGTCCCCCCCTCTACGCCAATGCAACCTCTACCCCATCCCCACAGTACAAGTTCAGTACAAACAAGTCTCCCCTTTTGGTATTTACCTCCTTCTATACAAAAGTCTCTCTTGGGTTACTCTGCAGCTGAGCAGCGGTTCAACCAAAGGAGGGACAGGGGGCGACAGATCGTGTGGAAAAGTGGACACACATCTGACGCTCTCCGTACCCGCACGTGCCTCTATCAGTCTACTCTTGGTTCCTGGCCTGCAGGCGCTTCTGGAAACTGTACTGATGTGTTGAGAGAGAAAAAGGACCGTCGGCTCTGTCTCTGTCTCTGAGTCCTTCCGCTCAGACAGGCTGGACAAGCTGCATGTTTCTGTTCCTGTCTGGACGGTGAGTTGGGACTGATGGAGGAGTTGGGATGTATGCGGAGGTGTATAGGGAAGAGGGATTTTTTTAGGGGGGGGGGGGGGGTGTTTGCAGAGGTGACTGAACGGGGATGATCGAGGGTTTGGGTTAGCTAGGGGAATGTGTGTGTGTGTGTGTGTGTGTGTTGTGTGTGTGTGTGTGTGTGTATGTGTTTGTATGTGTATGTGTTTGTGTGTGTGTGTGTATGTGTGTGTGTGTGTGTGTGTGTATGTGTTTGTGTGTGTGTGTATGTGTGTATGTGTGTGTGTATGTGTTTGTGTGTGTGTGTGTGTATGTGTGTGTGTGTATGTGTGTGTATGTGTGTGTGTATATATGTGTGTGTGTGTGTGTGTGTGTGAAGGGGGATGGCTATCTATAAGTCTGTCTGTGTGAGAGACACACACTGTGACAAGTACAAAAGAAATAAGGACGCGCGTGCCAGATCCATATCCACTGTCTTATGCTCGTAAGTTATGCCAGAGGAGATGACGCTCATTGCATGCAAGACAAATATAGTGCAAATTTGGACCGCGTGTTACATCCAGCTGCAGAACATCTCCAGTTAATGTTTTCACTGAGTCAGTAAGGACGGGCCGGATCGGAGTGAGGGGCGGGGGTTGGGGGGAAGGGGGCGTCAAGGGGGCGGGAGCAGCACAGCCCTATGTTCCCCGTCTCGCTATTTTCACACATTCAGACGCAGTGCTCAGTTTCCTAAAGATCTATAGATGATCGATGTCCCTGGCTCCGCTGTTTCTGGAACCAAATGAAGACTGGCATCGCACGCGAGAATCTTTGAAATGCGACTCAAAACAAGGCAATTCAAGTAGGGAATGTCAGCAAAAGAAAGACAATAACCACAGAAAAGAACACACAAAAAACAATGACACAACAAAAAGCAAATATGTGACCCTCCACCACGGAATGAGTCGCATGTCACCTTTGCATGATTTTCATATTTTTACATTTTCCTAAAGAGTTTTGTATGCTCTATCCAGTGGTGAAAACCGTTTTAGAAAAGAGTTATAAGCCTGTGACTAAGGTGACCCTCACACTGTTACCAGACACTCCTCGGACTTATATTAAGCCTACTAGCGCAGAACCGCGCGAGGTGACATGCGACTCATTTCGTGGTGGAGGGTCACATATACGCCAAACGAAAAAAATGAATAAAAACGAAAGAGAAACACACAAAAAAGAAGAAAAAACTTCAGCTTTTAATAAAAGAGAGAAAAAATAAAAATAACAGGTGGTGAACATGGGCCATCTTTCACATGTTGAAAAACGAATTATACCACAGAAAAAGAGAAATCATGTCACTGGAACCCAATTACATGGATTACGTTTAGCAGTTGCAGTGGGCAA
This sequence comes from Littorina saxatilis, assembly GCF_037325665.1. Taxonomy (NCBI): domain Eukaryota; kingdom Metazoa; phylum Mollusca; class Gastropoda; order Littorinimorpha; family Littorinidae; genus Littorina; species Littorina saxatilis. The sequence continues at coordinate 36,850,784 of NC_090251.1, read as the reverse complement.
AACGCCGAAACGTCGTAAAAAAAATAAAAAAAATAGCCAAAAACGTTGCCATAATTTCGGCAGAACTTTTTATCAAGGTGGGCCGAAAGATGACGTCAAGGAATGCTTCAAACTTCGAAAAACTTGGTACAATATTGTTCACCATTTTCGCAGTTTTGCCGAAGAAAGTACACCCTAGCAACATACCTAAATAGGGTTATGGCAAGCTACGTGAAAAGGCTTAAGGTTAGGTTTTGTTTCATGGTTGGTTCTGGTTTTTTATATGGTCTCTTCAACCTATTTGGCTGTTAGGAACCGATTCAATTTTATTTCCTTTCTCAGATGTCTCAGATTACATGGTGGTCTCGATGTTTAAAACTGCTTACATTTAGAATTGTCACAGTAAAGTGAAGAATGTTTTGAAAGCTCATAATCTTTTCGCACCTGTTTCTTCAATTCTTATTAAAAATCAAACCCTGCTCGGATTATGTTTCTAACGTAAGAAATAGAACGTGCTGTATCCTTACGATTTTAACGTAAGCCCGCGCGCGAGGCACTGCGTAAGAGATTCGTAAGGCCCGGCGCTCACCTATGTAACGCCAGCAGGACAGACGACGCACTGCAGATTATTGAGGTGATTCTTTTTTTTTCACCAGCCCGCTACACGTTGCGTGAAAAGAAAACAGGCCAAGTACTCGTAATAATCCCTATCGCAGCATGTAGTGTAGTAGCGACTGCGCAGATGTACTTTGCCCTTAACGCAGCCTGACGCGGCAAGTGAGGCCACCTGCGTATGATAAATGTGGCCACCCCTTAAGTTGTCTACATTTAAGAGGAAGTTGCATGATTGAGTGCTTCCTCATTAATTAACGATCTGAAACAAAATGCTTATCCGGCCTGTGGCGTTTTCTTATCTCACTTCACCATCATAAAACAAGTCGCGTAAGGCGAAATTACTACATTTAGTCAAGCTGTGGAACTCACAGAATGAAACTGAACGCACTGCATTTTTCACAATGACCGTAGTCCGCTGCTAGTGCAAAAGGCAGTGAAAGTGACGAGCCTGTTTAGCGCGGTAGCGGTTGCGCTGTGCTGCATAGCACGCTTTACGGTACCTCTCTTCGTTTTAACTTTCGGAGCGTGTTTTTAATCCAAACATATCATATCTATATGTTTTTGGAATAAGGAACCGATAAGGAATAAGATGAAATTGTTTTTAAAACGATTTCGGAAATTTAATTTTAATCATAATTTTTATATTCTTAATTTTCAGAGCTTGTTTTTAATCCAAATATAACATATTTATATGTTTTTGGAATCAGAACATGATGAAGAATAAAATAAAAGTAATTTTGGAAAAATAATTTTAATTACAATGTTCAGATTTTTAATGACCAAAGTCATTGATTCATTTTTAAGCCTACATGCTGAAATGCAATACCGAAATCCGGCCTTCGTCGAAGATTGCTTGGCCAAAATTTCAATCAATTTGATTGAAAAATGAAGGTGTGACAGTGCCGTCTCAACTTTTACAAAAAGCCGGATATGACGTCATCAAAGACATTTATCGAACAAATGAAGAAAACCTTCTGGGGATATCATACCCAGGAACTCTCATGTAAAATTTCATTAAGATCGGTCCAGTAGTTTACTCTGAATCGCTCTACACACACACACACACACACACACACACACACACACACACATACACACACACACACACACACACACACACACACACACACACACACACACACACACACACACACACATACACCACGACCCTCGTCTCGATTCCCCCTCTATGTTAAAACATCTAGTCAAAACTTGACTAAATGTAAAAAGAGGTAATTGCAGGCATTAATTTTATTCAACTTTCTTTAGTCAGTAGCAATCCACCTTCAGGCTAAAACAAGTCGCGGTTACAAGATACAAGATACAAGAAGTTTTATTGTCCTCGTCAATACAAGGAAATTTGGCATGTGTGTGGCAAGACATAATACACTGATACATAGACATTTACAAAACACAACGGGAACATGCTTAGGCCAAATAAAAATATATGTTGGTTTAGAGTAACTCGACCGACCCTATTTTTTCCCGCCGACCCGAAAACGTTTTTTTCATTTCTAAAACAAAACCCAACTTTTGGCACATTTTGCGCACCCTACCGAGACTTAAGGAAGTAACCTCTTTTAAAATCGACTAAATTTTAAGGAAAAAAAGAGAGAAAAAAGCCGACCGACCGACCCTATATCTTTTTTGGTCACGTTACCCTAAACCAACTTGTATTTTTATTTGGCTTAACGTGGCCTTAAAATAATAGGGAAGGCAAGGTAACCAGGATTGTTGTGCTTCAACGCCTTACATGTTCGTGTACAACCCACAGGGATAAAAATAAAATCGGACGAAAAAAGAATGTACGTCATGCAGAACACTCCGATGCAACGTACACCAGACCACACATCTCCGGTGAACCCGATAATCGAGACCTTTAATGCAATTCTGAAACCCAAATCGGAATCCCTAACTAAGTTCTGATCTTTCCCGCTCTCCTTTTAATTCGCCCTGTCGCCTGCCCACAAATATTTGAAGGGAGGGAACTTGTTTGCCAAGGGCGCTTCTGCTCCGAGGGTGATTTCCCTTCCGTCTCGGATTCCTGGAAGACAAAGATGTCTGATGACACAGAATCTTAGGGTGGCAAGAGGTTGCCAAAGTTCCGATGTCTGGAACGAAGCAAAAGATTTATTCGGTGTCTAGATTAGCAAGGTCTGCCATCCCTCTCTCTCGAGATCAGGAGTGTAATTGGTGGATAGTGTCTTCATGCTGACATCCATTTCGGAGACAAACAGTGAACACCGACACGGTTAGTGGAAGATGATTCTTGGCCGGGGTGCTGAAAGTCCGATGTTGAAGTAGTGTGTTCTTTGCCTCTGTTCAGAGCTTCTGATCATCGAGTGGAATTGTTGTGACCCTCAACAGATAGTCGCCTTCTTGAGTGTCAGTTGGTTTAAACAAGATTTTATTCAGGAAATACAGGGTGGCATGTATAATGTGATATACATACATGTACAACCCATGTAGTAAACATTTGTGACCACATAACAAGCTAAGCTTATACTAAGTGTGGTTGAAAGTCAATTGACATAGGCTGACACACCATACATTCTGTGTCACAGAGGGAAGTCAGTGGCAACGGTTGGGGTATTAATTAACTTCAATCGCGGTTAATCAGATACAACAAAATCTTCTTTCACAGTAGGAGTATAAATACATGTAGCCTTTTGCGTGTGCTTGTGCAACTCCACACCCAAGTCTTCTGGTTTCTTCGCACTGGTGGCATGATGTCAGTATATAGGGGAAAGGGGTGTTATCAAGTTCTTACCTCCTGCCATGCAGCTGTGCGTGACAGCTTTCGTCTAGTTGTTCTGCTGGTCAGAGAGAGAGAGAGAGAGAGAGAGAGAGAGAGAGAGAGAGAGAGAGACAGACAGACAGACAGACAGACAGACAGACAGACAGACAGAGACAGAGACAGAGAGACAGACAGACAGATAGACAGACAGACAGACAGACAGACAGACAGACACAGAGAGAGACACAGAGAGACAGACAGAGAGAGAGAGAGACAGACAGACAGACAGACAAAGAGACAGACAGGTTAGAACTTCAACATCTCAGGAATATATTTCAAAAGAGGAAAAATTGTACTTTCAACTTCTAAAATATATGAATATATACAGAGTGCTTTTGAGAGATAAAGACAGAGACAGAGACAGATAGCCACACAGACAGTGAGAAACAGAGAAATCCATCCAGACCAGACAGCAGGTATTTTATAAAAACCTAATCATTGGAGTGCAAAAACATTACCCGTGGAAACCCATCCTTCCAATCACGCGTTAGTGCTGTTTGCCAGCAGGTGCATCACCGGAGGACACAAGTTGATTCAAACTCAATCCCCTCGCCAGCAGCCACAGCACAGACCAACCAATTTACGCATCTAGTCTTCGAATCCACAGCAGAACTGTTTTAAACAAGTCGCACTTTCGAACAGCCGCAGTAAAGACCATTGTGATTTACGCGTCTTTTTTTTTCTTCACATTTTTTTTCCAAAGTGGTTCTGTTTCAGACAATTCACGCTAGCGAGCCGCCGCAGTAAGAAGCAACCCATTTTGATTTACGCATCTTATTTTTTTGAATCCAGTTGTACTGTCTCAGACAAATCTTTCTCGCGAACGGCCGCACTAAAGACCAACCCATTTACGCATCTTGTTTTGGAATCCACATCAGGACTCTTCCATACAATTCACTCTGCATGTCTTCAACGCAATGCAAAAAGAAAAGAAAAAAAATTAACGTAGGGTGTTGGGTATACGTTATTTTCCACACTACCTACGCTATTTTGGTTATTTATGTATTAAGAACAATCCCAGATGAAAATTCGTGTTCTCCTGTTGTTATTTTCAGATGTGTCAGGGGGTGTCGTTGTTAGGAGGGGTCGTTATGGGAGGTTCCACTGTACAATAAAAAATATATAATCATCAATTTAAAGGCTGGAGTCTACCCTAAGATTCTAAGTGAAATGCTTTCAATGTCAACATAGATAACTCGCCCAAGGGACATGATCTCCCAAAGAAAAAAAAGGAAAACAACATTATTAAAGAAATGATTGAAATTATGTATTTCAGCTCAAAAATCGTATATTTTCTTTTCAGTTTTACAAATTGACAGTACTGATTCTTGCGCAAAAGTCTAATACCGAATATTCAAGTTCCATACATCATCTTATAAAAACGGGCTTGAACCCATATTTTTTCCCTTACCTTAGCAATCCTTGAACTTACATACGATTTATCCTTAAAAATGTCATGTCACTTTTACTTACTTTTTCAGAGGTGGACTAAAAGCTGCGTTCTTCAAAAATAGTAAGGGAGGGAAGAAGCATCACAGTTCAAAATTTAACACGAAATGGGGTATTCATATTTTTAATGTGATAAAAGGGACACCAGTCCTTACCTTGGATGTAACACAGTTGTATAAATGCGTAAGGCCAAACAAAAAAATAGGTGTGGTTACGGTAACATAGCCCCAAAAAATAGGGTAGGAAGGTAGACAATCACTTTTTTTTAAAAAAATTTTTCTAATGTGTACAAATTAAACCTACTTGACAGGGAAATAAGTGTGCGACTCCGGCGCTTTCACTTTCATTGCGTTTTCTGCACTCGTTTTCTTGTTTTTGTGTGTGCTTTTTTTTGACAAATGTAATAAAAAGTTATAGGGTCGGCCCCTAAAAATAGGGTAGGTCGGGTTACCGTAACCACACCTATTTTTTTTAGGCCTAATTAATTTTTACGCGTTTCATTGCACGTGTGTTTGTGTTTTGTGCTTGAAATTTACTCTCAAAGAGAGTACTAAGGTCTTGCCCTACTTTGTTGGTCATTTATTGTCTAAGCGCTCCTTGAACTTACAGCTTAATTTTATTTTACGTTTTTCTTATTACTTAAACTATACTTTTTTCTCTACGAAGTAGACTCCACCCACTGTGGGGTTCTAATATTGTAGATATATGCGATCATACGCCTTACGCGCGTGCATATATGCGATCATACGTGCGTGTCTTTTTAAAGAAACAGTGCCAAGTATGGACGAGTTCATAAAGTCTGTATGAATATATATATATCACAAACTCCGGTAGAATTGCAAATAACGATTTTGTGTCTGTGGCAGTCTACGTTGACAACAGAGCTGCTGAACGGAACTATACTAACGATACTAATTATGATTAAGGTTCAGAATATTTGTCTAATTCTCAGCCTCATATTCTAAAGGTTTGACTTCGAGTTAGGAATAGAGCAGGGATTTTATATTGGTTTCCATAAGGACTGGGGGAAAAACAAATACAAAAATGAGCCACGTATAAATTAATAGCAAGTCTAGGGTGGAGTTAACAACAGACCAATAACTGTGATTTTCTAAAATTAAAAAAAGAACACCGTTTTGTGTAGATTTTCCACAAGGACTGAAAAATAACAACAACAACCACAACAAAACTGAGCTAAATTAAACCAAGCCTTTTTGGTCTGAACAATGTTTTGTTCCTTTACATTACAAAGAATCAGCTAGAGGGACAGTATTTTCAGTGACAACAAAAATTCTACGGCTCACATACTCTATTGCCTTGGCTTATTCCAAGAAGCATTTCAAGTCTTTCACAAATTCGTCAGTGCAAACTCTAGTTTCTCTTTACATTAAAGTTTGAGTGGAAGCGTTAAAAAAGCACACGAGGAAACACTGCATCAAACGCTTTAGTTTCTGCCTAATCACACTTGCAGCTCTTCGTGAAATCTCTTGCAATAAGCGCGGAAGTAAATACAAATTATGTCAATTTGTACAGATGAAAGACATTCACAAAATGTCTGGCTTACCGCAAAAAGCGTCGACGCGACAAAATGCTTAAAGTGCTCAAAATATGTAAGAATAATTGTTGACGTTGGCGACTTTCCTACAAGCATGCCAGGCTTACTTTTCTGCTCGGAAGTCTTGGCTAGACTTGCTGGAAACCTCCGTGCAGACAGTACACAGGGAATCAACAGTACTTAGCATGAGGTAGTCTTGTTGCTGCGGCTGGCTTGTACAGCCGACTTTGAATAAACACATGGAGACACGCGTAAGCTCTTATGATGCTTGCTCTCTCTCTCTCTCTCTCTCTCTCTCTCTCTCTCTCTCTCTCTCTCTCTCTCTCTCTCTCTCTCTCTCTCTCCCGACTAACGCCTAACGCCTCCCCCGGACTCTTCCTTTTATTCTACACACACACACACACACACACACACACACACACACACACACACACACACACACACACACACACACACACACACATTACGTCATGTCCATTTTGAGGTACCATAAAATGAAATAGAAAACACCAGGATAAAGGTATTTGCGAGGTGCACAACTCTGTGGAACAGGAGGTACAGGTTAACGGCGTTTCTGCTACTGTCACAGACCCGGCACGCCATCCACCTGTGGACACTTACCCGTGTTTGAATAAACTTTGTGTTCCAGGTGCAGCCCCCCTCCACACCCCCTGCCTCCCCTTTCAATTTGTCCCTATAGTTTGTATTCGATTCACGCGACCAGCCGAATGGTTACAATATAGAGAGCTTCATCCTGCTCGCAGCGCCAACATTTGACAAATAATGACGGTGCATCAAAAGCGGGACGACGCCCAACCCCACCCGCCTCACAACCACAAGCAATACCACTAACACCACCACCACCACCATCACAAACTCCACCAACACCACAACCAGCATTACCATGGACACAGACAACTACACCAACACCAGGGCTGAGGTATACGAAGCGAAACTGATTGCCATCCATTTGTGTGGTATGCAGCCGCACGATCGGATTTGTTGAAATTGAGATTTTGTGTGAGTTCAACCAATCCGACCCCGCGGTTTGTTTGCACCCAATTTGGTTGCATCCACGTTTGCTTCGTGCAGCTCGGCCCAGCAACACCGTCTCAACCAACAACAACTGTGCCATGAATACAAACATCATCTCACCTTGTATTCCTTCTCCGTTTCAGCCAGTGTGTAGAGGGACTTGCTGAGCTCGAATGCCGTGAGGATGGGGTCATCACAGGATAGGGACAGGTACGCCGTCGACGCCAGTCCCCGGTACGCGTTCAACCGTGACCGTGAGTGCACAAACCTGTAGTAAAACAAGGTGTAATCCGTTTATTATTGTACCGGTTTTGAGGGGCTCCTTTAGCTCAAATGCCGTGAGGACGGGGTCACCACAGGGCAGGAACAAACGCCTTAGAAGTCAGTCATATATATATATCTGAGATCCTCAACTCCTCAAGCCCTGCTCAACGTTTAGGACACTGAGACTCACACACATTCGATACCATTAAACTACCTCAACTAGTGGGCTTTACAGCACTGTCACGTTAACTAAGACAAAATTGAGACGCATATGAAAAGTGACAGCGTTTGGGAAACGGGGTGTAAGCCGCACAATACGTGTACGAGTAACAACGTGCTAAAAACCGCAGCATTTTTACATGTTGAGCTTTACGAACTCTTAGGGATCAAATCAGTGAACATACCAAGTTTTGGGTTTGTTTGGCTCACAGTTCCGAACTGAAAACCAGTTTGTTTACTCTTCATTTCTTGTAAGAAGACTGTGTTACATTTTTCAGATGTACGTGCCCATACATCACGTCTGGTTGTGGTGTTGGTGTTGGTGGAAGTGGTGGTGGAGTGTGTGTGTGTGTGTGTGTGTGTGTGTGTGTGTGTGTGTGTGTGTGTGTGTGTGTGTGTGTTTGTGTCTGCGTGCGTGCGTGCGTGCGTGCGTGTGTGTGTGTGTGTGTGTGTCTGCGTGCGTGCGTGCGTGCGTGCGTGTGTGTGTGTGTGTGTGTGTGTGTGTGTGTGTGTGTGTTTGTGCGCGTATGTGTGTGGTTGTGCGTGTATTTGTGTCTGCGCGCGCGCGCGCGCGTGTGTGTGTGTGTGTGTGTGTGTGTGTGTGTGTGTGTGTGTGTGTTCAGCGATAGTGGTTGAGCTATTTATGTATGAATAAATGTTTTACTTGTGTGCTATGTATTTTGAAATCCATGTTTGTATGTGTGTTGTACATTTGATGAACTGTATAAGTATACTTCGATGTGCATTACATTTTGATAGCATTGCGTACAGAATTGTGGCACTTAAAATTGCGCCACATAAGTATCCTCATTATTATTATTAATCCCACAAACATGGGCACCAGGCCCTTATTCATTCGAAAGCTTGACATTTATATACTAAAACAAGAAATTCCTCCGAGGTAGGAAAAACACCCCCGTTGGTCAAAGGGAAACAACCAATCTCACTGCCACCAACTGAGAAGGTTATTTCCCTTTGACCATTAATATGTCCCTCTATAAGTCCTTGTAGAATCTTAATCCACCAATAACTCCCTAACCGTGTGTTTGACTGGTCCCAATTTTTGTAAGGACCGTCTCAGGAATGTATAGAACCTGTTCACCAAGTTTGGTGACGATCGGTCCGTTCATTCTCGAGATCTATATGCGAACACAAACACACAAACAAACAAACAAACACATCGACCGAATCCTATACACACCCCTATACCGGGGGTGTAAAGATAGCAGAAATCCGAAACAGGTTGACTGCTAATGTTCTAAAAACAATAATTAAAAAAGCCACACACACAAAAAAGTTACAGTTTATGGAAAGTTTGGTTATAGACAATACGCAAAATTGACAATAACTTCGAACTATCGGTCTTCAAAGTGGACAATCAAGACACGCAACAGACACAAATCGATGCTAACTGGTTTGTTTGTTTGTTTGTTTGTTTGTTTAACGCCCAGCCGACCACGAAGGGCCATATCAGGGCGGTGCTGCTTCGACATATAACGTGCGCCACACACAAGACAGAAGTCGCAGCACAGGCTTCATGTCTCACCCAGTCACATTATTCTGACACCGGACCAACCAGTCCTAGCACTAACCCCATAATGCCAGTCGCCAGGCGGAGCAGCCACTAGATTGCCAATTTTAAAGTCTTAGGTATGACCCGGCCGGGGTTCGAACCCACGACCTCCCGATCACGGGGCGGGCGCCTCACCACTAGGCCAACCTTGCCGGTTGCTAACTGGTACTGTTACTTATTCGTGAATGGTTGTTGCTTCCAAAATGACAATTAGAAAGATCGAATTAATCTGTTTGGTGCATGTTACTCAGCAACCATTGTTCCCGTTCGTGCTATGAAAAACTCATTTTGTAAAAATAATACAATAATAATTATATCCCAGTTTTTTGTATGATGTCACAAATGCTGATAATTTGCTGCACAGCCAGGCACTGCTGCGTAGAAGACAAACAAAGCTAATGGCGTTGTCAGATGGAACGAGGACGATTAACTCTCACGTGACCCCGTCATCCATCTGTCATTGTCCAATCGGAAATGTGCGATGCGCTAGCTGCGGAGATGCCCTGGATTTGACTGCATGGGAAAATGATTTAAAGGCGAGCAAGCGCTAAGTTTTTCTGTTTGATTCATACAACTAATTTCCGTATTATTGTGAAACATTTTATTTTGAAAACACTTGCTCTTGATTACGATCTCGCGTTCTAGCTCGGAGAATCGCAGCGTGACAGTTCCGAGTGTATCTACATGAAAAGAATATACAGCATTATGTGATCTAAAGTCTTAAAAGTAGTGATTTTAAGCATTTGTTAAAAAAACGTTTCAAAATCTTAGTTCTATTTGCCGTTCCGTAAAATGCGTTAACGTTCCTTGTCCTCAAATCTAGATGTTTGCTGAAATAATTTGAACTGAGTACTAAACAATAAACATGCAGCTATTATACATTTCCCTTTCTCTGCACATACTACGCAGGAAATTGAGCTTTAATTGGATTTTTGTATGAGAACCACCTCTGGCGCACTTAGATGTGTGTTGTTGTTGGTGGTTTTTTTTTAACTCATTGTCTCCCAGGTACGGATATATCCGTACCCACTCATATAGCTCTATCTGACCAGGTACGGATATATCCATACACACATAGTCACTACATTGCATCTGCTCTCATTCGACACATATCCGCATTCTGCTCAGACTGTTAGCTTCAGTCCCTTCCTGTAACGTCGATCTAACGTCTGCATTCCAGCTTTCTTTCTTTCTTTCTTTATTTGGTGTTTAACGTCGTTTTCAACCACGAAGGTTATATCGCGACGAGGGAAAGGGGGGAGATGGGAGCATTCCAGCTGGTCTCGGCTAAAAAAAAACTTGGTCAACATAGGTGGGGTACAAAGTGTTTTTGTCCGGGGTTAACTGTACCCTCAATGCAGTTTATCTCGGACTAAAGTCTCTAAACTCGACTCCAGCAAACCGGCCAAGGTGTCTATTATTAGGTGTCTCTGTTCTTTGCCCTCCTGTCAATGCAGTTGGGTGGGGTCCTGATTAGGCCTATTATGGTCCGCTGGACCCGAAAAGCAACAGCTAATAAATAAATGCAGTTGGGTCTAAAACACTCCGTTCTACAAAATGAACATTTTCAAGCATTGTCATATTGTTTCAAGTTTGAACCAGAAGTGTGTACTATTTTTGAAAACGGTTCCGAAGAGATCAATAGTTCTTTTTTTTAAAGATAAATCAACGAGTAATTTGCCTGAGTGCTTGCTGAGCGAAATACTCTATTCTACTTCAGCGGTGAACGTTCGATCTAACGGAATACCCCCATTCCACACATCCGCCGTTCCCGTAGCGACCAAGGAACGGCACGGGAATGGGAGGAATCGGGAGGGGACCTTAATGGAATGTCAATGGACGTTAACGGAACTCCTTTGAACGGTGGGAACGGTTGGGACGGGTGAGCAAGTTCGGGCTGCATGTTCAAAATGTTAGCCATTCCCCGCCCGTTCCATATGAACGGTAATGGAACTTTACCACATCGGCAACGGAACTCATGGATCGTTAATGGAACTTAACGCAATGGTAACGCAACGCTAGCGCTCTCACACACTGAGTTGTCATACCCGCATTCCACACATCCGTTCTAGCTTCCGTTCCCAGCCGTCCTAGGTCAGACGCTGCTCAAAGATGCCAAAAACGGCCGTTTGCGCAGCGTCTCATTGTTGTGGCAGCCGTCCTCATGTCGGCTGGGAACGGAAGCTAGAACGGTTGTGTGGAATGGGGGTATGTGACCTTGGGAAAGAATTGCACTGTGATTGCAGAGCATCTGATTGTGTGTGTGTTAGAAATACATCACGATCCCCTACGGGTCGGTCGTAAATTTAGGTAATGGTGTCTGATATTTAAAACTGCGAATGTCGAATGATGCAGTGTGGAAAGAAAACAAGACACTATAATACCCATGAGTATAATAGGCACTGCATTACACCAAATTTGCTTAATATAGAAGCATCGCTATCATGAGAGATTGATGATAAAATCAATACCCTGGGAGCCTGTGTTTATTTTACAAATTTGCTGTCTTGCACACTCACAACTCACAAGGAGGCCCACCGTTTAACTAATAGTGTTTATAGAATTAGTGTGTGTGTGCGTATGTGTGTGTGCGTATGTGTGTGTGTGTGTATGTGTGTGTGCGTATGTGTGTGTGTGTGTTTGTGTGTGTGTGCGCGCGTACGTGAGCGAGAGAGAGAGAGAGAGAGAGAGAGAGAGAGAGAGAGAGAGAGAGAGAGAGAGAGAGAGAGAGAGAGAGAGAGAGAGAGAGAGAGAGAGATTGCAGCCAGAGTTCTCTTGGAATTATGATATGTTTGCAAGTTTCTGAATACACACGAACACCGTGAAGCAAACCAAGGCAAAATCACAGACAGCAACACAAAATAAAAACAATACACAAGAGCGAAATACCCATATTCTCTGACTTTCGAAATCAAGCAGGCAAAACACACACACACACACACGCCCGCACACACAAACAGGCCCGCACACACACACACACACACACACACACACACACACACACACACACACACACACACACACACACACACACACACACGCGCGCACACACACACACACTCACACACACAAATATACACACACAAACACACACACACACACACACACACACAACCACCTCAACACCACCACCACCTCGCGACACCACACATACACGCACACACACACACACACACACACACACACACACACACACACACACACACACACACACCACCACCTCAACACCACCACCACCTCGCGACACCACACATACACGCACAAAACCCTCCTACTCCTCCACCCCATCTCCCCTCTCCCGAAACCAACAACAACAACACCACCAAACACTAACTCACAACACAACACCCACCCTACCTGTCAAAAGTCTTGTGGTTGGAGCACTCGGTACAGAAGCAGAAGTAGTGATGCGGTCGCTGGATGTTGAAGCCTTTCTGGATGAGCATGTGGACGATGTCGAAGTTGTTGCACTGGGCGGCCAGCACGATGGGGGTGATGTCCGGAGCGAAGCTGGAACTGCTGTCCTCCTGATCGTAGAACCCGTGCTGGAACTCCAGCTGCATCCTGGCGCGCTTGTCCGAGTACATGGGGTGGCCGAGCACCATGTCGCATATCTTGACGTTCTCCGACTTGATGGCGTGCAGGAGAGCCTCCTCGATGGTGTCCATGGACGACTTCTCCAACAGGTAGGAGATGCAGTCGTAGTGCTCGCCCATCACGGCCAGCTGGAGAGCCGTGCGGCCTAAGTAATCCCTGCAGTTCACGTTCAGGTTCCCGTTCTCCTCCACGCACTGCTCCAAGGCTGCGAGATGTCCGGTCTCGGCGGAAGACAGGAAGCGGCGCTCGGTGTCAGTCAGGGGAACGTCGCCGAAGATCCCCCGCGCGACCTTCTCTGCGTCCGGGTTCTCACGGCGGCTGTGCTGGCGCTTATCCTGCAGGCTGTTGTGGTGGTGCTGGGTGTGGATGGACGGGTGGTGGTGGGAGGAGGTGGAGGAGGAGTGGTGGTGGTGGGCGTGGTTCGGGTCCTTGCACACATGCGGGTGCTGCTTGCTCTCCCGCGAGTTCTTGCGCGCAGAGTTGAAGGAGAACCTCCTGGTGAATGAGTGCCGGCTCATGGTATTGCGTGGACGTTCGGCGAGACGTGTGTATGATACTGATCAGCGGATGTTTTTTGAACAGAGTGAAAGCTTCTGCTGTGACTGCAGCTTCAGCTTGTTCGACTCACGGCGAAGAAGTCAGTCAGCAGCAAGTATCCATCAGCCGCGAGCAGGTCTTGTCCCACTGAAACACAGACCTGTCATAGTGAAAGTTTCAGTCAGCGGTTACATTGCATCAATCATCAACAAGACATAACCACTCTGAAGTACATGTATAGACGTAAAACGTGAAGTTGAAACACTCTGCGACTCATGGCGAGGGATTCAAGTTAACTACAAATGTGTCTTAGCTACGGACACGTCTTGACCCACTGAAACACAGGCTATCATAGTGAAAGATTCAGGTATTAGTAAACTTACATCAATCACAAGATCACACTGAAAATGTACATAGAGAATACTACATGGCTTGCTGTGTCGTACCAGATTTACACGAGTTGATTTTTAAAATATTGAACTGCGAGCGAAAGCGAGCTGTTCACTATTCAAAAAAGCAACGAGTGTTAATCTGGTACGACACAGCAAGCCATGTAGTATTCTGTTTATCCTACATACTGTACTTACGTGTATTTTACTGAAAATTTCTTGCAGTCGAGGCAGCTAAATTGAAGACGCTTGTTTTGGAACCTCGATCTCTTCTAAAGCCTCGTGCAATCTATTACGTCAAAGCAAAGAAACGTCACTCTGAAAGTGTGGCGTGACGTGTTAGTTCTAAAGATTCATCGAGGGTAATTAGCGAGCGCAATTTTTGTTTCTATAATGACGTGTCTCGGTGACATTGGCATCATAAGCAGTGGAAAAACAGGTCCCTGCCAGACTTGCTTGACATGACCTCATTTACATGATATACACACGTGTGATTTGAACGATTATTATCTCACGGGTGTCTCTCTCACGTATGTAGGATAAACGTTTGTTCGTATTTTTGTGAGTACATTTTCATTGTTATCTGGATTTTGTTCTTCTCACCAATAGTCTCAAGTTCCTATTCTGCATCAATCACAAACAAAACTGTTAAGGCAAAAAAAAAAGAGGTCTGTTTACGGTAACATAGGCCAAAAAAATAGGGTCGGTAGGTCGGGATTTTTTTTTTTCCCCAAAAAACCATATTTTTACGTTATTTTGCCCAAAAAACAAGATTTTTTTTTTTATTTTTTTCCCAAATGCCAAAAAAAAAGTCTAGGGTCGCGCGAAAAAACTAGGGTCGGTCGGGTTACCGTAAACAGACCTATTTTTTTTTTGGCCTAACATAGGATTATTACTCATTACAAAGGATTCAGCTAGCAACATATGCGTATTAGCTACGAACAGGTGTGGCCAGACTGGAACACAGGCGTAAGGTATCCGTCAGCGGTGAAACAGTACCAGACGCGAACAGGAAGAATACATTTAAAGGTACTGGCCTTCCAGCGTACGCGCAATCATCATCACCGCTACATGGAATACGAGCATCCTTTGACTTGTACACATACAAAAACAACAACAATCACCACCACAACAACACCACCTCCACCACCACAACCACCACCTTAACAACAACAACAACAACGACGACGAGAACAACAAGAGCAACAGTAACAACAAGAACAACGACAACAACAATACTCACTTCCTTCACCGTCATCAGAAGTTTTCCAGAGAGACACGTGACAACAACAATAACAACAACAACGACAACAACAACAACACGCCGCATTTTGTGCAGAGTTAAAGATTCAAGCAGATTGGCACATAGCCTAGGAGTCACTTTCACAATAGACTCTTTTCGGAAATAGCTCTGTCAGGATTTACAAGCGTTGTGGAAGACAAACAGAAAACACGATGTCGACCAGTTAAAAACAACGATTGCAGCGAATAACTGACTCCGATGTGTATGGTATGCAGTATCCAATCGATGTGATGCCCTTTTATTTCGAAAATCTGCACATCGGAGCCACGTACGATTCCCTTGATGTGCAGATTATCGAAAATCATCTTTTGCGAAAGTGGCTCCTATGCCAATCTGCTTTAAAAAAAAAAAGAAGAAAGAAAAAAAAAGAAGAAGGATTTAGACCGCATACATAGCGGGCAAAGAGAACAAAATCTACCACGCTGAAGCAACATGAGCATAGATAGCCCCCATACCATCGCTATACCGCCACCCGAAGAAAACGGCGAAAATCATTTGTGCCACTCGCGACGTATGCAGGCAAAAGCGCGCGAAGCATCAACAACAGATCAAGTTCACGTGTGCACGTGCGCACGGTGAAACGGTTTGAATGTTAGCACAAACAACACCAGGAGATGGAGGGCGTAATCGCGACGCCCACGATGTTCTTAATGCATTTGTGACATCTCTGGTTCCTTGTGTAGAGACTGACTTTGTTTTTTGAAATTGGTTTAATTTAAATTTGTGTAATGTTAAACTTGTGGGGTCCTGATTTGGCCTATGTGGTCCGCTGGACCCAAAAAGCAACAACTGTCATTGTGTAGAGACTGGTGGAGGTCTGGGCTGAGATGCAAGAGAAAGTTACCACCTGAACGGGAGCCAGCCGCAGTGTTGAATTGGTTGAAGCTGAGATATGTTGTGATTTCAACGATTCAAACCCCGCAGTTCGTTCTCTGCCGTTTGGGTGGCACCCACTTTCGGTTCGCGCACCTCAGCGCTGGGGTGGATTTGGATGGGGAGGGGTGTGGTGGCATTGCTGGCGGATTATAGTCCGGTGGGGGGGGGGGGGTGGTGGGGTGGTAGGCATGGGTAGCTTTGCATGGCATGTAGGAACAGGTGTTTTGGCTTTAGAAGAATACAGACTTTGTGGATGTTCTTTTACACTGACTGCGTAGTTTTGACTGCCGAACCTGAAGGGAATGGCCAATGCTCAAGTGTCCCTGCCATCAACATACCTGTCAAGCTCTTGTGGACTCTCACCATAAGATTTTGCTAACAAAACCATACGTTTGCACCAAAAAGCATAAGACAACGTGCAAAATTGCAGAAGTCGTTAGATTAATCACCACAAGAACTAAATACACACACACACACACACACACACACACACACACACACACACACACACACACACACACACACACACACACACACACACACACACACACACACACACAAACAAGAAATCAGCCTTATTTCACACATAATAAGAAAAAAAAACTTTTCTCAACACTGAACTGCACTGTTTTATGTAATTTTGAAATGAAAAGCATGTTTAAATGTAAAGTGTACTGAGAATCACCTAAATTGTACAAAGACAGTGCACTTCCAATCAGACACACATTTAGTGATTTACACCCCTCACACAAATGTTACTAGAATGCACAAAAACACCACATGATAGCAAAGGCACAAGACAAGTGTGTTTCAACATGCATTCATTGAGCACAGTGATTCAACCCCCACCACAATGTGCAAAAGAGAACATTTTAGCCAAACAGTACTTGTAAAGCACAGGGTCAAAAGCCAGAAACTCATGTGTGTCTCAACAATCAAGGACAAATACCAGATCAACAAAAGTATGACATGTAAATGCTTTAGTTTGAGGTCGCGCATGTTCTAAAAACAAGTCCTATTATGATCGGTTGTGACAGACATCCGGTGCCAACTTTCGCTCTCTACCTCTTCGAAAATGCATCATAACGCCCTTATTTTTTATTTATATGGCTTCAGACTTGGTACAACGTGAGAAAATACTGTGTAGATACTAGAACAACAAACATATTACATGTAAATGCTTTAGTTTGAGGTCGTGCGTGTTCTAAAAACAAGTCCGACATGATCGGAAGTGACAGGAATCCGGCTGCTTTCACTTTCGATCGCTAGCTCTTCGAAAATGCATCACAACTCCCTTAGTTTCATTTCTATTTGTTTTTTTGTTTTTTGTTTAACGCCCAGCCGACCACGAAGGGCCATATCAGGGCGGTGCTGCTTTGACATATAACGTGCGCCACACACAAGACAGAAGTCGCAGCACAGGCTTCCTGTCTCACCCAGTCACATTATTCTGACACCGGACCAACCAGTCCTAGCACTAATCCCATAATGCCAGACGCCAGGCGGAGCAGCCACTAGATTGCTAATTTTAAAGTCTTAGGTATGACCCGGCCGTGTTTCATTTCTATGGCTTAAAACTTCTCACAACGTGAGAAAATACCTTGAAGATACCGAGAACAACAACAATAGTACATGTAACTGCTTTAATTTGAGGTCGCGTGTGGTCAAGCGTGGTCGCACAGTACTCAGTCAGATCGTGTGCACATGCGCGTTGCCTGATCAGTTACTGCAAGGTTTTTTAGCTGTTACTTTGTTCTCGGACGAACCTTTGCGATCTTTTTATATTTAGTCAAGTTTTGACTAAATATTTTTTTTTTATTTGACCAAATTGTTTTGTAAAAACCGTAAGATCTTTGGCTTACGCCTTAAGACTTGAAAAACATCAAAATTCCTTAAGAATTACGCGAAAAACGTAAGACTTGACAGGTATGCATCAATTATTTTATTCACACAGGCGCTCCATTTTGGACACCGCAGCCATGATCTCGAATAATTATCTTTTTGGTTTGGGTGTCCTAAATGACAGCTACTGAAAACCCGTGTTCTTGTGACCTTTATGACGTAAGAATGCTCTTTTAGCAGAGTTTTCCGGCGCGCTTACTGAAGAACTCAGCTGAAACTTCACCACATGTGCATCACTTCAGCCGGCCGCGAGTTTTTGAAGTTGACGCAGCCGTCAAATACAGAAGAAGAAGTTCCCTAACAAATCGAACTCAAGACCAGATAAATAATAGTTTAGTTGTTTTGTGTTTAAGTTGGTTCGCTAAGCCAGTGACTTCCCTGCATGTTTGACGCCACCTGGCTATAGCACTGTTTCGAATGAAGCTGTTTCGGTCCCAGTAACCTTTTACTTTCCTCTCGTGCAACTTACAACCATCGGGGAACGCCCCACCAGTTCGGTATTGATGGTAAACCGTTTGCCGTTTCGAATCACAGCTGAGAGTCGTTCTCTATGCTGCAAAGCTTCTGTTTTGCATTTGCCGCAAAGCGTAAGGATTACCGACTTTTTTTCTTGGAGAATTCGTTCGTTTCGACTTCTGTTACCAGTACGGCTTACCACATGTGGAATGCTTCGGGATTTGCTGACGGGCTTTGCTTTCTATCGAACTATTTTCGAGTTTGTAGGGGAGGGGGGAGGTGGGGGTTATGGGATGAGGTGTTTGTGTGGGTGGGGGTAGGGTGTGGGGTGGTTGTGTGTGTGTGTGTGTGTGTGTGCGTGCGTGTGTGTGTGTGTGTGTGTGTGTGTGTGTGTGTGTGTGTGCGTGCGTGTGTTTATGTGTGCGTGTTTCTGTTTGTCCTGCCTGTCGCGTGTTTTTCTGTCTCCATAAATTGGAGGGACTTAAAGAGTATGATGTATGCCAGCAGACTGGACCTTTAAATTAACCAACAAACAGACAAACACACAAAAACACAAACAAACAAACAAACAAACAAACATATACAAATGCACAAACATCAAGTCGCGTAAGGCGAAATTACATTTAGTCAAGCTATGGAACTCACAGAATGAAACTGAACGCACTGCATTTTTTCACAATGACCGTAGTCCGCCGCTTGTGCAAAACGGAGTGAAACTGTCGAGCCTGTTCAGCGCGGTAGTGGTTTCGCTGTGCTGCATAGCACGCTTTTCTGTACCTCTCTTCGTTTGAACTTTCTGAGCGTGTTTTTAATCCAAACATATCATATCTATATGTTTTTGGAATCAGGAACCGACAAGAAATAAGATGAAATTGTTTTTACATCAATTTCGGAAATTTGATTTTGATAATAATTTTTATATTTTTAATTTTCAAACCTTGTTTTTAATCCGAATATAACATATTTATATGTTTTTGGAATCAGAACATAATGAAGAATAAGATGAACGTAAATTTGGATCGTTTTATAAAAAAAATAATTTTAATTACAATTTTCAGATTTTTAATGACCAAAGTCATTAATTAATTTTTAAGCCACCAAGCTGAAATGCAATACCGAAGTCCGGCCTTCGTCGAAGATTGTTTGGCCAAAATTTCAATCAATTTGATTGAAAAATGAGGGTGTGACAGTGCCGCCTCAACTTTTACAAAAAGCCGGATATGACGTCATCAAAGACATTTATCGAAAAAATGAAAAAAATATCCGGGGATATCATTCCCAGGAACTCTCATGTCAAATTTCATAAAGATCGGTCCAGTAGTTTACTCTCAACCGCTCTACACACACACACGCACACACACACACACAGACACACATACACCACGACCATCGTCTCGATTCCCCCTCTATGTTAAAACCAGCACCGTATCGGTTCATTGCAAGTAAGGCTCGTTACAGCTTGTAGAATTTGTCAACATTTTACAGGCCAGAGTACCATGTGCTCTCGATCACAATCGAATCTTTGGGCAAAAATCGTTTCCACAAAAATCAATTCCAATTTCCTTGTTTGTGCCACCCAAACTCGCAGTTACTACACCGAGCTAAACCAACCGAACTTGGGTGTTTAACAAGCGGAAAATGTGCGAAAAGTTACACGCCAAAAATAAACGTCTCGCCTCGCCTCGGCCCTCCCCCCTTCCCCCCCCCCCCCCCCCCACCCAGCCCCAACCCACCTCCGATTCTCATTACCAGCGACCGAAGAGAAAAGCTTAACCTGTGCCTGTACTATGACATCACGTTAGCACCAACAGTGTTTATCGCCTACATTGCAGTGATATTTTGTATTTTCACTTTTGGTGACAAAATACAACAACCAACAACAAAAACATTGCTGTATGATTGATGTCTTGCAAAAATTTGAAATGAAGACGGTTGGCATTTGTGGTATATGTCATCCTGTAAATATCAGCTCAAACGTCGCATCGTTACGGATTTACCAGGCCTCCACATCATGTGTGCAGTGTGGCTTTGATAAATGAAATAAGCCCTTTTCTTTGCTGCATCGGGATTTAAGGGTGCAGGGGTGTGTGTGTGTGTGGGGGGGGGGACCACAAAACAGCAATCGCAGCCCAAACAGAGCTGCAAGACATTTGGGACAAGTGGCATGCAAGTGGCAAAGAGAGAGAGAGACAGAGACAGAGACGGAGAGAGAGAGAGAGACAGAGCGAGGGAGAGAGATAGAGAGAGGGGGGATAGAGAGAGAGAGAGAGAGAGAGAGAGAGAGAGAGAGAGAGAGAGAGAGGGAGAGGGAGAGGGAGAGAGAGAGAGAGGCTTACCGTTTCTGCGACCCTTCAGCATCGTTGTTGAAAGAAGTGGAGAGCTTTCTGCTCCTGCGAGGGCGACTGATTCAAAGTGTCGCTACCCTACTGTTGCTCTTCGGGGCCTGCCTCTTGCGTGATGGAAAACGTCGCCGCAGATGGTTTGCTTGTTCGCACTCCAGTAGTGGGATGGATGGGCATGCAGTTTGTTCAATGTGGTTTCGACAATTCCACGATTGAGAGCTCAAAGATCTGTGAGAAATGAAAAACGCAAAATGTTTTCAGCTAACAGCGTAGCGCCAACAATCTTTTTTGGGTTGTGGGGGTGGGGGTGGGTGGGGAAGGTGGTTGTTGTGTAATGCTTAATAAGGTTGTTGGAATGACGGTTAGTAGTATTAGCAGTTTATTCCTACCGCATGTCCACAGCTCAATTTCAAATAACGGCCAAACAAAAGAGAGAACATGCTTTTAATTAATGGTAAGGTCTGTATAATGGCACCGATACTTTCGTTGTAACTTTGAGTTTTCCACGGGTTTTGGCAAATTGCGTGAGAATCACTCTTTTCATTTTATCGCGCTTACATGCATTCAGACACCAGCAAGACGGAAATATTTGCAGTTTGCATCGCAATTCAACTGTTGATCCATACATCGCACTAACTTGAAGGCCAAAGATGATCGGTAAAAAAACAAAGAAGAAAGGAAGCAAATCAGTTTGTTTTCAGTTCCCTATGTTAAAACACTTTGACAGGTCATGGCAAGCGTACTTTTGACTTGGTCAAACCCAGTCAAATCTTCCAAAACGGCGGCAAAAGGCAGACCGGAAAAGAGACATGGGAATTGTGGGTACGAAGGGGGCGAGGGCATCTAAAGCTGGTCGAATGGGACAAAAGGAGATAAGACTATGGTTCTCAACCTGTGGTGGCATACATTGGAAAGTGTCTCAATGGGTTAAAACCAAGCGCTGAGTGAGATTGGTTGGAACTGAGATTTAATTAAAAAAAAAAAAAATTTAACAAGATTTTTACCAATCCGACCCCGTCCTTGGTTTCCACCCACTTGGGCACCTTCTCGTGCTTACCGACCATGAAGTAAGCTTTTGTTCAACGTTGAAGATTAACTATTATCCTGCTGATCGTTTCTTGACCATTAACACTGATATCAATGGGACAGAATCTGTGCAAATTAGCCGTTTAATGCTGACAGATCCTGTTGTCATGGCTTGGTCCTCGGTGGCCTTGCTCCTACCAGCTTTTACGCTCTTGCTTGTGTCTTATCTAATGGACATTTGGTCATGAAAGAAGTTTTCTTAGCTGCCTCTGGGGTTCTTGCACTATAAAACAAAACTGCCAGCGTACATATAGCTGCGGATTTTAAGGAGTTGTAGACGTAGGGATTGTTACACTGAAAAAACAGAACAAAAACCCCCATTATATCATACATGTGACAAAAGGTGGTAAGGAGTTTTTGTTGGCTGCCAAGCGTACATTTATAGCAACAGAAATCGATGACTGGTTTGACGGACAGGATGATGAGGGCTTGCTATTTTCTATTGTGAGTTTTTTTAAATACTGGACTGGTGGGCGGAGTGGGAGGGCGAGATAAAAATGGACACAAATGTGAAAAATAATCTGTTGACACAAAATTCATACTCTCTGTATGTTTAACTTGCATTGCACTGTGTGCGGAGTTAGCTTACATGTCGGTCCAAAACTGACAGCAAAAAATTGATCCAAGCGATGCGGATTCAGGCTATGCAACTTCACTTTGTTTGTATAGTAAACTTTCACAAGTTTGCATAAGAAACATCTGGAGTTTATGGAACTTTTACACAATTTAACTGTGCTATACACGCAGCCGGGTCTACACAGCGCTTCGTTCTGTGAATGACGGGCGCAGTGGCCGAGAAGATGAGACACCGGCCTCCCAAGCGGAAGGTCGTGGGTTCGAATCCCGGCCGCGCCTGGTGAGTTAAGGGTGGAGATTTGTTCGATCTCCCAGGTGAACTTATCTCCAGACCTGCTAGTAGTGCCTTATTCCCCTTCGTGTGTACACACAAGCACAAGACCACGTGGGTACGGAAAAGATCCTGTAATGCATGTCAGAGTTCGGTGGGTTATAGAAACACTAAAATACGCAGCATGCTTCCTCCCAAAGCGGCGTTTGTTTGCCTAAATGGCGCGGTAAAAACTGTCATACACGTACAAATCCACTCATGCAAAAACACGAATGAACGTGGAAGTTTTAACCCATGAACGCAGAAGGAAAAGAAGTACTGTGAAGTAGCTCAAGTTGAAACAATCTCTCCTATTACATGCAACAGGCGGTCAGGATCATGCAGCCTTGACTTGCAGTAGGGCTAGTTCTACAGTGGACAGAACCCTTCAAAGACAGCCTGACTAAAGACCTCCAACTTTAAATACCCTATAGCTACTTTTTTAGAGGTCATGTCCATAATGTCTGTAAATTTACTTTCTTGTTAAGACTCCAATCAGTCTCTCACTCTCACTCTCTGCCCGCATTTTTGCAGACATTTGGTGGCCTTAAAGTGAGAGGTGGTCGGACAACTGTGTGTTGATACAATCGCTGACAACAGAGATTTGCGATCGGAGGTAGCTGTGCGCGGCGCGGGACAGACTAACGTGAGCCCTGCGAAACTGCGCAGGTAGCAATCCCTTTTGCCCTATTTCCCTTTCGACCAATTCCCTTTCGCCCCATTTTCCTTTCGCTCCAAGCAATATCGCCCCGAAGTCACTCCGCCACATTTTCGCCCTACTTGGCCCAATTTTTCTGGTGACATTTCGCCCCATTATTTTCCTGTTTCGCACCATGATGGAGGTTTTGTTTGTGTTTAAGTAAACACACACAGACACAGACACACACAGACACACACACACACACACACACACACACACACACACACACACACACACACACGCACACACACACACACACACACACACACACGCACACACAACTGGAACTCTAGACCAGTAAACTGGCCTTGATATTGAGGGATTAAAGGAACCTAACAGAACAGTCATACTACAAGAGAAAATGTAAAACACACATTGGCTCGATTTTAAGGAATGAGAGGGTAGCTTGACAAAAGAAGAAGAAGAAGAAAACTCAGTCCCAACTTATCACAATAACGTAGATTTATTAATTTGTATCCCTCTCTTTGCATTTCCCGTCCAAAGAACTGAGGACAAGAGAAGGAGCCTTATTCTGATCTATTCTGGTTTGGGGATTTAAGAGTTGCCTACCCTGAGAAGGATGGCGACTTCCGGTCGGGAAATGCGGAAGAGAAAAAACCCTCTTTGAGTTGATATTGACTTCAAGTTGCAGCGGACCACAGAAGCTTATACACAGCTCATCGCTTGCAGCAAATCTGCGAGGTGTGACCAGCCCTTAAGAGTGAATGCAACCGTTGTAGAATGTTTGAAAAAAAGGAGGAATGTTCGATTCTGTGTTGGTAAGGGTTTCTGGTTGTTTGATGTTTCTACTCAAAACCTTCACTCGCGAAAAGAAATCGTTTAGGTAAATCTGCTCAGCAGGAGGTAAGGTGTTCAAATATTTCTGGCACTGCGGATTGAAAGAGAACCTGGGATAAGGTAGATAATTAGGTGTGTTCGTGTGTGTGTGTGTGTGTGTGTGTGTGTGTGTGTGTGTGTGTGTGTGTGTGTGTATGTGTGTGTGTGTCTCTCTCTCTCTTTCTAGAACTCTCTCTCGTTCACTCTCTCTCTCTCTGTCTCTCTCTCTATCTCGAGTCTCTCTCACTCTCTCTCGTCTCTGTCTCTGTCTGGCTGTCTCTCTCTCTCTCGTCTCTGTCTCTGTCTCTGTCACAAGTCTCTCTCTCTCATTCTGTCACTCTCTCTCTCACTCTGTCTCTCTCTCTCTCTCTCTCTCTCTCTCTCTCTCTCTCTCTCTCTCTCTCTCTCTCTCTCTCTCTCTCTCTCTCTCTGTCTTTTACTCTCCAACATTTCAGTCACAGGTCATTAAAGTCGAGTCCGGTTTACACAACCACAACAACCCCCCCCCCCCCACCCCCTCAACTTCCACAACCCCCCCCCCCCCCCCCCTCCCATTCAGTCACAGGTCTTAACAGCAGAAGTAAACTGTCGATAGAACTGCGTTATCTTGTTTCTTCAAATTCTTGGCAACGAACCCTTGGGATTCGTTTTGCAAGAAAACCGTACACAATTAAGTGTAAATATTACGCAGAGGATTGCATCTTTGAAATTAAGCCAGAAATAATGTTTAGCCATGGTAACCGATACTGTGCGAATCACAGCTGATAAACGACCGAAGCAATTAGAAACGTTTTGGTGCCGTGATGTACATCCGTAGGCGCAAGATTGCGGGGGGGGGGGGGGGGGGGGGGGGGCAGAAATCGTTTACCTAAAAGAATGATACATTAATTAGTTGTATTGAAAATCGACAGTCGAGGTTATTTGATTTGATATCTTTTATTGATGGAGAACCAATAGCGACAGCGACATCTTAATAAAGCAAAATCGATTTGACAATGACATAACTCTGGCAAGACTACGGGTCTGGCACGGAAGGGGGGGGGGGGGGCGGTCGTAAAAAAAGCTGAGTCTGGCAGTTGAATTAAAGACAAAATGCTCCATATTCTTTCTTTCCTTGTTTCTTCCTGACTCAAACACCCCATCTTCAAAGCGATCCACGCTGCTGTAGACATGGCCACGCGCACCGGATTCTAAGGGGCTCCGCTCACATAATTATGTAACTTCACCAGGACCGACGACCCATTGCAGATTATCCCAGCTCGCTACACGTTGCATGAAAGGAAAACAGGCCAAGTACTCGTCATAATCCCTATCGCGGCATAAATAATAGGCAGTGCGTCGTCTGTGTGGCTGAAACTGCCCAGGTATATTCTGCCCATAAGGGACACAGACTAACAAACAATGAAACCAGTATAATGAAACCAGTAAGGGGGAAAAAAGCAACAAGAAACGCACTGTAATGTATCTTTGATGGTGTATGCTTTTAATTAAGCGTTGTTGACTATGAATGTAGATGTAAATGCTTGTATAACTGTGTTTTAATTTTAAATGTGTCAAGCGCAAAGAGCATAATTGTAAAGTTATGATGTTGCGCTATATAAATGCTCATTTATTATTATTATTATTACTCCATTTATGTAGTCCATTGTTACAGATCATACATTTGCCATTATATCATTAAGCTGAATAGCTGTGACGTCGTGTAGGTAATTGATATTATCATTAGCCTATTGTATTTACTTGGTGGGTGTAACGCTGTCACCAGTTAACGTCAGAGACATGTACATTGACCTACAGGCGAAGACCATTTCATGTGTGGGTAAGGTTTGAGAGGCAAAGAGATCATGGTGAGAAATCTGCCGTAACCTGTTGCTGGCTTAATGTTGGACACAACTGCATGGATTTGCTGCCGTTTAATGCAGAATTAATTATAAATGTGATGCAAAGGGTTTAAAATGCTGCAAAAGCTTGAACAATTGAATGACAGAAACAAAAGGCAAAACGACTGGCAGAAGAAGGTGTAGTGAGAAAAAGAATCTCAGAGAAATATAGAATAGAATAACTGCTGCAAAGTAACATACTAAGTTAGCAAACCAACTAACGAAATAACAGAGCGAAGGCAACAAAAATAGAGAACACAAAAGCACACAGACACACACACTTACACAACACAAACACACACACACACACGCACACACACACACACACACACACACACACACACATTCAGACACACGCACGCACACACACACACACACACACACACGCACGCACACACACACACACATTCACACACACACACACACGCACACACACACACACACCCGTACGCACGCACACACACGCACACACTGACACACATTCAGACACACGCACGCACACGCACACACACACACACACACACACACACACACACACACAAAACACACACACACACTTACACACACACACACACACATTCACACACACACACACACACACACACACACATACATACACACACCCGCACGCACGCCCGCGCACGCACACACACACAGACACACACACACAGACAGAGAGAGAGAGAGACAGAGACAGAGACAGAGACAGAGACAGAGACAGAGAGAGCTAAAATAAAAAGAAGAAGACAAGCAACGTGAGACGGGGACGCTTTCGAGTGCTGACTGATGAAGAGGTGTATATTGCCATAAAAGGTAAACGCATTCTCGTGAAAAGACCATCTCAAATCTGGCAAGGCTTTGACATAGGAGAAAACATTCCTCCACACGGTTTTATACCAAAATTCAACTCCCTGACTGCTTGCTGTGCTGAGTCAGATTTTTTTTTTAAGGAATTGAATAGATATTACGAAATTAATTCATTTAAAAAAAATCCACCTGTGCACAAAGTGGGCACACAGGCTGTTGATAATGTTTGGTGAGCCGAATTGTTTTCACGAGAACGAGTGTGCCTTTATTGTGGAACGAAATAAAATGGAAACATAAATCTCTCAGATCTTTCGATCTCCCTGGCCGCAAAAGCCTTTTTTGCACATCTGCCTGCATTTCTGATTTAGCTGCCTCTAGTTTTCGAAAATGTTCGGCCATCGATTGTCATTTGCAGCAAATGGAGACCGCTGTCTGAGCCAGATATATGCTTTGATAGCATGCCGCAGACGCTGATTAACCCATCTAATTTGGTTTTTGAAGAGCACGCTTAATTCATCGTTCTGATCGATGTGTCTTCCCGGAGTGTTAATTTTGTCGCCGTGTTTTTGCTGTTTTCTTTCGTGCGTCAAGCGTTCTTTCCTTCTCCTTGCATTTTTTGTCTCCCTGGTCCCCCGTTCTTTCCTTCTTGTGAGGTTGCATGCCTAACTGGTTCCTTTTCTCCGCATTATCTGCATACGTGTTTCCTAGTTTTGCCAGTGTTTTTGACATGAGTTGCCTTGTTTTCCTAGTGTTTTTGGCATCTGTTGGCTAAGTTTGCAAGGGTTTTTGACATGAGTTGCCTAGTTTTCCTAGTGTTTTTGGCATCTGTTGGCTAAATTTGCAAGTGTTTTTGACATGCTTTGCCACTATTTATTATGACACGAGTTGCCTAGTTTTCCCAATGGTTTTGACATTTGTTGCCTGATTTTGCCAGTGTTTTTGATATGTTTTGTTCATTATTTTTCGGCAAAACATGAATTCGCAATGATCGGGACATGGTTATCAACTACGTTTTGCTGGCTTCTTCTTCTAGGGCAAGCCGATATTGCGTTAGAAATCACTCAAAGCTTTATTTGAAAGTCATTCATGTGAACAGCAAATCCATGTAACTCTTATCTGGAATGCAGAACAAATCTCTATTCCCTAAGTCGAACTGAGACACAAGAGAGCCATGCGAATTTTTTGTTTGTTTGCTTAACGCCCAGCCGACCACGAAGGGCCATATCAGGGCGGTGCTGCTTTGACATATAACGTGCGCCACACACAAGACAGAAGTCGCAGCACAGGCTTCATGTCTCACCCAGTCACATTATTCTGACACCGGACCAACCAGTCCTAGCACTAACCCCATAATGCCAGACGCCAGGCGGAGCAGCCACTAGATTGCCAATTTTAAAGTCTTAGGTATGACCCGGCCGGGGTTCGAACCCACGACCTCCCGATCACTGGGCGGACGCCTTACCACTAGGCCACCGTGCCGGCAGCCATGCGAATAATGTAGATCTTGCGTACCTTGGATGTAGACCAACTCCCTATTCCCTAAGCCGATCTCAGACATCACTGAATAAGATAAAGAAAAATAGAGAAAGAAAAAATGTTTTAGTTGTGGCAGCTTTCGTTTATACGGCTGTCAAAAAAAATTTTTTTTAAATCGGACTTATAAACAAATTTTAGAAACAAAGGGACGTTAGCTCTCTAAATAATTATACGAAATGACTGTGCAACAAGATTTAAGTGAAAATTATGCGCAACCAATCTTCTGCCACCCGAGAGAATGTAATAAGCATTGAAATGAACAAACAACTTCCATCCAAATTTGTATGAAAAGTTCGAAGTTTTGCCTCATGCATTTTCTTTATAATTATATGTTTCTCATTTTTTCATATATATCACGCTTTTGTAGTTCAAATGTTACATACCGCAGGGGAAAGTATACCTTAAAGTTACACAATAACTTTCAAAGTATATCTATTCAGCAAACACTTCCCACATCTCACAGTGTGTTGTAAAGTCGGAAAATATGCCTGCCATTTTTTCTGTTGTTGTTTCTTCTTTGTTTTCTCCATACCTCCTTGTTTTTTAAGACCAGACATTCTCAGATTTTTAAGGTCTTTCAAATGGGTTTTCACTGAAGATCGCCGCGTGCTCGCTGGCTCGGACACTGGCTTTAGGTTTCAGCGGTGACCTTTTCACGGCTAAGCTGGCTGGGCACTTGACGGCATCAGAAACAAGAGTTCTCTAAGTAAGTCTCTCTTACCGGCATTTGACTCAATGAGAAACTGGGGAACTAGCTTACTAAGGCGGCACAGAAAGTAGCCAGCATGAAAACCGGGACCGGCACGGTTGGCCTAGTGGTAAGGCGTCCGCCCCGTGATCGGGAGGTCGTGGGTTCGAACCCCGGCCGGGTCATACCTAAGACTTTAAAATTGGCAATCTAGTGGCTGCTCCGCCTGGCGTCTGGCATTATGGGGTTAGTGCTAGGACTGGTTGGTCCGGTGTCAGAATAATGTGACTGGGTGAGACATGAAGCCGGTGCTGCGACTTCTGTCTTGTGTGTGGCGCACGTTATATGTCAAAGCAGCACCGCCCTGATATGGCCCTTCGTGGTCGGCTGGGCGTTAAGCAAACAAACAAACAAACAAACCGGAAGTCGAGCAAGCTGAGATGCAAGCTAATGGAGTCTTGGGAAAGTGCTTCGTGATTGGCTTTTATTGGACCAGCACCGAGGGGCGGGGGAGGGGGTGTGGGGAGGGGGGTGTATGGGGGGGGTGTATTCATATTTATAAAAACCAGTCTAGGTATGTGCCCTGAAACGTTATCATACAGTGGAACCCCCTTTTAAGACCCCCCCCCCAATTTAAGACTTCCTCCCTCTTAAGACTCTCTTTTCTCAGACCTTCAATTCATAGCCTTTGTAAATTCGCCTCCATTTTAAGACTCCCTTCTTTTTAAGACCAGATTTTCTCAGATTTCTAGAGGTCTTAAAAGAGAGGTTCCACTGTATTACAATTGCTAGTCCTTAACATGATTTTTTCCGTCTGTAGGACACTCAGCTCAAGGTGGGTGCCTGAACATTCTATGTGTTTTTATGCCTTTATTGGCTAGTGAGTATAGAACATGTTAATGCTTTTATTCTATTGTGTACTAACAATTCAGGAATAGTCTGTCAGTTGGGATTATTCTTTAAACTTAAAAAACCCTCTGTATCCTTGTTTGAACAACGCTTTGAACAGGAGGATCTCTTTGGGTTTTTGATAGGAAAAATCACGTATTTTACCCCCCCCCCCCCCCCCATTGTTTATCTGATAATGCATGCGTCCGTTCTGATGATCACTTAAAATACCGTTATCCAATTTGGCATTAGTTGGTTGCTTGGTTGGTTTGATGGTTTGATGTTGTTGTTGTTGTTGTTGTTGTTGTTGTTCTTCTTCTTCTTCTTGTTTTGTTTTTTGTTGTTTTTGTTGCTGTTCTTCTTGTTCTTGTTGTTGTTTTTGCTGTTCTTGTTGTTCTTGTTGTTTTCCGTACTGGAAATGTCAACAATAACAACCCAAAAAAGATAACAGTTCGGTCTGTTCACTCATTTCACCATCAGCTTCGTTCTTTTCCCTGAACGAAGAATCTCTAGACCGTCGGTGTGTCTGTATTGCCTTTGGGTGTACATACGTGTGGTGAACCAAACCCTCGCTTAGTTCTTGTTGTCCAAACTCCTTGCCTGTTTTTGCTGACCGCCCCCTCATCCTTCCACCCCCAACTCTTCTTCTCCAGCTCGCGCTCTTTTGATCTCGTTTCAACGATCAAAGAACACAGCCACCAAAACGCTCTCCCAAAAAGTAACAGCACGCACAGTTAACAACACTTTGCACAGTTCGACCGAGGAGTCCTTTTACTTGTAAGAACAGTCGTATAATCGACAACCTCGATCGTGATCTAACTTGCTGATTCGAAGTCCAATATCCCCCCTCGGCGGGGCCTCCACCCTGAAGAAAGTCGTTTTTAGCCCAACGGGTTTTAACCCTGGTCTTTTCCAGGGGGAAAGCGCGGCCAGCCGGAAAGGTCGGAGTACCATTGAGTCTGGCCAGGGGGGGAAGAATGTTCCTGCGTGTAGGAAAGGTCTTCGAGGACTGACAGCGACAAAGCCTCGCAGGCCTTTGTGACTATATGACATTCCCCTCCCCTCTGAAAAACCGCCGCCCCACCCATCCCCTTGTCACGACAAACCCCTATCCTTTGCCCCCCCCCCCCCCCTGTAAGCGATATCCCTGTTGCTCAGTTCAATACAACCTAATTACAGAAATTGCGGAATCGTCGAACGAGTGAGGTCCTGGACACGAGGTCAGTGTGGTGCGCATGAGATCCCCTTTGTGCACTGCAGCGCTGCCTGATTATAGAAGTTACGGAATCGTCGGACAACTGAGGACACGAAGTCAGCATGCATTGTGCCAAACTTTCCCAATCACAAACTTCGTTCCCAACAAATCGAATAAAACTTTGGAACGCCTGCGTATGTCATGGTAGTGATGGTTGTTGAAGTTTTGTCACCAAAGTTCTCTTCGTTCTGTGCGGAGTGTGGAATTAACAACATTTTGAATTGTGCATGCCTTTGCATTGGGGACCTCTTTTAATGGAATCAAATAACTTCTGATTTTGCTCAGTTGTTACAAACACACGATCCGAATAACCCTGTCCACGTGCCACCGCTATGGAATGACATTGATTTCAAACCCTGGCATGGAATGAAACAGGTGGTGTGTTTTGAAAACAGACAGTCGGGAAAGTAAATGTATCGGGCGTGACACTGAAATTGCGATCAAAGTCGTAGTTTGCCTTCCTTTGAGAAATATCCCACAATGTAAATGTACATCGCCCCTTAGAATTGCAATCGTACTGTGTGACAATCGAAGCACACAAACTGCACAGTATAGCAAGAGTCTAGATTGATCTGTGGTGTATAGGACATTGACTTCAGCCAACAAAAATTCCGCTTACAAATGTCGATCTTTATTAGGAAGGGCACAAGATTTAATTATCACCCTTGCATTAGCATTGATAGCCAACATTCACCGCTTTCAAACGGGACTGGTACTATAGTGTAACGAGGCACAAGAAATTAGGAGATAAGTGGCGAAAGGGAGAGTGGGAGAGTGGGGGGATGAGTTATTTTCCTATCCTCTATATATAGTACAATTTTATTAGAAGGACCGTTCTTCTCTCCCCCTAACCGCCCCTCCCCCCCCCCCTCATAAGTGTGATGGGCCTCTGGTACAACTGGTACACTCAGTGCATGGACAAGAATTCATTGCTGCACTGATTTATCTCAGTCCATACCCAACACCACTTTCACTGATGAAGTCACTAAACATCACCGCTTTCAAACGGGACTGGTACTATAGTGTAACGAGGCACAAGAACTTAGGAGATAAAGGGAGAGGGGGAGAGTGGGGGGATGAGTTATTTTCCTATCCTCTATATAAAATGTGTATGGGTCGTTTTCCTGAGAGATTAGCACATTCATCACGCTTGTTGACTACTGGAGATTGCGATGCACGAGTTATACAGTAGAACCCCCATCTCTCCCCCCTCCCCCCTCCCCCCTTTCCCTCCCCCCTCCCCCTTTCCCCCCGACTGGAGACTTCCCCCTTTTAAAACCTTATTTTCTTACATTTTCTGTTTCATTACGTCCGTAAATTTTGTTTGTTTGTTTGTTTGTTTGTTTGTTTGCTTAACGCCCAGCCGACCACGAAGGGCCATATCAGGGCGGTGCTGCTTTGACATATAACGTGCGCCACACACACAAGACAGAAGTCGCAGCACAGGCTTCATGTCTCACCCAGTCACATTATTCTGACACCGGACCAACCAGTCCTAGCACTAACCCCATAATGCCAGACGCCAGGCGGAGCAGCCACTAGATTGCCAATTTTAAAGTCTTAGGTATGACCCGGCCGGGGTTCGAACCCACCACCTCCCGATCACGGGGCGGACGCCTTACCACTAGGCCAACCGTGCCGGTCTCCATTTTAGTAAGACTACCTCTTTCTTAAGACCTTACTTTTCTCACATTTGCTGTTTCATCACATCTATAAAATGTAATTTACCTCCATCTGAAGACTAATTCTTTTTTAAGACCCTACTTCTCTTACATTTTCTGTTTCAAAGCCTCTGTAAATGTAACTCTTGTTTGAAACTACCCCCTTGTTAATACCCTACCTGTCTCACATGTTCTGTTACAAAGCCTCTTTAAAAGTACCAGTTTAAGACAACCTCATTTTCAAAACCCTATGTTCGGGCGGGGATGTAGCTCAGTCGGCAGCGCGCTGGATTTGTATCCAGTTGGCCGCTGTCAGCGTAAGTTCGTCCCCACGTTTGGCGAGAGATTTATTTCTCAGAGTCAACTTTGTGTGCAGACTCTCCTCGGTGTCCGAACACCCCCGTGTGTACACGCAAGCACAAGACCAAGTGCGCACGAAAAAGATCCTGTAATCCATGTCAGAGTTCGGTGGGTTATAGTAACACGAAAATACCCAGCATGCTTCCTCCGAAAACAGCGTATGGCTGCCTAAATGGCGGGGTAAAAAACGGTCATACACGTAAAATTCCACTCGTGCAAAATACACGAGTGTACGTGGGAGTTTCAGCCCACGAACGCAGAAGAAGAAGAATACACTATGTTCTCAGGTTATAGGAGGTCTTCATAAGGAGGTTCCACTGTGTACGAAGATGGCTCGATGGTAGGCTACTGTCCTATTAGCATGCTTCGGTGGTTCGCGAATTAATGTTATATGAGATGACGCTGTGGCCCATACAGCCACCCAGTTGCCTGTGCTCCGTTGCAATTAAGACATAAGACATAAGACTTTATTTCAACCATGTGCAGTACACTAGGGACATGTTTTGGCCAGAGTACAATCAAACCAATTCATACACGCCCTTCCAAACATCGCCTGCAATCTCAATCACACACACGCTCACGCACGCCCGCATACATTCCCCACATAAAACCCACAACAGCACACACGCGCAACTCGAGACTCTGGACTGTGTTAAAGTAACTGCCAATGGTATTAGCTGGATCGACGCCTTGTTTGACAACTGCAACGTCCAACGAGTAAACTAACTGGAAAGCAAAAAGATAGAGTCAAATTGAAAAAGTGTGTCGATCATGGTGAACTTGCGATGTTGATGGAAATAACTGTTTGTTTTAGTTGAATTTTTTTCTGTTTCTCCTTTTTCATTTTATTTAAATTTGTTGGTTTAAATGTTATATTTCATGTTTTATTTATTTATTTGTTTATGCATTCATTCATGTATCCACTTATTTGTGTATTTAGTTCAACCACTGGAACAAAATGCAACACGGATATTTAACTCTCATGTATAGAGAACAGCACTGGACAGTCCCTGCCTTGTTCTGGATTGAAGTGTTGGTGTAATAATCGATTGCACGCACGCACGCACACGCACTCACACACACACACACACACACACACTTGTTTATACGTTAGTAAAAAAAACCTCTTGTTTACGAAACAGCCTTTGTTATTATCAACGCTGAGACCACCTTCGCTAGTCGCTGACAGCTCTCTTGGCGTACCTCCTTTCACAACATTCTTTGCTGTCAAGTACAATGACGATTGTTATCAGATGACCTCAGCAAAATTGCAGATGATTCCTCGTCGAAGACAGTCTCATCGTCTGTCTGTATGCCCCTCTCTCTCTGCCCCCCCCCCCCCCCCCCCTCATATTTTTCTCTCCTGACTTCGTCTGTCTGACCCCCCCCCCCCCCCTCCCGCTTCCAAGTCGTCCTTCCTGCCCATCCGTTACTCTATCGTGCTCGTTCCGTATCACCCCCCCCCTCCCCCCTCAACCCCCACCCCTTTGGCACTCTCTATAAATGAGGGTGAGTGCGCAGAGATATATTCGCATGCGCTGGTCAGATTTGAGCACGCGACAGCACGGCAAGAGGGAGAGACACGCACACGCATAACATTTATTATACAGCCGCGCAAAATGCCCACGAGAATGTCAGCTAGCCTTGCTGGCATTAGGGAGGTTTTGCCTGTGTGCCCCCCGGCGTTGTACCACGTGCCACCACTGGTCCTAGTTTCCACGCGACCTCTGTGTTGACCAAGGACCAAGCTGTCCTTGAAAGGATGAAACGGGCGACGCATCAACAACTTGCTGCATGTATGTGTGAACGTATAAAGACGCGTACAGAGAAATCCACAAACAGACAGACAGACGCGTGACTTGATATGTCACTCGGACAGGGACATCCACTGTGACAGACGCGTGACTTGATATGTCACTCGGACAGGGACATCCACTGTGACAGGCGCGCGCGCTCACATACATACTTACACATTCACACACACACATTCGCGTGGTACACATTAATTATGTTTCGACGCTCTGGGATGGCAGCAGTGATGTCCACTTGAAAAAGTTAGACTCTCTCTATCGTCGCTCGGCCAAACTCATCGTAAAGGATAATGCCTCAACATATATGAAATTAAAAATGCTTAACTTTCTTCCACTGGAAAAGCATCTCAAGTTAAACAAAGCCATTTTCATGCATAAATTGTATTACGGTAAAGTGCCGATTTACATTACATCATTATTTAATAAAGCTACCCACAGATATGAGTCGGTCAACTTGATCCCATCGATTCCACGAATTGACCTGTATAAGACCAGTCTTGCTTTTTCGGGTACTTCAGTTTGGAATTCACTTCCATCATCCTTTAAGCACTTAATGTCATTAAAAAGTTTTAAAAAATGTGTTAAAAACCACTTAATGTCTGAGTAGTTTAACGCCTTTGGATTTACCACACTTAGTATTACGTCAAAGATATGCTGTGCATTGTATATTCTGAACATGTTTTTGTTGTACTATTGCTACCAGCTTGTATTTATAATTACCTGCATAGTATGCATTTGATTTTTTGAATAACCACATGCTCTTCATGCCTCATCTTCATCATCATCATCATCATTATCATCATCATCATCGTCATCATCATCATCATCGTCATCTTTATTATCACGTGCTGAAGTTTTCCGACCTCCTTTTTTTGTTGGTTAACTTTTTAACTTTTTAATTTTTTAATTTTTAATTATATAATTGTGTGTCTATGCGTCCCAAGGACAGATTGTAAGAAAAGGCATAGCCTTAAATCTTAATCCTTGTTAAAAAAAAGTTCAATTCAATTCAATTCTCTCAGTCTCTCTCTTTCTCTCTCACACACACACACACACTCCCCCCTCTCTCCCCTCTCTCTCTCTCTCTCTCTCTCTCTCTCTCTCTCTCCCCTCTCTCTCTCTCTCTCTCTAGCTCTCCCTCTCTCTCCCTCTCTCTCTCTCTCTCTGAAAAAGTAAACAAGAGGGGTTGGGTTCTAATTCCGTTCTATATTTACTCAAAAAATTCCCCCCCTTCCCCCCTAACCGTTTTAGCACAAATGCCCTTATTACCAGACGCGCCTTCGTGCTGTCCCCATTTGTTATGCTTTGAGTTATCTTCTCCTCCTCGGCGCCATTTTGCCGAAAACACGAAAGAGCAAACATCTTGCGTTCAAAACAAAACAAAACAAAACAAAGAGGTTGTGATAGAGATTACAGCTGATTTAGATAAATAGATAAACAGCAAATTGATGGTTAAATATACACACACAATAGTCTCGAACGAGATCAAGGGACAAGAACAGCAAGAAGAAAAAGTACAAGAATTTCATTCGCATTTAAAGCATTTGTAAATTGTCTTTGTGTGGGTAACTATATCTCAATGTAGCCAATCACATGGAAACGACTCTGCAAACGTTTCTTGTCAATGCTGGACCAAAATAACAGTCCTTTCTTGTATTATCTTATTTGCACTGTGAAAGCGTACCATATTGTATAACCTACCAGCTTCTAAACAAACTCCAGGGTTAATTATTGCTCTTCCTTACTTTGTTTTTCCTCTGTCAGTTTCTGGTTTTTTTAGCCGTATAATTAAGTATGTCAACTCAGACAGACACACGGACACAAAAAAGACACACATGAAGAAAGTCAAAACGGGAATAAATTTCAACCTAGTTTCCTGTCACATTTAAAAAAAAAATCCCAACCGACCCTTATCGTCCTCCTCATCTGTCTGTCTCTTTCTCTCTCTCTTTTTCTGTTTGTTTGTCTGTCTGTCTGTCTGGTGTCTGTCTCTCTATCTCTCTGTCTCTCTCTCTGTCTCTGTTTCTGTCTCTCTCTCTCTCTCGATGACTCTTTCTCTGTCTATTTATCTGTCTGTCTATGTGTCTCTCTCTTTCGTTCTCTCTCTTTCTTTCTCGCTCGCTGTCTGTCTGTG
Organism: Littorina saxatilis; assembly: GCF_037325665.1. Classification (NCBI taxonomy): domain Eukaryota; kingdom Metazoa; phylum Mollusca; class Gastropoda; order Littorinimorpha; family Littorinidae; genus Littorina; species Littorina saxatilis. The sequence continues at coordinate 36,813,367 of NC_090251.1, read as the reverse complement.
TATGTGCATGTCTCCCTCCCTCCCTCCCTCCCTCCCTCCCTCTCTCTCTCTATTTCTCCCCTCCCCCCCCCTCTCTCTCTCTCCTCTATTACGCCATTAACCTCGACACTACCCATCCCCGCAAATAAAAGGCTGACAACTGAAAACAACCCAGTTTACACTAGCTGGCCCCGGAAACAAATGCGCACCTCAGGCAAACCCAATCTGATTAAAAGACCACAAAGCATTCACGATGCTCCCGTGCATGCCCCACTTCCAATTCTCTCCATGCACAAGCTTAATCTTCTGCTGTCTCTTCTCCAGATAATGTCCTCACAATGCCTTTGGTGCGGTCAATGCTTCGAGATCTGGGAATTTCGTTTCTAAATTTAGATTAAGTCCTCCTCATGAATAAAACTTCGCATTGGAGTTTTGGGGCTCAACACAGCGCAACCTAAATTAAGGTCACTTCTATTCATTTGATCTGTATTAGAAAGGTCAGGGCTATCAGATCTGAGGGGATCGGTCTTTGTCTGTCCTTGTGTCTCTGTCTGTGTCTGTTCTCCTCCCTCCCTCTCTCTCTTCCCCTCTCTCTCGCTTTCTCTCTCTCTATCTCTCTCTCATTCTCTCTCTCTATCTCTCTCTCATTCTCTCTCTCTCTCTCGCACCAACTCTCTACCCCCCTCTCTCCCTCTCTCTCGCACCAACTCTCTACCCCCCCCTCTCTCTCTCTCTCTCTCTCTCTCTCTCTCTCTCTCTCTCTCTCTCTCTCTCTCTCTCTCTCTCCTGAAGTACCTGCGGACGGCTAGCTCGGATGTGACTGAGGTTTCCGGACGCAGATCAATTCAGGATTATGTCCATCCAGTGTCTGAGAGTGGTCAAACCTTCCAGGTCTCGGAGTGTCATTTCCAGATTAATGTCTACAAACGGCTACTCTACAGAAAATCAAGGCTAGGTGCCTTGGATTCGAATAAGGTTTTGAGTCCGGAGCAATGTACGTACCTTAATATTCATCGAGTGGTCAAACCTTCCTGGCCTCGGAAGGTCATTATATTTAGTCAAGTTTTGATTTTCAGATTAAGGTCTACAAACGGCTACTTTACATATTCGAAAAAGGTTTTAAGTCCGGAGCAATGTTCGTAGCATAATGTTCATCCAGTGTCTCAGAGTAGTCAAGGGTTCAAAGTCTGCTTATCTCTTTGATGGCAGGGTATTCATCCAGAGGCTGTTTTTGAAGTTTTTCATCGTTTCTTTTTTCCTTTTTGTAAACTCCAGATCCACCCGGCCCTTCCTTCCTTCCTCTCCCCTTCCACCCCTCCCGTCTCCATATTAGGTGTTCAAGTTGTCGACGTCTTATTTGCATGTAATCGACAATTAAAGCACCTCGGACTAACGAATCCGTTTGATGCTGTCTTTCATAATGGGTTTCATAAGACTAAGAAACTCTTAAGTTACTGAACGTAAAGGCGCATTTATTTATTTCCCGTGAAAACAGTGCAGTTCACCATCTCCTATACGGTCATGGTATTACGTGGGATTAGACCATCTCACTATTTGAACATATGAATGGCGGGGATGTAGCTCAGTCGGTAGCGCGCTGGATTTGTATCCAGTTGGCCGCTGTCAGCGTGAGTTCGTCCCCACGTTCGGCGAGAGATTTATTTCTCAGAGTCAACTTTGTGTGCAGACTCTCCTCGGTGTCCAAACACCCCCGTGTGTACACACAAGCACAAGACCAAGTGCGCACGAAAAAGATCCTGTAATCCATGTCAGAGTTCGGTGGGTTATAGAAACACGAAAATACCCAGCATGCTTCCTCCGAAAGCGGCGTATGGCTGCCTAAATGGCGGGGTAAAAACGGTCATACGCGTAAAATTCCACTCGTGCAAACCACGAGTGCACGTGGGAGTTTCAGCCCACGAACGCAGAAGAAGAAGAAGAACATATGAATAAAGTCAACAGTCTTGGTGTGTTCTGTGCAGAGTGAGAATTGTTATGAATTAGTATTTTAGCTGAAACTATAGGGTCAGTTTGCGGGATTAATTCAAACACAATCGAAAAAGTACACAGACTGTTGGTCTTTGGCAAGGTTTCTTAACGCAGAGATTGCCTTCTCTAAGGTAAAAGCCTGGCAGGATTTTAGATGGTAAGCTGACTCAGTTACACGGGGAGGTCTGTACCTTTCAATGACTGGTCCAGGTCACGTTGACATTTTTAATCTGACAGTAGTTCTCTCTCTGGTCTGAAACATGACGCTTGTCTGCCTGCGACGGCACAATTAATTGCCACCCGTATTCTGTTTTTAACAATCCGTCTTTAATTAATTGTGTCAAAAATAGTTCCGTTGTCAGCATTTCTGCTGAGGTTTACAGAGCAGAGAACAGAACAATCGGTACCTGGGAGACAATGAGTTAACCCCCTTCGTGTGTGTGCACGGAAGTACAAGACCAAGTACGCAAGGACAACATTCTGTGCATAATCCAGTTCAGAGTTCAGTGAGTTACAGAAACACGAAAATGCCAAGCGTTCATCTCCCGGAAACGGAGTTTGACTGCCTAATGGCGGGGGAAAACGTACACATCATAAAATCCCACTGAGGCAAAGACTAGGATTGTTATGGGGGTGGGGGAGGTTGCACCCCAAGACCGCAGAAAAAGAAAACAAAACAAATAAGAGTTGGACATCAGATCTTAAACCAAATATGTTTGGCTCTTTCTGTCGTTGGAAGGATATCAAGACGTTGACGGATCAAAAGCGTGGAAAGAGTTTGTCTTGAAATTATTAACAATTCCTATGGTGAGTGCAAAATCTACTGAACAGAGATGCTTCTGGTGTGAACTGAAAGAAGACTATAGTTCCTGTCAATGCACAATCAATAAACATTTCCTTAATTCGTTTAGACTATTCTCAGGGGGGTATTTAATTCATGAATGATTGAGGCTTTAAAATTGTTTGAAATTCAGTGTCACGCCAACACAGGAAAGACGGATTCGGGTATAATTTTTCGATTGATTACTTTTTTTGTTTTTTTGTTTTGTTCCAGGGATCGTTTAGAAAGCAGCGAAATGCATGTAATGTTGGTCTGTCCAGTACAATAAAACCTGTCTAATTTGGGCTGTTCCACAGAAATTTGCTGACGTTTTAGCGCGACGATTTGTTTTTGATTTATTGCACTACATGGAATCCGGCGAGTTTAGGTACACACAAAGTATACTATATCAAGACAGATGTGCTTGGCCTAGCCATAGACCATTAACCTGGACCGCCAACTAGCTCTCTCTCCGCTCTTTCTCTCTATTACGAGGTAGCGGCCTCTCGCATTTAGGAACCTACGCTTACATGGCCTTTCAGAAATCAGGGGGATGTCATATCCGGTGTCGATTGTAAACATGGACGAAGTTGCCGAGGTAAGTTCTGAAAATGCTAAAATAAACTCAGCTAAAGTGCATATGGAACATGTTTTTCGATGAGTTTTGTTAAGTTTAGTTTGGAGTTTTGGAAAATCCAGTTCATTGTCACCTCCCATTGTCACAAATAACTGGAGCGTGCTTTCTTTTCACTGTCTTCGAATCGCTGGTGTTGTGTTTCGCGTGAACAGTTTCTCTTCACTCTCTCAGATCTGTCCAGGCTTTTACAGTGGACACAACTATCCCTCCACTCAGACACACACCCACAATCAACATCCCGACTGCTTCCTGCGCAAAGTAAAATCCCAATTTTATCTGATTTTTTTAGCCACCGGTGATGAGCTGATATTTTGCCGAGGAAGGCGATACGATTAGTGTTTTCTAAATCGTACCGTATACGTACTCGCTAGAATCGTATTTTATAAACTCCCCCCGCGGGTTAGGGGGAAGAATTTACCCGATGCTCCCCAGCATGTCGTAAGAGGCGACTAACGGATTCTGTTTCTCCTTTTACCCTTGTTACGTGTTTCTTGTATAGAATATAGTCAATTTTTGTAAAGATTTTAGTCAAGCAGTATGTAAGAAATGTTAAGTCCTTTGTACTGGAAACTTGCATTCTCCCAGTAAGGTAATATATTGTACTACGTTGCAAGCCCCTGGAGCAATTTTTTTATTAGTGCTTTTGTGAACAAGAAACAATTGACAAGTGGCTCTATCCCATCTCCCCCCTTTCCCCGTCGCGATATAACCTTCGTGGTTGAAAACGACGTTAAACACCAAATAAAGAAGAAAAGTATTTTATAAGTCCAGCTGATGAGAACACAGCACATCACAGTTATTCGCCAGGGGTTGAAAATACGCTGTGCTGGAATATAACTGATGGCTGTCTCAAGGACGCGGAGTGACAGAAATCAGTGAAACGATGACAGCGCGCTCTGCATGATTGGATCAATTGGACGCCCTTGCTTCCCACAAAGACTGAACAGATTAATCCAGATTTTTCCTTAGATTGATCATTTGAGACGCGTCCCAAGGATACCGAGGGGTCGGGGTGGGGGTGGGGGGGGGGGGGGGAGTCGAGAGCGTCGAGGTGAAAGGTTTGGGGTAGGAGAGGGGGGGGGGGGAGAGGGAGGAGGTGTTGATGTAGCAGAAGGAAGTGAGGGACCCGTTGGGGATATGCGATGGAGGACGTGTGTATATATTGTGAGAAGGTGTACATCACTGGAGGGGGGAGGGGGGGTCGTATGAGAAGGAATAAGGGTGGGGGATATAGAATGGAGAGAAGGTTAAACAACAGAGAGACATAGAGATAGACTGAGACGCTAGACGTATGCAGACAAGTCATCAGCCACTGGAAAAAAACCCAGTAAGAGACAGAATCGAGACTCTTACTTTGAGACTCAAGACTCATAGACTCAAAATGTCATAAAAACAAGGACAATTGCCAGCAGATCGGTTCTTCTCTACTTTATTTTAATTTAATTTCTTATAATACTTATTGAGCTTTTTGTTTTGTTCATAAGCCACTGCATCTAATTTATGGTAACGCGTGTTTGTAGAACTTTAGATATTTCAAGATCAAATTTGCCAAAATACGTCTCCGTAATGGCGTCGGAGACAGTATATTTGTAAGATTTGATTTTTTAAAGTTTTATGCTGTTTTACAAAAGAGGGATCCACTATATTGTCAGCCCTGACTGTGTTCCACACTCTTTGATCTCTTCCTTATAAACAGGTTAAGAAAAAACGGATACAGACGCTGGGTTTGTGTGCATTTTGAGTGATTTGTGGCCGAGGAAGGGCGAGCAAAGCGGCCCGTGTCGAGTTTAACCGCTCCACAAATGGCCCGCGCCCTTTAATGCGTAGGCTGGTACTTTACAAAAGTTAGAAACTGACTTCCTGTCACGTACGTCGGTGAATACAGAGAGTTCGATGAATAAATCATTGATCAATGGATAAATGGTTGGATAAGCAATCGTTAAAGATACAGTATTTAAAACACCATTAGGAGAATTTTCCTCGCGAATTAAACAGCAATATACCAAAGAACATCCTCTGCAATGTAGACGCCATTTGGAGACCTTTCTCGCGAGTTGAACCACACATTCACTGTAATTTAGACACCACTGGGAGAACCTTTCTCGCGAAGTTAATCGCAAGAAGACCAAGGAACATTCGCTGAGCGAAGTCGGCGTATGGCGGTATGCTGCCTGAATGGCGGGGTAAAAACGGTCATACACGTAAAAAACCACTCATGCAAATGCATGAGTGAACGTGGGAGTTTCAGCCAATGAACGAAGAAGAAGAAGAAGAAGCTGTGCTGTAATTGAATCACACCTGCAATGATAAACTCAAAAATGCTCCGTAACTATGCTAATCAGTTAATTGAATCAATGTAAATAGGGTAACGGTTTCGTGACGCACACTCGTCTGAGTCAGATTTCTACTCTGTTCGTCGACTTTTTTAAATTTTGTTTCTCAGTGCTTGCATTTACCCATAACACTGACTAGCCGATGAAACTCGTTCAAATTTATGTACTCAAACCTGTAATCAAACAAAATGTGTGCGAAATGTGCCACTAGGACAAAGCGAAAATAAAAACAGAGTGCATAAAAAAAATTACAGTCTGCAATGAATATGCAGACACAGCGTCTTAAATGTGAATATGTGAACGTTCAAGCACTGCTCTAAAAAAACAAATACGATACCGATACATGATCCTTGCACGTAATCTTCCACTGTTGTCATTATATTATATTACGAAGTCAGCAACACAAACTTTGTCGTTTCCACGGGAGACACACGTGAGATGTAACAGATTTTTTATGTGGCCCCAGTGAACCGATGATGACATTTTCTATAGAACTGTGCGCTTTTGACGTCAGATATTGGAAACTAGGTTAACGAAATGTGACCCTCCACCACGAAATGAGTCGCATGTCACCTCGCGCGGTTCTGCGCTAGGCTTAATATAAGTCCGGGGAGTGTCTGGTAACAGTGTGAGGGTCACCTTAGTCACAGGCTTATAACTCAAACAGTTTTCGCTCTTTTCTAAAACGGTTTTCACCACTGGATAGAGCATAAAAAACTCTTTAAGAAAATGTACAAATATGAAAATCATGCAAAGGTGACATGCGACTCATTTCGTGGTGGAGGGTCACAAATAAGTCTCAGTATTTTCTATCCGCGTTGCATCTCGTTAAGGTATTCTTGGTGTGAGATATGACATCATTGCAAACCGAACCCTGTAGTTCTTGGCCGTTGAAGCCTGGTTTTTGCTTTGAGTATTTGAAAAGGAATTAAGGAGCAGTGCGAACCAGGCAGGTCATGTGGGATTGTTCGACTTTAGCCTTTTTCATTATTAGTTAAATGAGCCGTGATAGGTTTTGTTCAGTCTCACACATCTCTTCGTTAACATACTTTTACAACTGTTACATTGAAGCAACTCCATGGTCTAGACCGACTAAAAAAAAGCAAAATATTCAATCAATCAATGAGTCTTATATCGCGCATATTCCGTGGGTACAGTTCTAGGCGCTCTGTAGTGATGCCGTGTGAGATGAAATTTTATACGGCCAGTAGATTGCAGCCATTTCGGCGCATATTTACCTTTCACGGCCTATTATTCCAAGTCACACGGGTATAGGTAGACAATTATTAACTGTGCCTAAGCAATTTTGCCAGGAAAGACCCTTTTGTCAATCGTGGGATCTTTAACGTGCACACCCAATGTAGTGTACACGGGGGGAGGTTCGAACACCGAAGAGAGTCTGCACACAAAGTTGACTCTGTGAAATAAATTTCCGCCGAACCTGGGATCGAACTCACGCTGACAGCGGCCAACTGAATACAAATCCAGCGCGCTACCAACTGAGCTACATCCCCGCCCCATTGTTGTATCCGTGCAGTGAGCAGGTGAGTTGAGTAAACGCAAGACAAATCTTGCCCATTGTGTGTGTGTGGCTGTGTGTGTGTGTGTGTGTGTGTGTGTGTGTGTGTGTGTGTGGCATAAATATCTCTGACACACACACACACACACACACACACACACACACACATTAACCTCTAAAACGATGCAGACCGATAGGATTATAAACATCCAGTATAATTTGAGTCGTGCTTCCTGTGTGAACGAGGTGCTCAAAGGTTCAGTATGAGTACTGCTAGCTGCGTACGAGATGCTAAAAGGTTCAGTAGGTGAACTGCTTTTTGTGTAAGAGATGCTAAAAGGTTCAGCAGGTGAACTGCTTGTGTATTTAAGATGCTAAAAAGCTCAGTATGAGTACTGCTAGCTGCGTACGAGGTGCTCAAAGGTTCAGTAGGCGTACTGCTTTTTGTGTAAGAGATGCTAAAAGGTTCAGTAGGCGTACTGCTTTTTGTGTAAGAGATGCTAAAAGGTTCAGTAGGTGAACTGCTTTTTGAGTAAGAGATGCTAAAAGGTTCAGCAGGTGAACTGCTTGTGTATTTAAGATGCTAAAAAGCTCAGTATGAGTACTGCTAGCTGCGTACGAGATGCTAAAAGGTTCAGTAGGTGAACTGCTTTTTGTGTAAGAGATGCTAAAAGGTTCAGCAGGTGAACTGCTTGTGTATTTAAGATGCTAAAAAGCTCAGTATGAGTACTGCTAGCTGCGTACGAGATGCTAAAAGGTTCAGTAGGTGAACTGCTTTTTGTGTAAGAGATGCTAAAAGGTTCAGCAGGTGAACTGCTTGTGTATTTAAGATGCTAAAAAGCTCAGTATGAGTACTGCTAGCTGCGTACGAGATGCTAAAAGGTTCAGTAGGTGAACTGCTTTTTGTGTAAGAGATGCTAAAAGGTTCAGCAGGTGAACTGCTTGTGTATTTAAGATGCTAAAAAGCTCAATATGAGTACTGCTAGCTGCGTACGAGATGCTAAAAGGTTCAGTAGGTGAACTGCTTTTTGTGTAAGAGATGCTAAATGGTTCAGTAGGTGAACTGCTTTTTGTGTAAGAGATGCTAAATGGTTCAGTAGGTGTACTGCTTTTTGTGTACGAGATGCTAAAAGGTTCAGTAGGTGAACTGCTTTTTGTGTAAGAGATGCTAAAAGGTTCAGTAGGTGTACTGCTTATTACGTAAGGGATGCTGAAAGGTTCAGTAGATGAACTGCTTGTGTATTTAAGATGCTAAAAAGCTCAGTATGAGTACTGCTAGCTGCGTACGAGATGCTAAAAGGTTCAGTAGGTGTATTACTTATTACGTAAGAGATGCTAAAAGGTTCAGTAGGTGAACTGCTTGTGTATTTAAGATGCTAAAAGGCTCAGTATGAGTACTACTAGCTGCGTACGAGATGCTAAAAGGTTCAGTAGGTGTACTGCTTTTTGTGTAAGAGAAGCTACAAGGCTCAATAGGTGAACTACTTGTGTATGTAAGAGGCTAAAAGGCTCAGTGTGTGTACTGCTTATTACGTAAGAGATGCTAAAAGGCTAAGTATGTGTACTGCTTATTACGTTAGAAATGCTAAAAGGCTAAGTATGTGTACTGCTTATTACGTTAGAGACGCTAACAGGTTTAGTTCGTGTACTGCTAGTCGTGTAAAAGATGTTAAAATGGCGAGAAGGTGCACTGCGTGTTATGTATACAAGATGCTAAAAGGTTCAGTAGGTGTACTGCTTGGTGTGTATGAAAAGTGTCACAGCTTGTGAACGAAATGCTTGAAGGTTCAGTAGTTGCACAGCTTATCATGTAAGAGAAGCTTAAAAGTTCATTTGGTGAACTGCATGTATATTTGATATGCTAATAGGCACCTTTACAGCTTACTATGTGAGAAATACTAAACGTTTCAGTAGGTGAACTGCATGTGTATTTAATATGCTAAAAAAAAGGCTCAGTAGCTTTACAGCTTATTATGTAAGAGATCATAAAAGGTTCAATAGGTCAACTGCATGTGTATTTAATATGCTAATAGGCTCAGTACCTTTACAGCTTATTATGTGAGAGATGCTTAAAAGTTGAGTAGGTGAATTGCTTGTGTATTCAATAAGCTAAAGGCTCGGTATGTGTGCTGCTATTTATATAAGAGATGCTAAAAGGTTCAGACATGCTAAAAAGCTCAATTGTTATATGGCCTGTCGTGTGCGACATGCTAACAGATTTAGTATATGTACTGCTTCTTCTGTATACACAATGCTTAAAAACATTCCAAAAGTACATGAAGCTTTTCGGGTAAGCCTACATGCGACATTTTATGAAAGGAAAATCTGTGCGTGTGACTTTGCAACTGAGCAAAACTAGCCACTAACCTTGAGAATTTAAAATAAAAACAAAGAAAAAAACGTAATGCGTAAGACGCTTTTCCGTGCAAAATTAAAGAGAATCAAACAAATGAAACAAAATACTTTTTTGTAATTGGTGACAGTAGTTTTAATTCAAAAATATGTATGGCGAAATGTAATTTTGTTCATGCTGCAAGGAACAGAGAGTGAACGGATTTTTCCTACTATTCCTTTTCAACGAGTGAGAAACGTTATTAAAATAACTAATGTAAACAGAGACGCAAAATCGGAAACCAAAAGGTGTGTTTTAAAGTTGAACGTAACAAACATGACAGAAGAAATAAAGGACTGAACAAAACAGAAGAAGGTTATGAAGAGATCACGAACAACAGCGAAGACTACTCAGCGACGACAACTACGATATTGGGATTTATTATACGCATACAACTTAAAAAAAAGAAAAAGAAAAAAAGAGACAAACATACATAGCCTATATCATGAACAATCTTAGTTTTAAAATGGGGGAAAAAACAACACACAGACACAAAAACTCGCACTTACCGTCTATTTCATAATCACCCAAACAGCAGCAGTCACGCAAAAATCTCTCCATTTTCTTCACACTTTTTACTAAACCACAAAACTCTCTTCAACAACAAAAGCATCACACAGTTCTTTAAATCAGAATCCCATCAGATTCCACATAAAAAGAATTGTATATAATTCCCACTGAAGGTCAGTTGCCACACGGTGAATACATAGAAAGCAAGGAAAAGAGACAGAGCGATTCTCGCAGCAAGGGTGGCTGCGCGTGCTATTCTGCCGACACGAACGAGACAGCAGCACGGAACTCGCGTGCGCACGAGTCACGAGGGCTGCCTTTATATTATGACTGAATCATTTAGTTGAGTGCGATATAAAGAAGTATTGCGATTGCGGTGATGAAATTCGGCGTGTCTATTTTGATTGTTTGATCGATTGGTCGATTGATTGATTGATTGAATTGATGGATTGATGGAATGCTGGATTGACTGATTCGTTCATTCGTCCGTTCATTCGTTTAGTTTTCTTATGTGTATTCTTCTCAATCTTCTTCATGTTTTGAAGGTTATGCTTCCTGCGATCTCTGTAAGGGCAAAGCCAACAACAGAAACTGAGCGTTGATGAGATCTGCGTCATCATTACAGTGTTCTAGATGATCGAACGTGTAGCAAAGACCTGCACGTGTACTTGTAGAAATTGTGTCAACCGTGACTCACTTTTTTCTCTCAAATGTTTCAAATGAATGCGTTGTTTTGCTCCCACCAAGACTGCAGATATTGGCAAACGCGTGACGTTAAAAACTAGATTTCACGCCGTAGACGGTGGCACGCCTAGTTTTTTTCCACCGCAGGAACAACACCCAATTCGTTCCCCCGCAAGACGAACAACATGGTAGGTGTCTCCAAATCAATGCCTTAAAATAGTAGATAACCAGACTTTCTAGTATTAAAGTTTATATCATACTGTTCTGTACTTTATTTTGCATTGGATCAGCTATTTGTCTTACCATTTACACTCTCGTGTACTACATAAGAGAAGAAATGTCATCAAGACAAGTCAGAAATACTGTCTCCCACGTTAAAAATGTTGAAATAACACAAAGCACGGTCAACAGAAGGGCTTAAATCTTTTTGCTGGTCAAAGTCAAACTACTTGTGGATACTGCTCTTCATTTTTAAGTTTAAGCTTACCTTAGTTTAGACTCACGATCGGTTCAAAGATCAACAGTGAAATTTGACGGGGTAAGATCCCCCGCAGCTTGGTCGATTTGCCTACTACGCCCCACCGCAACACTAGGGTAAGATCCCCCGCCGTTATGTTTATCAGAAAAAAATGACATACAGCTATAATTTTTGTGTAAATCCACTAATTATGGATGTGATTGGACTCTGACATCTTCAGATGTACTCCAACATTTGGCACGAGCAATAAGTCACCGATTAACCATTGTTTTAGTGTGTGTGCGTGTGTGTGTGTGTGTGTGTGTGTGTGTGTGTGTGTGCGCTCGTGCGTGCGTGTATGTGTGTGTGTGTGTGTGTGTGTGTGTGTGTGTGTGTGTGTGTGTGAAAGAATTGCACATAAATATGTCCACTTTACACAGGAAGCTGTGAGGTTGTTACTTTTTGCTTTGAGTCCAGAGATATACTCTGACAGGCATGCAAGACTTCATGTGCTTTTTAACAAAGCAGAATTATAAAACAAAAACAAAAAGCACTCAACTCTCTGTCTCTTTTTATATTTAGTCAAGTTTTGACTAAATATTTTAACATCGAGGGGGAATCGAAACGAGGGTCGTGGTGTATGTGCGTGTGTGCGTGCGTGTGTGCGTGCGTGTGTGCGTGTGTGTGTGTGTGTAGAGCGATTCAGACTAAACTACTGGACCGATCTTTATGAAATTTGACATGAGAGTTCCTGGGTATGAAATCCCCGAACGTTTTTTTCATTTTTTTGATAAATGTCTTTGATGACGTCATATCCGGCTTTTCGTGAAAGTTGAGGCGGCACTGTCACGCCCTCATTTTTCAACCAAATTGGTTGAAATTTTGGTCAAGTAATCTTCGACGAAGCCCGGACTTCGGTATTGCATTTCAGCTTGGTGGCTTAAAAATTAATTGATGACTTTGGTCATTAAAAATCTGAAAATTGTAAAAAAAAAAAAATTTTTATAAAACGATCCAAATTTACGTTTATCTTATTCTCCATCATTTTCTGATTCCAAAAACATATAAATATGTTATATTCGGATTAAAAACAAGCTCTGAAAATTAAATATATAAAAATTATTATCAAATTTTTTTTTTCGAAATCAATTTAAAAACACTTTCATCTTATTCCTTGTCGGTTCCTGATTCCAAAAATATATAGATATGATGTGTTTGGATTAAAAACACGCTCAGAAAGTTAAAACGAAGAGAGGTACAGAAAAGCGTGCTATCCTTCTCAGCGCAACGAATACCCCGCTCTTCTTGTCAATTCCACGGGCACTGCCTTTGCCACGGACGGTGGAGTGACGATGCTACGAGTATACGGTCTTGCTGCGTTGCGTTGCGTTCAGTTTCATTCTGTGAGTTCGACAGCTACTTGACTAAATATTGTATTTTCGCCTTACGCGACTTGTTTCTTTTTTTTGTGGTCATAAACAAAACAAACCTGATTAACTGCGTGTCATATAAAACTGTCGAGCACACTTATTCTTGAATGTTATGGAAATTAAAAGAAGTTGTTCCTCTGCAAGTGTGTGAATGTAGGCATTATAGTAGCCTATATGTGTTACAGCGATGTTAAATATGCAGTTTCCATCTTGTTGAGCCCGACGCCTATGCCTGGCAAGACCAGAGCGATGCTTATACCGCTTCATGCACGCATTGCATAAATAAGCGTAGCCAGTAGAGTGGGTGATTTGGTGGTCACGAAGATACTTTCTTCTCATGAACGACTTTTGACAGGTTTGGCACTAAAACCCCGGCTTTTCACCCAGACATATATGCTTGTCCAGACTGCGTTTGTGTGCGTACGATTTTTTGCAAACACCACACTGGAAAGGTTTGGTGCCTGCATGCTTGTTCATATGAGACTGGTAATCTACCTGTCGACCAAACCTCTTGTCACAAACTATGCATACAAAACGAGATTCGTTGCCATGTTTCTCACGTTTGTGATTGTCCAATGTTCGCTTGTGTTTGTATGCTGATCCGCATTCGTCACACAAATGGAGGAGACCAACCTTCTTCGGTGTAGAAGTCTGTAAAGGGACTGTCTCACCTATAGTCACCTCACTACTGATGTCTAGGTAGCTGTCGATTACTTCCCCAGACACCTCCCCGGCAGATAGCGTGTGGTCGCTGGTCTCTGTCAAATAAAAACGCTTCAAACGGGTCAGTTTTGCTGTGCATGATGTGCTTTTTCAGCGCGCATGTGCGGGGGGGGCGTAGTAGGCACTCCGGCAAAAATGCGGGGGACCTTATCTGGTGTCTGCGGGGGACCTTACCCACTGAGAATCGAGTACCACAAAATAACGCTAGATTAGAGCAGCTTATCCACGATGCTGGTGCCCAAAAACGCGCATACAAGGCTGCAAGGTATCGAAGATTAAACTGTGAGTATTAAAATAGTGCTTTAAATGGTAGTTCTAGGTTAATTTGTACGAAATTGAGACCTCTCTGCATAATTTTCGCGGACTTCGGCAGAAAATCGAACGCCACTGTTCACGAGTACACAACAAGACATAAGTTACATATTATACATATAGCCTAGGCAATTCTGCTTCAGAATATCTATACTTGATAATGTGATTTGCCACAACGTACCTTCACAGGGCAATTCCTTTGCGAGATAACAATTTTGCTTCCGCGTGCGGGGGAACGAATTGGGTGTTGTTCCTGCGGTGGAAAAAACTAGGCGTGCCACCGTCTACGGCGTGGATTTGGTGAAGTTACCCGTGCACGTTCCCGTAACCTGTCATAAGCGGGGCAGAGGGTGTACGCGGGGCCTGACACGATTGAAGGCACGTTTTGTCAGTTTTCTTGGATTTGTTTGATTTACGTTGGGATTTAAAGTAAGCTACAGATTCAGCGATGCCTTACATTGTTTCTCGATGCATAAAATGCCATAGAGCGGTTCATATTTGCCCGTAAATTACCCTCAAAGCTGAACATGTCGGCGATCGAGCGCCGGAAATGGCTGTTCGATGGGTTTTGGAAGTAGAAATGTGCTTTATTTCACAAAATCAGCTCGTATTTGACATCGGTTTGGGATTCTTATGAACGATGGAGTCATTACAGATGCAAAGAAGTGCTATTTCGGGGGTATGATGTATCGACCGAGCCTGCAGACGAGATGTGGTCACATGTGAGAGATGAGCGTACGCGGGGCTGCCGACCGCGAATGGGACAGCAGATTCATAATTTGTTTGTTTTTTTAGAAATTATTATTTTAATCTAAACAATCATCAGAACATGCACACACTCTCTCTCTCTCTCTCTCTCTCTCTCTCTCTCTCTCTCTCTCTCTCTCTCTCTCTCTCTCTCTCTCTCTCTCTCTCTCTCTCTCTCTCTCTCTCTCTCTTACATACCATTCTACACACATAAGCTAAACAATAAGACAGGGTTGAAATGTGTATTTATTTATGGAATCCAAGATTGAGTAAAACATAAAATAATTGAAAGTAACATACCTTTTAATATGTACAAATACAATCTCTCAAACTTATTTGAAGAACCAAAAATACACATGTATATGGGCAACTCCCAAAAGTGCTCCCTGTCAGATGACATTTATAAAATATCCACACATAGTTTATTTGTGAGAAAAAAAACAATAAAGCTGCTTTCATTGCAATTTGAAATGTTTTAATGTAATGATATCAAAGGTTTGTAGCAAATACTAATGTATTACTATTTTTTTCATTGAATTTCAAACATAAATTTACCCCCAATTTTTGCTGTTTTTTCCCACTATATAGTATTCTGGGAAGACGAGCGAAATTGCAGCCAGGCGTCAAATTCAGTGTAGTGATCGCTTCACACCAAAAATACATGTCACAAGAAACAGCACATCCTTGTAAATCCATTACTTTATGTAATTTACTGCTTCTTTTGATCTAAAATGTTTCTGATCAAGACGTTAAACAAAACAAAAGCACACGACTGCCTGTAATAATGGCTCTGAATAATTTAAGATGTTTCTCGTGACAAGTCACAACACGTGACGCTATTGTCACAAGAAACATTCACAATCATATGCTTTTTTTTCTCCAACTAAGGGGTTTATGATTAGAAATTTAAAACATTCTTATTAAGCTTCTTCACATTGCTTAATTTGGTGCTGCTTCGACTCCCTATATTTGTGGATAAAGGATTTGGTTTGTCACAAAAAGCAGATGTTTAGCCAATTTTGATATCAAAGTTCACTCAAGACTTTGTATCTTTTGCAGACAAATCTGTTAATTTGAACAAAGTGGGATATTAAAAAGTTTGATCAGGAAGAAGTTGTTATTTTTTGTGGAATGCCAAACATAAAGTAACTACCTGGTTCAATCCAGTGCTACAAAAAATGCAAGAGTCCAAATGCAATAAGCCATACACTGAACATGCATAACAATAGTTATTCTCATTGTCTGTACAGGCTGGAATGGATATGGAGAGATACTTTTGTAATGAGATGGAACCAGGTATGATGCATCGATGGCATATTATGTTCAATCCTGCATGATTATGTTAGCCCAGTAAAACCTAAAACATGTTACATGTATCTGAATTTCTGAAAATACCCCCTTTAGAATTAAGTGCAACAACCCCCAAATGTGCAAAACATTCTTGCAAGCTGAACATGTCAGGATCAGGATGTACCCCTGGCATTTTTCCATAAAACCACTTCACATAGCAGGGTTGGTAGACTTTGGGCTGGCGACACGCACACGGTTTAGGTCGGACAGCTTTGTGATGAGATGGATCCTGTCGTCGTCATCCGGCTTTGGCGAATATCCTGCCGTCTGATGTCCAGATCCTCTGTATTCCCGGGTGTTCGGCGACTCGTTGATACAGCGTGTAATTTGCCTTGGTTAAGTCCTCCACAATGACCACTCAGCATTCCTCGGTTGCGTACCACTTCCTTCTTGGTCTTCCTGGAGAAGAACTTCACAATGATGGGCCGGTTTCTTCCCGCCTGTCCAGGCTCTTGCCAACTCGCTGTGTCTAATTTTTCAGTTTCGACTGGCGAAGATTCTTCTCAAAATTATGCCGTAGCTTATTATCCACATTACCAAATGATGAGTAAGTATACAATTCCCAGCAGCTAACAGAAAACACAAGTGTTATTCCGATAACGTACCAGCTAGATCAGCATTTGGAATATATACGTAGCAGACTACACTGAAATACGACTGCATCAGTTCAGTAAATGAATGGTTTCCGAATTATTATTTCAAGGCAAGAACAATCGGAATCGAAAACGTGTAGGGTTTAGAACGTCCGTACCATATATAAGACTTATTACCAGCCTGCCTCATGCGTGCAGACTCAGTGCAACGTGACGAGCAATTTTTCTTTTTGGAATGCTGCAGTGGTTCGATTGCCCTAGCCTAGCAGACGACATAAACCCCGCTCAGCAAACTAACATGTTGGGCAAATGTGAACGAAAAAACGATGGGGATTTAATACGTGTAGGGTTCAGAGCATTCTTACTGTTCATATTTAGTACCAGACTCCCCGATGAGTGAAGATACCACACGAGAAACATGCCACATTTATTTTGAAAATGTGCTAACCATCAACCTTGGGGGTTAGCCAATTCAAGGGGAGTCACTCTGCACAGTCAATCCGTCGAAGCTCGACTTGAGGTTTCGAATCGCAAATAACTAAGAACACAGTCCTTTCTCCGAGTTCAAATGAGGTCTCTCTGACAGATCATCACTGTTTAGCTTAACGCTACACTGGAATTTACCAACAGAAATTAAAACAAGAGTTTGCGTGTGATGAAAGCACGACACACTCGAGACAGCCCACACAAAAGTAGATCTACGACCTGACCACACAGTTATGCCTATTCAAATGCGCGTAGCAAAATGTGCGTGTTGTATCTTCTTTTTTCGCTGGCGGTACCGACAATATTGTTATTGAAACAATCCCAGTGCACTAAGAGATTTATAGAGCAATTCTCGAAAATAATTATTGAACTCAGCGCTATGCGCTTCGTTCAATAATGAATTTTCTCGATTTGCTCTATAAATCCCTTAGTGCACTGGGATGTCCCAATAACTTAAAGTAGTAGTAAGGGTAAGCATGCAGCAGTAAATAATAAGCATGCAGGAATAAATAATTATCGACCGGTGGTTGAATACAAGCTCCTGTGTTACACACCTATGAGCCGAGACCTACGATTTAATGTCTACAGGTATCCTGGGTATACGCACGATAAGGTACTCTTTGTAGACGTCTTCCTTGCTCTCATGGCATTCGGAAACATCAAGAACGGCCTTCTAATCAGCCTGGTCCTTGCTACCAGTCGTGTCATCAAGCTCTTCTTTCCTCTCCATGCACGACGTCTGCTGGTCAAGTCCAGGATGAGAATAGTGGTCATCTGCTGTCTGATATATTCTCACGGACTGCTGACCTTCATCAAATTATCTACTTGCCGAATGATAACCCAACGTTCATTACATTGAAAACCGTTTTGGGGTCGGCATTGAGTTACCTTTCTTTCTTTCTTTATTTGGTGTTTAACGTCGTTTTCAACCGTTCAAGGTTATATCGCGACGGATTGAGTTACCTGCTGCCGGCCTCATTACAGATTGTACTCATGTTGGCCGTTATCTGCAAAGTACTGGGACAAAGAGCCAACATCGCACCGTTGGTCGTAGAACTATCTTCCAGGGGAAGTTCCGAAAAGAACAGCAAGACGGAAGTAGGAAAAAATCCATGTTTCCCAATAAAAACAAAGTCCCGCCAGTTTGTCTACGTGGTGTTTGCCATTTGTTCCATGAGTTTTGTTGCGCACGTACTCCCGGCTACCGCAATTACTCTGTTGAGGAAGAACGACCAAGCGAGAAAGAAAGCCATGAAAATCGCTATTTGGCTTAAATCAATCAACTGCTGTGTCAACATCATCTTCTACATGTTCATCCCTCTGTTTCGTTACATGTTCACTGGGCGGGGATATAGCTCAGTTGGTAGCGCGCTGGATTTGTATTCAGTTGGCCGCTGTCAGCGTGAGTTCGATCCCAGGTTCGGCGGAAATTTATTTCACAGAGTCAACTTTGTGTGCAGACTCTCTTCGGTGTCCGAACCTCCCCCCGTGTACACTACATTGGGTGTGCACGTTAAAGATCCCACGATTGACAAAAGGGTCTTTCCTGGCAAAATTGCTTAGGCACAGTTAATAATTGTCTACCTATACCCGTGTGACTTGGAATAATAGGCCGTGAAAGGTAAATATGCGCCGAAATGGCTGCAATCTACTGGCCGTATAAAATTTCATCTCACACGGCATCACTGCAGAGCGCCTAGAACTGTACCCACGGAATATGCGCGATATAAGACTCATTGATTGATTGATTGATTGAAAATAGATAGACTTTTGCAGACAGTAGGAGTTTCATACACTCTTGGAACTTCGTCAGAACGTGTCGGAACAGCGGCGAGCAGAAGGAACACGGGTGGTAAAGATGGAGAGGGGGATGGCGAGAGAACGGAGACTGACCAAGAGGAAGGGATCGCCGAGACGGACAACAACCTCCCGGACTCTCCCTCTCTCAAAAGCCTGGCCAAGAAAGGAGACTCCACTTGTACTACATAGTAGATCAGTCTGCAGAGCAGTCGTCATGGTCGTTGGCTGTACGGCTAGACTGCAGCTGTGAGACACTGACATAGTGCAGCTGGTGACAGCTAGCGGCAGGTGTATTGTGATACTCATAGACTTCCAAACTTTACCATTCAAATTGCCGTGGTTTCTAAACAGGCCTCAAGGTTTAGGCAAAAAAAAAAAATAGGTGTGGTTAAGGTAACATAGCCCAAACAAATAGGGTAGGAAGGTAGGCAATCACTTTTTTTTTCTAATGTGTACAAATTAAACCTACTTGACAGGGAAATAAGTGTGCGACTCGGGCGCTTTCGCTTTCATTGCGTTTTCTGCACTCGTTTTCTTGGTTTTTGTGGGTTTTTTTTGACAAATGTAATAAAAAGTTATAGGGTCGGCCCCTAAAAATAGGGTAGGTCGGGTTACCGTAACCACACCTATTTTTTTTATGCCTTAGTATAGTAGCCTGTTCAGATGTTTGCTTACTCACTTTGCCAAACCAGCCCCAACATCCATAAGTTTATACTGTTTTTAATTTAGCCATGTTTTGAGAAAGACATTCTTCTCCGAGACCGCCTTAGCCTCGAGGTCCACAATAACTGTCGAGATCTGTGCCATATGTCACATTTTGGTCAAATATACAAATAAAATGTACGTGTCGATCCATTTATGTTAGACTTCCTTTTATTTGTTACGAGTGAAGGCACACACACATGTCCACTCCTTTGTAGTTTCGGACAGTCGGCCTATATGACGTCACATGGACCAAAGAAGGGCAATCCAGAGTTTAATCGATACGTTTACACATTGATAGGCTTCCATTTGAAACTTCGAGGGTATCATTATCGATTAACGTCCGACCAAAGCCTTATTGAAGCCCGACCGACATGGTTCTGTTCTTTTCACATACTACTTTCAGTTCACTAACTTGCATGCGGACAGTCCCAAAATATGAGGTTGCTCAAGATATTCCAACCGTATCACTCTGCGCCTGCTTTTTTTTCACCTACATTTTGTTGTTTGGTGTTAAGAGAGACTAATAATTGTACGTGCACCAATGCGCCTCCCTAGTAGGTGTACAATGAGTAAATGTCCGGTGTTTATCGAAAATAGAACGCCGGTAAACTGACCAAAGCATTTTGTCACAGGCTGTATGCACATACATTTTCCGACGGATTAATCTGCGTGTGCTTTGGGTTTTTTAGCCATTAAATAGGCGACAAATAGAAAAGGACATGAAATCG
This sequence comes from Littorina saxatilis, assembly GCF_037325665.1. NCBI lineage: Eukaryota > Metazoa > Mollusca > Gastropoda > Littorinimorpha > Littorinidae > Littorina > Littorina saxatilis. Next base: position 36,793,173 of record NC_090251.1, on the reverse strand, counting down.
ACGCTAAAGGTAGATCATGGTATCGTGAAAATAAACGTGCGTCGTCAGCATTTTGTCAAGGCCGTTGTCACGAGTTATATGCACATAAACATATCAGTGGCTGTTGTACATTAATCAATTATGACGGATTAATTTGCGTGTGCTTTACTTATGCAGACATATATAGGTGATAGTAGGCAAACTAATCAAAATCTACGTGAATGTTGATTACATTTAATGTCAGAATTAACGTGAGTGGACAACCACTGTACTGCACGTGACCTAATGCGCCGGCTGTGTACATGAACATATGATGATGTTAGCGGCTATGTCTTAGAAAAGAAAAACAAAAAAACAAAGCAAAGCAAGGCAACAACAAAGCAAAGTATACCAAACGAAACGGTTCCAATTAAACCAAACCAAACGTAACCAAACCAAACCAATCCAAACCAAATATAACCAAACCAAACCAAACCAAACCAAAACAAAGCAATAAAAAGCAAACAACAACTAAGCAAAACAAAGCAAAACAAAGCAAAGAATAGCAAATAAACAAAAAACTAAAAAAGCAAAACACAAATCGTGTCATTTGAAATGTTTAACATGTTGACTACTTTCCAGCAATAATTTACGACACAAATCCCGAACTGACAAAACGTCAATGGAAAATCAACTGCATGAACGTGACTTTAGACTAGTCGCTCGTCAAGATGACAATCGATCTAAAAAAAAAAATGACTTTCACCTGTGAGTTTCATCGTGACTATTCCACGTGACAAAATCGTTTTTAAAATTGACCTCCACCTGTCTTTTATTGTGATCTAGCAAATATCAGTCAGATATGAATGGGCGAAAGAGATGACATGATACCGACGCAAAAGTAGATCACACTAACATCCGTATAAATGTGCGGAGGCAACCCTTGACCCAGACCTGACCAAAAGTGACGGGTGCGTGCGTGAACATATGATGATGTTATTGTCTGTGGTATAACCCCGACACCCCCCCCCTCCCCCACCCCATCCCAAGAAAAACAAACCCACAAGCCGTCGATTTACTGTACATTTATACTTACTAACATCCTTCACAAATTGCCAAAATGTAGAGTAAACTTTCGCGAACATGACTTCACATAGTTTGTTTGTCACAATGATCGATCTCAAAATGACCTTCACCAGTGCTTCGTCGCCACTTTTATCACCTTGACAATCGACTTGACAGTGACCTTCACCTAGTGCTTCGTCGCCACTTTTATCACCTTGACAATCGACTTTACAATGACCTTCTCCTGTGCTTCGTCGCCACTTTTGTCACCTTGACAATCGACTTTACAATGACCTTCACCTGCTTTTCATCTACACCTCACAAATATCAGGCAAAACACAATAACTTCCTTTTTCATCCTCCCTCCCCCCTCTGCTGGTAAATAATTGGTCTGGCCAAGACACAGCAGGTGCTTAGTTCTTAGCCTGGCGGCGTTACGTGCCATTCCACGCAGACTTACTTGTGACACCAGAGTCTCTGCTAACAATGCCTAATTACGTTAGTGTCTCCAAAGACAACGTCTACATGTTTTCAGGCGATACCAACAAGGGCGACAACCCCCCTGGTGCTTCATGAGATCATCATCGGGCGTTTTGTGTGTGTGTGTGTGTGTGTGTGTGTGTGTGTGTGTGTGTGTGTGTGTGTGTGTATGTGTGTATGTGTGTGTGTATGTGTGTATGTGTGTGTGTGTGTGTAAGTGTGTGTGTGTGCACTAGGTCACAAACTGATTTTGTTCGGGGGTTAGCGGCGTTTCTCAGAGTTTTAGCCCAGACATATGTGACAGTGCAAGAGAAATGTGTAATTACATTTTGTTACAATTGAGATGTATTCAATGTTGACAGAAAGAAGTATATTCCCAGGTATTACTGACTGCTTGCACAGTATATGACTATTCTGTGGCCTGCGGTTTATAAGCTCTAATTATTAATCAAATGAAAATTTGGCAGTATTTTTTTTTAAACATTAATTTGTCTGTATGCATGCGAAGTCATGAACTATAGCGTCATATAATTCAACAAACCTGTTACGGGATTCAATATTTTACCCGAAGTACATCACGAATGGCGGCATACAATTCTGAGAGTGTAAAAGCAATCCAACAGGTTGTTTCTCAAATACAGAGCTTTTTGTCACCGTACCCCTCAAAAATGACCAAAAAAACCTCCCGTTTTTGACCACTCATGCGATCGAGCTCTGCATTGTTGCATTTAATATTTTCTAAAATAACTACTTCCTCTAGCTGATAATCAAAACAAAATATACGCACACGGGTACATAAGGATTTAGACCCACTGTTGCTGTGATACCCTCCTCGCTGTCAGGTTCCCATTGGTCGCAGTATGTACCTTAATCTGAACTAAACTAATGACTTCATTCAATAGCGACTATCGCGTGTTTGATCCAGTTGAATACTGACTGTCGTACGTAACAGTTTACTTTACTTTCACCTTAAATGAAGATAATGTCAAGTGTTTTAGTATAAGAACATCTGTGTCCCTCTGTCTCTGTCTCTGTCTCTGTGTCTTTCTCTGTCTCTGTCTCTCTGTATCTGTGTCTCTGTCTGTCTATCTGTCTGTGTATCTGTCTGTCTGTCTGTCTGTCTGTCTCTCTCTCTTTCTCTCTTTTTCTCGTCTCGTTCGAGTGTGTTTGCGCGCGCGCGCGCGCGTGTGTGTGTGTGTGTGTGTATGTGTGGGTGTATGTGTGTGTGCGTGTTTGTGTGTGTGTGTGTGTGTGTATGTGTGTGTATGTGTGTGTGAGTGTGTAACCTTGGTGTTTGTGTAGGAGCCGGAGTTGTATATTTCACACGGTAAATTTCGTTGGTCGGAAATTGATGATGATTATAACAGCTTAAGAAATATGCAAATAACACCAACGCGCGCACATGAAGAGCCTTTGCTTTAGGAAAATATTGTCGAAATTAATGTGAAGTTTGAACTGAGCAATTAAAATAAGTAAATAAAGGATGTATCTTTTCGGTTACATACCGGAGTTTACAGGCAGGATATGTTCTTTGTTACTTTGCAGTATGTAGAACTTAAAAGGCCTTCACAATAAAATATTTTTACTCAAATTCATGATGAAAATACACACACACACGCACACACACGCTAACACACACACACACACACACACACACACACACACACACACACACACACACACACACACACACACACACTCACACATTTTGAAAAATTAAAGGAATACGCACGACAATCTCCGTATTGGTCGCTTGGGATTTTTAACCTCATCATTGAATCTTATTCTAGAGAGTTGAATCGCATTAACAGATGTCATTCTTCAAATCCATGAAAAACTGAGTAAATCGACGAAAATGAATGAATAGACAAATAAATAGATACACGTTTTCAACTAAATATGACTGCACAACGGTTTGTATGTCAAAATAAGGACTCCCCATACCTCTACTGGTATATAACTAAAAAGATTAAAAGGCTACCATCGGTAAGTTAGATGACAAAAAGGCCTGAACGATCAGAGAACCAACACAAGGAAATCAAATAAAGTTGACACAAACAGTTTTACTAACGAGCAGCAGCTTCTGTTTGTTTTTAGGTTAAACATTGTGACAGCAGTACATGAGATGGTTGTTCAGATTTGTTTTTAAATCAATGTTTAAGCAAGTAAGAACAAACAAGAAATTAGCACACACAAAAAGAAGAATGTGAAGAACAATAAACAAGTCGCGTAAGGCGAAATTACTACATTTAGTCAAGCTGTGGAACTCACAGAATGAAACTGAACTCACTGCATTTTTACAGCAAGAGCGTATACTCGTAGCATCGTCAGTCCACCGCTCGATGCAAAGGCAGTGAAATTGACAAGAAGAGCGGGGTAGTAGTTGCGCTGAGAAGGATAGCTCGCTTTTCTGTATATCTATTCTTTTTCATTTTCTGAGCGTGTTTTTAATCCAAACATATCACATCTATATGTTTTTGGAATCAGGAACCCACAAGATGAAAGTGTTTTTAAATCGATTTCGGAAATTTTATTTTAATAATAATTTTTATATTTTTAATTTTCAGAGCTTGTTTTTAATCCGAATATAACATATTTATATGTTTTTGGAATCAGAAAATGACGAAGAATAAGATGAACGTAAACTTGGATCGTTTAAAAAAATATATTTTTTTTACAATTTTCAGATTTTTAATGACCAAAGTCATTAATTAATTTTTAAGCCACCAAGCTGAAATGCAATACCGAAGTCCGGCCTTCGTGGAAGATTGCTGGGCCAAAACTTCAATCAATTTGATTGAAAAATGAGGGTGTGACAGTGCCGGCGCCTTAACTTTTACAAAAAGCCGGATATGACGTCATCAAAGGTATTTATCAAAAAAAAGAAAAAAAAATTCCGGGGATATCAATCCCAGGAACTCTCATGTAAAATTTCATAAAGATCGGTCCAGTAGTTTGGTCTGAATCGCTCTACACACACGCACACACACACACACACACACACATACACCACACCCTCGTCTCGATTCCCCCCTCTACGTTAAAACATTTAGTCAAAACTTGACTAAATGTAAAAAGGGGAAAAAAGTAAACAGACGGAAATCGACATTGAAATCAAACAGAACCTTACCCTGATTTTCTGTTGACAGTGGCCATTGGCATAGGGTCTGTACTCTCTCTCCGGGGATGGCATGCAAATAACTACTATTACAGCAACCAAGTTCCTTCAGCTCAACAAATAGCGTAGTGTAGACTATTAACATTCGGATCGAAATAATTTAAACGACATGTCCATGTTTGCAATATTTTTCTGTGTTGTACGTTGGTATTTACAGAGTATACCAGTCCTGTTGTGTTGCCATGCCTGTGTACGTGTGTGTGTGTGAGCGTGCGCGCGCGCGCGGGGGGGGCGTGTGTGTTCGCGCGAGCGTGTGAAGTCCGCGTACCTGCATGTATGTGAAGTTTCCATGAAATGTCTGGTTGTGACTCCTTTATGTAGTTTGATTTCAGAATGTTATACTAGTTAAACAATGACACAGGAACTACTTTATTGGGTGCTTCTAAATACATAAGTGACGTTTTTTGATGTTGTTACATTTGACAGCATTTTGACTACAAAATAATCTCCTCTTGATGACAATATCTCGGAAAGGAGACTCGGGAGAGCTTGCACTGATCGCGGAATGATCTCCCTTCGAGAACTCTTCAGTCTTTCTTCTGACGGAAGCCATGGTGTACCCAACCGTCAAACATGATCTCGGTGGACGAACGCTGAGAGTGGTGACAAAAAAGGTAACTTTACAACATTCTGTTTTGATTGAAAACGGTCCGATTGTTGTAGAGAAAAAAAGATGATACCCAGAACTTACTGCAGGGTTTCAAACCGATGCCTATTCTTCAGTCACCTCGACTCCTGTGACGCGTTTGAGTCGCCCTGTGTATTGTTCCTGAGGAGTAAAAGTAATTAAGACAGTAATTAAACAAAAAACATCCAACTCTGCACAGGAAGCAGTCAAGATGTTTATTCTTGGTACGTGTTCAAATGGAGGGATGTTTTGATCCCATGTGAAGAGCTAGAAAGGTCTGAGACAGTGAGCAGATCTGGGTGTTTCTTTTTACATTTAGTCAAGTTTTGACTAAATGTTTTAACATAGAGGGGGGGAATCGAGACGAGGGTCGTGGTGTGTGTGTGTGTGTGTGTGTGTGTGTGTGTGTGTGTGTGTGTGTGTGTGTGTCTGTCTGTGTGTGTGTGTGTAGAGCGATTCAGACTAAACTACTGGACCGATCTTTATGAAATTTGACATGAGAGTTCCTGGGTATGATATCCCCGGACATTGTTTTCATTTTTTCGATAAATACCTTTGATGACGTCATATCCGGCTTTTTGTAAAAGTTGAGGCGGCACTGTCACACCCTCATTTTTCAATTAAATTAATTAACATTTTGGCAAAGCAATCTTCGACAAAGGCCGGGGTTTGGTATTGCATTTCAGATTGGTGGCATAAAAACTAATGAGTGAGTTTGGTCATTAAAAATCGGAAACTTGTAATTAAAATTATTTTTTTATTAAACGATCCAACAACAATTTCGTCTTATTCTTCATCATTTTCTGATTCCAAAAACATATAAATATGTTATATTTGGATTAAAAACAAGCTCTGAAAATTAAAAATATAAAAATTATGATCAAAATTAAATTTCCGAAATCGATTTAAAAACTATTTCATCTTATTCCTTGTCGGTTCCTGATTCCAAAAACATATAGATATGATATGTTTGGATTAAAAACACGCTCAGAAAGTTAAAACGAAGAGAGGTACAGTAAAGCGTGCTATGAAGCACAGCGCAACCGCTGCCGCGCCAAACAGGCTCGTCACTTTCACTGCCTTTTGCACTAGCGGCGGACTACGTTCAGTTTCATTCTGTGAGTTCCACAGCTTGACTAAATGTAGTAATTTTGCCTTACGCGACTTGGTTTTTTTACGGGAATGACTGTGCTTTCGAAGGGGGCAAAGTTAGGACCTAAATGAAAGTTTCTTTGATTTGCAGTGGATTCCCTTCGTCAAAAGTCATCGGAACGGTAACAGCACGTGGTACACAGGCCTCTGCATCGACCTGCTGAATTTACTGGCGGAATCTCTCAATTTCACGTAGGTATACCGGCAACCCGGCGCGTACCTTGTGTACACTGTTAGCCTTCGTGTTTTTTGTGTGAATAATGTTTAATTTTTACATTTAGTCAATTTTTTTAAATTGTTTTGACCTAGAGCTTTCAACTTTCTCACACGCCCGTGGTTTGATAAGCTTTACACGTGACCCAAGTCGGGTTTACCCTCATCAAACTCCAAGGTGACAGTCACGGTGGGGTCAAGCTTTTGCCAAACGAATACAGTACCGCCTTCGAAACAGGAATAATGAGATAAGTGTTCACAACTAGGGGAGGTAACACCCACTGCTGACAGTAAACAGTGTGCCGGGGGAAATACATTGTACATCACTGAAATGAAAGTAAATTCTTTGTACTTGCAACAAACTGATGTATGAGCAGAAAAGTTGTACAAACCCTCAGGTCTGACCGCTGAGTGTGGTTGTGTCGCTGCAGGTACACGCTCTCAGAAACAGCCGACGGAATCTGGGGAAGCAAGTTAGCCAACGGCACGTGGGCTGGCATGACTGGCATGCTGCACAGAAAGGTCTGTGGAACAATGTTGCTGTTATGTCTCTTTTTTTCAGTTTCAGCTTAGTGCATTTCCTAAAAGTAACGCCTGTTATATTTAGTACATGCTAGCCTGAACTGCATAACACGTGCTACCTTCGTTTCAAGTTTACATTTAGTCAAGTTTTAGTCAAGTTTTGACTTAATGTTTTTTGAGATAGACTAGGAATCGAGACGAGGGTGGTTTATGTATGTGTGTGTGACCTTTTACTTTGAGATTGACCGGCCAAATGATTTGTAAACTTTGTATGTGGATTTCCCAGATGATATCCCGAGAGGTTTTGAATTTGAGCTGATGAATGTGTATATCTGGACTGGGTGGCCGAGTGGTAACGCACTTGCGCTCGGAAGCGAGAGGTTGCGAGTTCGACCCTGGGTCAGGGCGTTAGCAATTTTCTTCCCTCCCCCCCCCTTTCCTAACCTAGGTGGTGGGTTCAAGTGCTAGTCTTTCGGATGAGACGAAAAACCGAGGTCCCTTCGTGTACACTACATTGGGGTGTGCACGTTAAAGATCCCACGATTGACAAAAGGGTCTTTCCTGGCAAAATTGTATAGGCATAGATAAAAATGTCCACCAAAATACCCGTGTGACTTGGAATAATAGGCCGTGAAAAGTAGGATATGCGCCGAAATGGCTGCGATCTGCTGGCCGATGTGAATGCGTGATGTATTGTGTAAAAACATTCCATCTCACACGGCATAAATAAATCCCTGCGCCTTGAATATGTGCGCGATATAAATTGCATAAAATAAAAAAAATAAAAAAAATCCCTGCGCTAATTAGAACTGTACCCACGGAATACGCGCGATATAAGCCTCATATTGATTGATTGATTGATATTTGTTTCTTTTTACGGGAAATATCAGGTATCTACAAAAAAAAATTCTGGAGGAATGTTACATAAATATCCGTTCCATAAGTGTGTGTGTGTGCCAGTATATGTAGCGGGAGGGAGAGCAATACTGAGAAAGGGGACGAAAGGGAAAACAGAGAAAGGCTCACAAACAAACAGTAAGAAGCTGAGTTAATAAAAGCACAAAAATGAAGAAACCGGTTAAATGGAAATGACTTAATTGACTACAAAACCTTGACAGACGATTGCAGATTCACTGTGCATCACTATGAGTTTATCTGCAAGTTTTGAAGACGCAAGTGACGTCAGCTTTGGCGTAATTTTATTATAATCATTCAGGGGACATAGAAATCGTGACATTTCTTTGGAACTGTGATTGACTAAATGGTTTTTCACGCTTCAGCTGTCTTGCTTTTCATGTTGAATAAATACGCTTTCCAGGAGGCTGACCTGGCTGTGTCGGGCTTTTCGGTGAGCGCTGAGCGAGCCGAAGTGTCCGACTACACCGTAGGCTTCTACCATGATGACGTCATTCTGATGACGACCTTTCCTGACGCCGCTCCCGTGGGCTGGACCTTCTACATTAAACCTTTCCACTGGCACGTCTACCTGCTGCTGGGATGCTGTTTGCTGCTAATGACAGTTGTTCTGTCGATTATGGACATCCACTTCGTTAGAGCGAACGCCCGCTGTCCGTCCACTGGAGAGAAGAAAACAGGTCTTGCTTTCATCGCTTCATGGGTTTGGAAGGCCTTTGAGGCGCTGTTTGGAGGACTCATTGGTCGAGGTTTGTGTGATCACACCTGTTTACCTGTCTCTACAATCTAACTAAGAAAATATCGCGGTTGACAAAAAAATATCACGGTTGACACCACGCACCGGCCCCAATCGAAATAGCACGCAGGGAATATGTTTGTTTGTTTGTTTGTTTGTTTGTTTGCTTAACGCCCAGTCGACCACGAAGGGCCATATCAGGGCGGTGCTGCTTTGACATAATTATAACGTGGGCCACACACAAGACAGAAGTCGCAGCACAGGCTTCGTGTCTCACCCAGTCACATTATTCTGACACCGGACCAACCAGTCCTAGCACTAACCCCATAATGCCAGACGCCAGGCGGAGCAGCCACTAGATTGCCAATGTTAAAGTCTTAGGTATGACCCGGCCGGGGTTCGAACCCACAACCTCCCGATCACGGGGCGGACGCCTTACCACAAGGCCAACCGTGCCGGTCAGGGAATATGTAATCGAAAGGATTTTTGAAATTCGCTCAATATGTATTGCCAAAGAATTGGATTGAAATGGAATCGAGGGTACGGTTGTGTGTGTGTGTGTGTGTGTGTGTGTGTGTGTGTGTGTGTGTGTGTGTGTGTGTGTGTGCGTGCGCGCGTGTGTGTGTGTGTGTGTGTGTGTGTGTGTGTGTGTGTGTGTGTGTGTGTGTGTGTGTGTGTGTGTACAAAGTATTCAATGCATACATAATGTTCAATGCAGAATTATTGGACACATGGCGCCCCATACAACACGCGGTGCAATATTACTTTGGTCAAGTTTCTAAAATACGGAACGCGGATCGTATCAACTGATGCATCAAATTGATGCATCCAAAACCAAGATTTGATGCATCATTTTCACAATTTGATGCATCATTTTCACAAAAGGATGCATCATTTTCAAAAAGGATGCATCATTTTCAAAAACTGATGCATCCGATACGAAAATGATGCATCATTTTAGAAAATGATGCATCATTTTGATGCATCACTTTCGGTGTTGTATGCATGCGAAAGATCATTCATTTCCGGTCTTTCCGTAAGAAATGCCTGAGCACGGAAAAACTTGAAATGACATTTTGACGAATATAAACAGATGCCGTCGGCACCTCCTTCTCCTTCGTTTCTCGCCTCCTGCCGTCTTTGCTCGACTGTTTGAACCACAGCTTCTTCCAAACCGTCAATTACACTTGCCATGATTTCGGAAAAATTCCTGCTGGTAGTGGGATTGGGAATGGCGCGTACAAAAGAGGTTTAGAAATAGTTCGTTTCGCTTCGTATTCCGGTTCAAATTTTGCTTTTTGCTCGGCACTTTCCGGGAAAACCCGAAAATTCTGATGCATCAAAACGATGCATCAAATTCGTGGTTTTGGATGCATCAATTTCCTGCATCAGTTGATACGATCCGCGTTCCGTACTAAAGACGTGTTCATTTTCTTGGAGTAACCTTTTCCTCGCCATGTTCCAAATGGTATTTCCACTTTACAGCCGTGGCACACGAAGCTGTCTCGAGGGGTGGTCGCGTGTTACTATGGGCGTGGATGCTGATGTGCTTGGTGACGGTTGCTGCCTACACGGGAAAGCTGACGTCAAACGCCGTGGTTACCAAGCAACCAGTTCCCTTCAACTCACTCAGTGAGCTGGTTCAGAGGACAGACTACCGTTGGGGCCTTGCTAAAGGAACCCTGGATGAATATACTTTTTCTGTAAGAGATTTGAACATATCATTATGTATTCGTGACTGTTGATTTAATTGCTGTATTATTGTTGAACTATGTATTTAAATTCAGTGTTATCTTTGTGTTCCAATGAAATTCAACTCTAAAGTTTCGTTATCTTGTCATGGTTTGTGATATGGTGTGATGATGGTAAGTGGTGCATGTGGCTTGGATGGGGGAGGTCTCATTTCAAGTTTTA
>NC_090251.1:36769912-36777412 GCF_037325665.1 Littorina saxatilis | reverse complement strand
GTTCGAACGCAAATTCCACTCATTTCCACTGCCCACTGCTTTGGAAATGCACCTTGCTCAAGTGATTGCTTATTTACTTATCCCACCACGAGTCCTCTCTTCTTTCCATCCCATCTCTAAACTCTACTCATTGAAATCGCCTAGCAACCAGAAGTTATTCACATAGAAACCATTACAAAAAGTGAATCCTACAAACAAGCAAAAAGCTGATGGGTATAATAGTCCTCCTCAAGTTAAAGAATTAAATTCCAACTGTGGTTATAATCGCAGACACCGTGCAGTTCTAAGTTATTTAGCTTGTGCATGAATGATAAAACCCGTCCTATTTGTTTCACTTCATAGTTTGCCACCCCGTGAATGTACTGGAAGAAGTTATATGAACCGATAACACATCAAAACGAGTCGATATGCTGCATACACATGTTATAACTGTTCAGTCGTCTAAGCTGAATGGTGTATTTGACCCCTCACTGCTCACTGATCCGTGAATCGGGAGCGTTCGTTGCTTCGAGGAATAAGAAAAGGCTTTGTTATGTCTGCACGATTCCGCAGAGTTGATTGTTGTACCTGATCCTTACCATTCAGGATGGATCCTTACCTGTTCACTGACCTGTGCATAACAAGCTTGGCACGATGTTCTATTTTGAAGGTTAAACAATCCAAGTGTTCCCTGATCTCGATATAAGTAACGCTCCTTCTAAAGTTAACTCATACCCACTGGAACTTTTGGCAGTGATTTTTCTGCTTGTTTGTGGCGAGTTTTAAAGACCTGTTTCAATTCCACCATAACAGCCATGACGACTTTGCTGTGTTTGGCGGTGGTCGCTGCGGTTGTCGTTGTTGGTGCTGAAGCTCAGGTGAGTGAGTGAGTGAGATACTCAGTGTGTGTGTGTGTGTGTGTGTGTGTGTGTGTGTGTGTGTGTTCGCGTGCGTGAGTGTGTGTGTGTGTGTGTGAGAACTTGCGTGCGTACTACAAGCGTACCTGCCTGCCTGCATACTTTTTGTCTGTCTGTCAGTCAATTAGTTCTCCTTGTGCATACCAGTCCTGTCGGTCTAGTTGTTATTTTCTCCTCAATCAATGCGTTTGTTTTAGGATGTTAGTTTTTGTTACGATTTTTCAATTTATTTTCTATCCGCGAACCTGTCAGTCATTGATAATTCACCTCCTTCCCGGTGTAACCGTGTATTAAATGACTTTTCTTGTTAATGAGAGGATTATCAAAGTGGACGATGGAGATTAGTCCATTGGAAGGCCACGTCCTTCATTTTGTTTGTTTGTTTGTTTGTTTGTTTGTTTGTTTGCTTGTTTGCTTAACGCCCAGCCGACCACGAAGGGCCATATCAGGGCGGTGCTGCTTTGACATATAACGTGCGCCACACACAAGACAGAAGTCGCAGCACAGGCTTCATGTCTCACCCAGTCACATTATTCTGACACCGGACCAACCAGTCCTAGCACTAACCCCATAATGCCTGACGCCAGGCGGAGCAGCCACTAGATTGCCAATTTTAAAGTCTTAGGTATGACCCGGCCGGGGTTCGAACCCACGACCTCCCGATCACGGGGCGGACGCCTTACCACTAGGCCAACCGTGCCGGTTACGTCCTTCATTGTATATGACGATTGACCAGTCCGATGAAAGGTAGCCTCCTGCTCTATATTTGACCATTGACTGGCTATTCGTATTTTTGTAACGGTGAAGCCGGCCCAATGGAAGCCCACGCCCTGGTCCGCCCTGGTCCGCCCAGGCCTGAAAGTGGCGAGTATTTTACTCGCCTTGGAGAGTCGAAACATTTAACTGGCGAGTAGAAATGTTCATGTACTCGCCAAATGCGAGTTAAGTTGCTGAAACAATCCGCTTGGTTTGGCTAGTAAAATGTGCTCTCTGGCTAGTAAATTTTCGGAAGCACTAGCCAAAGGCTAGTGGACTATTCTTTGGACTTCCAGGGCTGGCGTACAATATGTGTCCATTGACATGCTGTTCTTATTTTTGACCAGAGACCCGGGGGAGGAGGACGTCGTCTAAAGCCAGGTCCGCCAAGGCCACGTCCGCCTCCAGCGGAGGAGCTGGGTGAAATATCGACATGGAACCGGACCGTTGACGACACCGTTGACGACACTGATGTTTCCCAGAATGGCATCTCTATCTCCACTGACAATGTGTATGTAATACTTCTCTTGGAACGAGGGGAGGATACTGGGGGTGTGGGGTTGGGTGTGGGTGGGCGGTGGTTTGAAGGGGTGAGGTGTGTGTGTGTGTATGTGTGTGTGTGTGTGCGCGTGTGATTGTGTGTGTGTGCGCGTGTGTGTGTGTGTGTGCGTGTGTGTGTGTGTGTGTGTGTGTGTGTGTGTGTGTGTGTGTGTGTGTGTGACTGTGTGCGTGTGTGGGTGCCTGTGTGCGTGTGTGTTCGTGGATCTGTCTGTTTCTTTGTCTGTGAGTCTTTCTAACTCGTCTCTTTGTTACTTTCTTTCTTTTTTTTCGCTGTCTCTCTTTCTTTCTTCCACAATTCTTGCTTTCTTTGCTCGCGTATTTTCAAACTTTCTTTTCTTGGGTCATTCATTGTTTCTGTTCTGTGTTCTTGTTTCATTTCTTTCCCTCAGCTCATTTCTTTCTCTTTTTCTGTCTTCTAACTTCCTTGCTTGCTTTTATGTAGCCTTTTCTTTCTTTCATTCATTCATTCTTTCTTTCTTTTTTTTTTAGGATCCTTTCTACATTCCTTTCTTTCTTTCATTTTTTTCTTTCTTTCTTTCTTTAGTTCTTTCTTTAGTTCTTTTTGTCATCCTTCCTTGATTTTCTTTCGTTCTTTCTTTCGTTCTTTCTTTCTTTCTTTCTTTCTTTCTGTCTTTCTCTCTGTCTTTCTTTCATTCTATCGTTCGTTCTTTCTTTCTTTCTTCCTTTTTTTCGTTTCATTTATTTTTTCATTGCTTTGCGTAATGAGCTGTTCTCTTGCTAAAACTTAACCTAATTTCCTGTTTGCTTTTCAGAGTCATAGTGAAAACAAGGGGACAGAACCTGACCTCAGGAATGCTATACAGCAGTAATGTTATGTACTTGTTCGGTGGGGCTTCTCCTGTGAGTATGCTCAGTCTGTCTATCCACTGGGCTTGTGCCTTGGAACATGAGATATAGTTTTTGTGTTCTGTTACAGATGGCTTGAACAAACTGAAGAAAATTGAGTGGTGCGATGTAGTGCTACGAGATAATGTTCCCTCTTTTGTGTTAACATGACATTGGACTCTTGTCTTGTCTTGTCTTGTCTTGTCTTGTCTTTATACGCTGATATGTTATGTTATCTTATGTTATGTTATGTTATGTTATGTTATGTTATGTTATGTTATGTTATGTTATGTTATGTTATCGTATCTTAATGTTATCTTAGTTTATCTTATGCCTAAAAAAAAAAATCAGTTTCCATTTCCCCGACCGACCCTAATTTGCTTGCTTGTTTGTTTGCTTCCTTGCTTGCTTGATTGATTGATACAGTTAAATGATTGATTGATTGACTGATAAATTGATCGATTGATTGATTTATTGATCGATTGATTGAATAATTGATTGATTGATTGATTAAATAATTGATTAATAAAGTTGAATGACTTTTCGATTGATTGATTGATTGATTGGCTGATTCTTGCACTGTTATAAGGGGCGTATGTGCACTACTTTGCAGATGGCTGCGATCAGGCGAGGCAGAGGGCGTGCGTGCTTCGTGATACCCGGTCTTTCAGGAGAGACGTTTAACTCCACTGCTAACAAACTTGCTATCAGAAACGTAGGTGGTTTTAATAACATCTGACACCGACACATGCACAGCCTGGCGGTGACCTTACGGTTCAATTTCTTGTGATAATAGCACGAAGGACGTATGTCCCAAGATAGGCCAATTGGTTCTAAGAGGACGTTAAAACCAATGAGTCAGTCCGGACGGAGTCACCGGGACAGACAGCTTTTTCGAAATTCTTTGTCAGTTCCTAGGGGAACTGTCACAATGTTTTAGGTGACGACATGCATCGCATTGTGACGTTTTCCTCAACTTTATTCGCTTATGACGTCAGATTTGTCACTTTGAAATACAGGACCAAGAAGAGAAGTCTTGGTTGTTCAGTCGGTGACGTTTGTCATTAAGAAAACTTTCTCTTCTTGTTCTGACTGGCTGGCTGGTTTTGTCAACTTGGCTCATGTTGACATGCCTTGTAATATGTTAATATGTTAATGGCACTATCGCCTTCCAAAAAATGTCACTGAATACTGTTCGCGCGTGATGGTCATCATAGGGCTCTCTTGGGGTATGGGGATTAAGGGAAATTTAACATGCACCCAAATTCAAAAATACCAAAAATCAATCCAAATATTAAGCAGCAGCAACTTTGACAAAAACATAGCATGGCATCTTCTCTTTGACGGACTGGCTATGTGACTTTAACGTCCACTTAGACCAGTTGGCCTAGTTGGGACAGGTATTGGTAATACGCTGAGACTATGGTGTGATATTTTGACTCGAACAAGCCCAATGCAGCTGTCTTCGTTAATACGCCAACATTAGGCTTGTCACGTTCTTCTCAACGTATCGCGATACAATCATGATAATGAGAGACGAGGGATGATGCATGCGCGTCTTCATGTTTTCCAAAGCACTGTGACTTTCACTGTGAGCTAAGGATCTTTATCGTGCGCATGCGGGCACAGGGAGGTGTTCGGACACAGAAGAGGGTATGCACACAGTTTCTCGGCGAAGCTGGGATTGGAACCCATGCCGATAGCGACAAACTGGCTACAAAGTCAGCGTGTTACCGACTGAGCTACGTCCCCGCCCAATGTTCTCTTTGCCAATTACAGGGTACTACAGTGACCGATGCTCTGACGGATGACCAGCGCAGTGCCCTCGGAACGCCCTTGGACACGGATGAAGCAACTGCGCTCTTCGAAAGCAACCCTGGTTTGGGCAGATTCTGCCGGGGTGCCCGTGTTGTAGAGACCGTTCAAGCTGATCGTAAGTTCGGAGAGAGAGAGAGAGAGAGAGAGAGAGAGAGAGAGAGAGAGAGAGACAGAGAGACAGACAGACAGACAGACAGACAGAGACAGAGAGACAGACAGGTTGAGAGAGAGAGAGAGAGAGAGAGAGAGACAGAGAGAGGGGGGGAGAGAGAGAAACAGTGAGAGAGAGAGAGAGACAGAGAGACAGAGAGAGACAGAGAGACAGAGAGAGACAGGGAGAGACAGACAGACAGACAGACAAAATCAGAGAGGGAGGGAGAAAGAGACAGAGAGATAAATCGAACTGAAGATATTATGATGTTGAAAAGGGGTTACAAGGACCTACTGAGAGGTAGGAAAAGAGTGAGAGATAGATAGACAGAAAACAGATAGAAGAACTGTTTTCTCCCTTCTTGTTATGCTACCTTGAAATATTAAATTCCTTCGAAAACGGCGTATGGCTGCCTAAATGGCGGGGTAAAAAACGGTCATACACGTAAAATTCCACTCGTGCAAAAAACACGAGTGTACGTGGGAGTTTCAGCCCACGAACGCAGAAGAAGAAGAAGAAGAAGAAGAAGAAATATTAAATAAGAGACATGTGGCAGACAGACAGACAGACAGACGGACAAACAGAAAGACGGAAAGACATGTAAACAGATAGATAGAAAGACAGACAAACAGACAAACATATCTTTTACTTCTTCTCATTTGAAAAGATGACGGTGACAGATATCCTGACAGACAGAAAGTCAGATAAATAAATTGTTCGTATGTTCACTTTTTTTTCTTTTTTTCCATTATTCTGTTTCCCCTTTTCTTGTGTCTTCTGCTTCTTATTCGTCTTCGTCTTCTTCTCCTTTTTTTTTGTCTCCTTCTGCTTTTGCAAACTTTTTGAACCCCTAACAGTTAACTCTCCCCAAATCAAGTCAACATACGTAATATAGACCCTCTCTATGAGCAATTTCTTTACCGCAGCCGCTACTTTCCCAAGCCCCGGGTCGGAGCCTGAAGACCAGAAGGTCGTGTCATTCCTGACCTTGAACTCCAAGGTCAGCCTGCTGGTCAACACTCCACCACCACGTCCTGCCTCCCCAGGTGGAGGAAGACGTCCAGGAAGACCTCAAGGAAGAAACCAAGGAAGACCCCAAGGAAGAAACCATGGAAGACCTGGAAGAACACAGGGATAAACTTCGCAACGTTCTGAAGGGGAAGAGTCCCAACTCAGGGCTCCCCACGGACGTCCATCCTAAAGGGTCCTGGGACCCCCACTTTCAATTTTTAGAAGAGCCATGAACCCCCATTGCAGAATTTTAGAGGGTCACAAGGGTCCAAAAGCCGAAAAGTCTTGGTATACTTATAAAACATTGTGGTCACTCAAAGTGTACTGTGTACAATAGCTGACGATTGCAGTCTAAACAAGTCGCGTAAGGCGAAAATACAACATTTAGTCAAGCTCAGTCGAACTCACAGAATGAAACTGAACGCAAAGCATTTTTTCACCAAGACTGTACACTCGTAGCATCGTCTGTCCACCGCTCGTGGCAAAGGCAGTGAAATTAACAATACAGAAAAGCGCGGTAGCGGTTGCGCTGAGGAGGATAGCGCACTTTTCTATATCTCTATTCTTTTTAACTCTCTTAACGTGTTTTTAATCCAAACATATCATATCTATATGTTTTTGGAATCAGGAACCGACAAGGCATAAGATGAAATTGTTTTTAAATCGATTTCGAAAATTTAATTTTAATCATAATTTTTATATTTTTAATTTTCAGAGCTTGTTTTTAATCCGAATATAACATAATTATATGTTTTTGGAATCAAAAAATGATGAAAAATACGATAAACGTAATTTTGGATCGTTTTATAAAAAAATAATTTTAATTACAATTTTCAGATTTTAATGACCAAAGTCATGAATTAATTTTTAAGCCTCCAAGCTGAAATGCAATACCAAAGTCTGGCCTTCGTCGAAAATTGCTTTGCCAAAATTTCAATCAATTTGATTGAAAAATGAGGGTGTGACAGTGCCGCCTCAACTTTTACAAAATGCCGGATATGACGTCATCAAAGGTATTTATCGAAAAAATGAAAAAAACATCTGGGGATATCATACCCAGGAACTCTCATGAAAAATTTCATACAGATCGGTCCAGGAGTTTACTCTGAATCGCTCTACACACACACACACACACACACACACACACACACACACACACACACTCATACATACACCACGACCCTCGTCTCGATTCCCCCCTCTATGTTAAAACATTTAGTCAAAACTTGACTAAATGTAAAAAGCATCTACGGATATTTAGTGCGTCCCAGGACCCGCTCTTTTAAAGTTTAGTGTGTCCTGGGACCCCCTCCATGCATTTCTAGTACGTGTTTTCGGCTTTTATTGCATATATAGGACGCAGGGACGCGCACTCTGGGGAGCCCTGCAACTGCAACTCACTGTAAGCTGGCAGATGCACAAACACAAAGAATCGACCAAACAAACCAAGCATGCATAGTA
>NC_090251.1:36754912-36764912 GCF_037325665.1 Littorina saxatilis | reverse complement strand
CACTCCTTTTTCATTTAAAAAATACTTTTCTAACGACCATATAATACGCTATCATAACGCCAGGCTTTTACATGCAATAAGACCAGCCGTAAACAGGGACACCATGAACAAAATCAACGGCCCCGCTTCTTGCTTTCCAGCGTGGGATTTCCGTCTGAATTGATTTCGAGTAGCAATCACAGAATAAATTAATAATAAATGACTGTGACCCTCCACCACGAAATGAGTCGCATGTCACCTCGCGCGGTTCTGCGCTAGGCTTAATATAAGTCCGGGGAGTGTCTGGTAACAGTGTGAGGGTCACCTTAGTCACAGGATTATAACTCAAACAGTTTTCGCTCTTTTTTTAAAACGGGTTTCACCACTGAATAGAGCATAAACAACTCTTTAGGAAAATGTAAAAATATCAATCAATCAATATGAGGCTTATATCGCGCGTATTCCGTGGGAACAGTTCTAAGTGCAGGGATTTTTAAAATATTTTTTTAACTTTTTTTATGCAATTTATATCGCGCACATATTCAAGGCGCACATATTTATGCCGTGTGAGTTGGAATATTTTTACACAATACATCCACGCCGTGGATGGTGGCACGCCTAGTTTTGTCCACCGCAGGAACAACACCCAATTCGTTCCCCCGCACGCGGAAGCAAAATTGTTATCTCGCAAAGGAATTGCCCTGTGAAGGTACGTTGTGGCAAATCACATTATTAAGTATAGATATTCTAAAGCAGAATTGCCTAGGCTATATGTATAATATGTAATTTATGTCTTGTTGTGTACTCGTGAACAGTGGCGTTCGATTTTCTGCCGAAGTCCGTGAAAATTATACAGAGAGGTCTCAATTTCGTACAAATTAACCTAGAACTACCATTTAAAGCACTATTTTAATACTCACAGTTTAATCTTCGATACATTGCAGCCTTGTATGCGCGTTTTTGGGCACCAGCATCGTGGATAAGCTGCTCTAATCTAGCGTTATTTTGTGGTACTCGATTCTCAGTGGGTAAGGTCCCCCGCAGACACCAGATAAGGTCCCCCGCATTTTTGACCAAGCTGCGGGGGATCTTACCCCGTCAAATTTTACTGTTGATCTTTGAACCGATCGTGAGTCTAAACTAAGGTAAGCTTAAACTTAAAAATGAAGAGCAGTATCCACAAGTAGTTTGACTTTGACCAGCAAAAAGATTTAAGCCCTTCTGTTGACCGTGCTTTGTGTTATTTTATCATTTTTAACGTGGGAGACAGTATTTCTGACTTGTCTTGATGACATTTCTTCTCTTATGTAGTACACGAGAGTGTAAATGGTAAGACAACTAGCTGATCCAATGCAAAATAAAGTACCGAACAGTATGATATAAACTTCAATACTAGAAAGTCTGGTTATCTACTATTTTAAGGCATTAATTTGGAGACACCTACCATGTTGTTCGTCTTGCGGGGGAACGAATTGGGTGTTGTTCCTGCGGTGGAAAAAACTAGGCGTGCCACCATCCACGGCGTGATTCACATCGACCAGCAGATCGCAGCCATTTCGGCGCATATCCTACTTTTCACGGCCTATTATTCCAAGTCACACGGGTATTTTGGTGGACATTTTTATCTATGCCTATACAATTTTGCCAGGAAAGACCCTTTTGTCAATCGTGGGATCTTTAACGTGCACACCCCAATGTAGTGTACACGAAGGGACCTCGGTTTTTCGTCTCACCCGAAAGACTAGCACTTAAACCCACCACCTAGGTTAAGAAAGGGGGGATAAAATTGCTAACGCCCTGGCCCAGGGTCGAACTGGCAACCTCTTGCTTCCGAGCGCAAGTGCGTTACCACTCGGCCACCCAGTATGAAAATCATGCAAAGGTGACATGCGACTCATTCCGTGGTGGAGGGTCACAGATGGTTCAAAGTGATAGGATGCTGTTATCTCCTGTAAAATGCTGGTCGGATCTTCGTTGTCTGATAAGATGATCTATACGGAAAGGAAGATAGTTAATTGGCTTTGTCTGTTTGAAATTAACAAGTTATTCATTCGTCAAAAAACGTGCATACATTTACACTTTGATTCTCTCTCTCTCTCTCTCTCTCTCTCTCTCTCTCTCTCTCTCTCTCTCTCTCTCTCTCTCTCTCTCTCTCTCTCTCTCTCTCATATCTGCCCATATAGCATCAGTGTTTTGTTAAACGTGTTCTGGTAATTCCCAATTTTGATCATAACGTAAGAATTTGTGTAGGCTTATAGCCTGCAACGTATATAATTATAGTCCTGTGAATAGTTTTTCTGCCTTTTTATTTTTTATTTTTTCCTTTGATGTTTATCTTTTGTAATTGTTTTACGTTTGTATATATATGTATATAAGATTAGAGTAGTCCCTCTCTGGGCGAGGGCTAGTTGAAAAGAAGCTCGTTTTCATTGCTTATGCCACAACCCTCGTAAAATAAAATGTGATTTGATTTGATTTGATTTGATTTGATCTATCTCTCTCTCTCTCTCTCTCTCTCTCTCTCTCTCTCTCTCTCTCTCTCTCTCTCTCCGTCTCTCTGTACCTCTCTGTCTCTCTCTCCCCCCCCTCCTTTCCAACCCATTACGTCATAAGACTAGGCCAACACTCGTTACTCTGTGAATTCTCACTTGAGACGTCCATAAAGAGTCGTTCAGATAGTCCAGTCCCCATCGATTGTGGAACACTAACCGTTGCATGGGAGCGAGTGCGGTTGATTTATCATGTGTGGCACACAATGGGATATAGGCCAGCACGAACACACGTAACGTTTATGTGCTCCTGTCACGCTCCATAACTGTCAACGAACCCACTGGCACTGTGCTAACGCCTGGTGCACTTAAAATTCGCACGCCCACTCGAATGCGTGATGCATGGACGTTCACTAGTAATTTCCGGTATTTTCTTGGTTGAAATGATTATATAGTCAAAACTTGACTAAATGTAAAAAGAACAGAAAAGAACAACAAGTCGCGTAAGGCGAAAATACAACATTTAGTCAAGTAGCTGTCGAACTCATAGAATGAAACTGAACGCAACGCAACGCAGCAAGACCGTATACAGTCTTGAGTCGAGCGTTTGAAAATGCCTGAGCCTGAAGGCGGGTGTAACTTACACCTCTTGGTATCAGTCTGCCTTAGAGATGAGGACGACAGTTGGCCAGATGGCCAGAATAGCGCGCTGCATTTTCCTGCATAGAACTAAGGCGCGTCTGCCGCGACGGTGCCTGAGCTAAACATTGGCGGGCACTGCTCACAGCCCGACACACGACACTGTAAACATTCCCCGTCCCTTCACCTCTCTCGCCACCATCCGCCCTACCCTTGGTCTCATGCCTGTATACTCGTAGCATCGTCACTCCACCGCCCGTGGCAAAGGCAGTGCACGTGGAATTGACAAGAAGAGCGGGGTATTCGTTGCGCTGAGAAGGATAGCACGCTTTTCTGTACCTCTCTTCGTTTTAACTTTCTGAGCGTGTTTTTAATCCAAACATATCATATCTATATGTTTTTGGAATCAGGAACCGACAAGGAATAAGATGAAAGTGTTTTTAAATTGATTTCGAGAAAAAAAAATTGATAATAATTTTTATATATTTAATTTTCAGAGCTTGTTGTTAATCCAAATATAACATATTTATATGTTTTTGGAATCAGAAAATGATGGAGAATAAGATGAAAAAATATTTTTTTTACAATTTTCAGATTTTTAATGACCAAAGTCATTAATTAATTTTTAAGCCACCAAGCTGAAATGCAATACCGAAGTCCGGGCTTTGTCGAAGATTACTTGACCAAACTTTTAACCAATTTGGTTGAAAAATGAGGGCGTGACAGTGCCGCCTCAACTTTCACGAAAAGCCGGATATGACGTCATCAAAGACATTTATCAAAAAAATGAAAAAAACGTCTGAGGATATCATACCCAGAAACTCTCATGTCAAATTTCATAAAGATCGGTCCAGTAGTTTAGTCTGAATCGCTCTACACACACACACACAGACAGACACACAGACACACATACACCACGACCCTCGTCTCGATTCATGATTAAAGAATGTTTGTGTAACAAGCTGTCAATTTATTATTTAGATTTTAAAAGTTAGGTCTAGCACAAAAACGCACCACGGTCCAAAAACATTCTGATAATCATCGATCCACGGCTATCGCCAGTTTACATCGATAGAATGAGACCCGAAGGGAAGTAACTCATTTTTGACCTAAGTTCAGGATGGGTCCAAAAAGTGTTCGAGACAATCTGCAAAATTAATTCTTTAAAAATTGCTCGCTCTTTACGTAGGGCACCTAGGATGTTCCCGTTTGGTGAGCGTTCAAATGGAAGGGTGTTTGTACTGTGTGTAAAAGCCTGACAGTATCTGTGATGGTTTACGGGAGGCTTACTGCCCGGGCGTGATTTCCGGTATTCATAACAGCCGTCCGGCACCAAAACGAGGCGCCATTGTTGTAGATGACCAAGTCCACGAAAATATATTCTTTGAAAATTTCTCACGCTCGACAGAAAGCAGCCAGGATGTTCCCGTTCGATGAGCGTTCAAATGGAAGTATGCTTGTACTGTATGTAGACGCTCGGGGAGCTCTGTGATGGTTTACGGGAGGCTTACTGTGCCCTTAAGTCAAGTTTTGACTAAATGTTTTAACATAGAAGGGGAATCGAGACGAGGGTGGTGGTGTATGTGTGTGTGTGTGTGTGTGTATATATACATCGATTCCGAGAAAATTGCTAAGCCAATGTTCGTGAAATTTCACATAAGGGTTCCTGGGTATGATATCCCTTGAACTGTTTTTCATTTTTCAATAAATATCTCTGTTGACGTCATATCCGGCTTTTTGTGAAAGTTGAGGCCGCACTGTCACGCCCTCATCTTTCAATCAAATTGATTGAAATTTTGGTCAAGCAATCTTCGACAAAGTCCGGAATATGGGATTGATTTTCAGCTCGGCAGCGTAAACATTATTTGATTAGTTAGCTCATTAAAATTGTCAATAAAATCGAATTTTTACTAACATTTATGAATGATTGCATCGTATTCCTCAATTTGTCCTAAATCCAAAAATATATACATATGATATGTTTACTCTAAGAATGTGCTCAGAATTACAGAAAATAGGTTAATTAGGAAGTACTGCGTTCGCACGCTACGTGGAGACGAGCGTGACCCGCCTGGGTCTTTTGGTGTGGTTAGTCGAGACTATCTTAAAATAGTCTCGTAGTCTCGGCGATGACTGGTTTTTGGTGTTAATCTGTTACTTTGATGCTGACAGCTGACTAAATGTTTTTATATCGCTTCACGCGACTTGTTTGATTCTGTGTTCTCTCAGCTAGGCCTATTGATCCTGGTATTTCGACTGCAGGTCTATTTCTGGTCTATTTACTCAGCCACTGATATGATTATTGTCTGACCAGTCTACTGCTCTCCTTTTCGCAGTCGCTTTGTCCTTTCGCCCACAGTTCAAACCCTGTTCCTGCGGCGTGTTCAGTTGGACCCCTTTAGTGTCTGTTTGTTGAATTGCTACCGATACCGCGTTTTCCTTTCTTGGGGCTCATCAGAATATTTGTGCAAGTATTCAGCCTCATTAGTTGTTCTTCATCTTGACAGGTTTAAAGTCGAGGATGAAAGTCGTTTGTTCACTTCAATGCTGGTTATTATCTCAGGTGCCAAGAGACTGCTTTCGCATAACACTCACTTACTCTTCTACACACGTCGTACACATTTAGAGCGCTTATTATTACCATTTTGTTTAACAGATTCCTCCATCTTGTCTTCACTGTACCTAAATATAATGTAAAAGGGTTGTCTCCCATGCACTCTCTCTTTGGTCTTACTATGGAATAGGATTCCACAAACGTCATAAACATTGTCTCGACCAGCTGACTTGGACCCGGCATCACACACTTCCAACATAATTATTAATCAGCATGTCCAATTTGTTTGCGCCTGCAGTATGTGACCGACATGGCTGGTCACGCTTTCCAAGTTACTTGAATTATATGGTGACTGACTGACTATTAGCGTCTAACGTCCTCTTGGCCTATATTGGGACAGGTATTGGTGAAGATATGGTATGATACTTTGACTCGAACAAGCCCGATGTGGCTGTCTTCTTCGACACACCAGCATTGGGTTTGTCTCGTCAAAGTATCGAAATACAATCATGATAATCAGAGACGAGAGATGATGCATATGGTGTTCAAAACGGCTTTACTGTTAGGCTTGAGTCAGATATTTCTCATATATATAGTAGTACCTGTTGTGTTCGTGTTGTGCCTCCGGCAAAAACCAATGCGCATATACAGTAGCCTATATCCGCGTTCCCTGAATTGTCTCAGACAGTGTCAGTCTTCGTTCAATCACTTTCCATGATTTCCTGTGTAGCACCCTCGGGTCTTTGCTTGAAAATGCTGTATCCCCCTTTTCCCCAAACGTCCGTAATTCAGCTTCAGTGTTCATTCTACTCTTCAAAGTGCGTGCTTGTTTTCGTTCGGAAGGGCACGATTGCCGAGACGCCATCGACGAGTAAATTGTGCTTTTCGGTTTTGTTCGGTCTTCTTCGTGAGGATTCGTGTCTCAGGGGACATCACTCTAATATATCACTGTGGTGAAATGACATCAGAATCCGGTTTCTGCGTCTGTGAGTCAGACGTGAGCCTTGTGCGTTCAAAGAAAACTTGTTTTCTTTTTCTTTGAGGGTTATTCCAGGGAATGGTGACCTTCGGCTGTGGCTGAAAGGATGTTAAGGTCGAGGTAAAAATTGAGTCGCATAATTGTTTTCAGTGAGAAAAAAAATCTGAAAGTAGGATTTATTTGACCAGCCGTAATAACATTTGAATGATCAATATTAATACAGGACTACACAAGACCTAACCGCTGAGACCAGAGACATACATTGCTGAAAGACAATGGGCCAGAAATACAGTTGATCCGATACACTGTCATCCGGGGATGCAATGGACCTTGAACAGACGATGCCGTTTAAAAATACCTCTGTCAAGTGTGGGTCGTGTGAGCCGAGTTGCTTTTCCTTGCTGAGCTAAGCTGTTTACATGAGAAGGAGTGTGCCTTTTAAGAACGATCAACTCAGAGTATACATGCATTGTCTGCATTAGGCACAAAAAAATAGGTCTGTTTACGGTAACATAGGCCCAAAAAATAGGGTCAGTAGGTCGGGATTTTTTTTTTCTCCAAAAAACCATATTTTTACGTTTGTTTTTTTTGTTTTTTTGTTTTTGTTTTTCCCCAAATGCCAAAAAAAAGTCTAGGGTCGCGCGAAAAAAATAGGGTCGGTCGGGTTACCGTAAACAGACTATTTTTTGTTTTGCCTTAATTGTGTGTACGATAAAAAAAATAATCTTATGTCTTATCTTATAGTTTCTTATGCCATTACGTTACATTTTGGAACAGTCAATGTACAATGTCCATGCCGTGTTCGTATTGTACAGACAACAAAGAATGTTATGATTGTTGGCATTGCCATTCCATAATTACATATCCGTGTTAGTTATTAAAGTCACACGTACTAGGGAAAGACTGGATTCATCTTTACCTACATCGAGACCCGTGGCAAGGCAGGAATTCTTGTTGTTGTCACTACTGCTGATTGGATGTGACAACTGATGTTTCCATGTGATAATGTACACAAGGTCAATAGCTCTCTCTCTCTCTCTCTCTCTCTCTCTCTCTCTCTCTCTCTGTCTCTCTCTCTCTCTCTCTCTCAGTTTCTCAGTTTCTCTCTCTCTCTTTTTCTGTTTCTCTGTCTCTCTTTTTTTTCTCTCTTTTTTTTCTCTCTCATTTTCTCTCTCTTTCTCTCTCTGTCTCTGTCTCTCTCTCTCTCTCTCTCTCACTCTCTCTCTCTCTCTCTCTCTCTCTCTCTCTCTCTCTCTCTCTCTCTCTCTCTCTTAGTTATATTTTCATTTGTCCAAAGCATCAGTGTTCATTATATCCACACAACAAGAAGAGCAAACGCTCGATCGAGTCACTTTCGCAGTTCTGAATATTATATGAGGCATCAGATGGACAGGAAGAAATTGCTATTCACAACACAATGCATACCTGAAGCATACCTGTGACCTTGAAAAAGGTCAAAGGTCACCAAAGCAGACGTCAAAGTGTAGAGGTCACTGGGAGTCACGTTCACATAAAATTTGAGCCCGGTCACTTTTATAGTTTCCGAGAAAAGCCCAACGTTAAGTTGTGTGTTGCCGAACAGAAAAGGCTAGTTATCTCCCTTGTTTTTCTGATAACGTTCGTAAAAGGCTACAGATGTAAATACTTTGATGTAAAGAATAATCCTACAAAGTTTCAATCACATCCGATGAACTTTGTCAAAGATATAAAATGTCTAATTTTTCCTTTGACGCTGACCTGTGACCTTGAAAAAGGTCAAAGGTCAACGAAACCATCGTTAAAGTGTAGAGGTCATTGGAGGTCACGACTAAACAAAATATGAGCCCGATCGCTTTGATAGTTTCCGAGAAAAGTCCAACGTTAAGGTGGTGTCTACGGACGGCCGGCCGGACGGCCGGCCGGACAGACTAACACTGACCGATTACATAGAGTCACTTTTTCTCAAGTGACTCAAAAACACTCAAAGCTTCAAGAACACATTTACTCATGCATGTGTATTCAGCATTGTTTTCACTACGTTACATATACGACGCTTTATATTTGTGTATAGTATGTAATGTGTAAATATTCATAATTATTATGTTGTTGTTTTTCTCTACCTTTTTTTCTACGTTATTATCCGTGTAAATATGTGATTAGATTAGTCCCCTCTCTGGGCGAGGGCTGGTTGAAAAAAAGCTCGTTGTATTGCTTATGCCACAACCCTCGAAAAATAAAATTTGATTTGATTTGATTTGATCTCTCTCTCGGTGCATCCTCTCGCTCTCTCTCTCTCTCTCTCTCTCTCTCTCTCTCTCTCTCTCTCTCTCTCTCTCTCTCTCTCTCTCTCTCTCTCTCTCTCTTTCTTCTTTGCACTTAATTGCAAGACTGTACTGGTGACACAGATCTGGAAGACATTATAAACTCGGAAGAGGGTTGTTTCCAAAGTTGTATTACTTCGCTGCATCTTTCGAGTAATTAGGCTAAGCTGGGTTGGGTCGGCCCTCGAAACGCGGCCTATCATCGCTAGAAATGAATGGTGAATGTGCTTCATCACGCACGGAAAAGAATTAGTCTAGACAATGTGCAGCCGAGAAAAAGCTCTTTAGTCTCACACGTGCGTGTCCATGCAGAGATGTTGTTAGGGAACGTAGTGTGAATGATGTGAGAAGGTTGTTCTTTGGGCAAAGATTGTTATCGCGCAATCTGTAGCAGGCGCGATTACGAACGAAAGCTGATTTATCTTATTTTCATCGACTTACTGGCCTATACTGAATGCCTCTGTATGTGGGAGGGGGGGGGGGGGGGGGTAATGATGTACGTGTGTTCGTGTGTAGGTGTGAGTACGTACGTGCTTATGTCAGTATGTGTGTGTGTGTGTGTGTGTGTGTGTGTGTGTGTGTGTGTGAGTGTGTGTGTGTGTGTGCGGTGTGTGTGTAGTGTGTTCGTGTGTGGGTGTGCGTACGTATACGTGCATATGTCAGTGTGTGAGTTTGTATGTGTGTGTGTGTGGGTGTGTGTCTGTACTAGTGCATGCCGGCCTCCCAGCTTGCTAACCTGCCTGCCTGTCTGCGTGCATGCGTGCGCGCGTAAGTGAGGCAGCGACTGAAGTGTTTGTCCCTGCATGTCTCTAGTCCAGACCCAGCTAAGTATCCTTAAAGTGCGTCTTACACCCAATCGTGAGCAGAAAACCAATCCCAATCTCAGTCCAGCTCTCTTCATACCCGTCTCTCCATTGTTACTTTCCGTTCCAATATGTAGTTTATTGACTGTTGAGTACCACTGGACCCAGACGTCGTTCAGTGAAGAGGTTGATTTTCCCATCTTTTAGTGCGAGACATTGTCTACGGGACTTTGTCTTGCTCGCCAAAAGTAGCTTTT
>NC_090251.1:36725936-36754712 GCF_037325665.1 Littorina saxatilis | reverse complement strand
TGTTTCCTAAAAAGAGAAACCATAAAATATGTGTTAACCCGTGATTTGTAAAAATGTAAAAACCTTTTACAAATTACGTCAAACCTAAAACCGCGATTTTTAAAAAAATATCGCATTCCACAAAGTAATAGATGCCTTTTATTATTAATAATAATATTTGTTGTTAAGAGCCTCAATGCTGGGTGGTGGGGTGTGGTTTGGGCCCGATAGATAACATATTACGATTTTTAGCATAACAAAGAAAACAAACCCGAATTTTCCAGCGATGGGACAATAAAGTAATGGGAAAAAAATGAAAACAATCTAAAGATCCCTTGACTTTGGGGTAGCGCGACTCTATTGCTGCTAGCTTTCCACTGGGAGGAAGCGATCCGAATTTCCCAGCGATGGGACAATAAAGTAATGAAAAAAATATTTTAAAAATCTAATAGATCCCTTGACTTTGGGGTAGCGCGACTCTATTGCTGCTAGCTTTCCACTGGGAGAAATCGACCCGAATTTCTCAGCGATGGGACAATTTAAGTAATGAAAAAAATATAAACATATTTTTATAAATCCCTTGACTTTGGGGTAGCGCGACTCTGTTGCTGCTGGCTTTCCACTGGGAGGAAACGACCCGAATTTCCCAGCGATGGGACAATAAAGTAATGAAGAAAAAAATTCTAATAGATCCTTTGATTTTTGGGTAGCGCGACTCTGTTGCTGCTAATTTGCCACTGGGAGGAAGCGACCTGAATTTCCCAGCGATGGGACAATAAAGTAATGGAGAAAAAAAATCAAGAAAAAAAATCAAATAGATCCCTTGACTTTGGAGATGACAAGAAAATATTTTTACAAATCACGGGTTAACAGGGAGGCGTTGTGTGTGTGTGTGCACGTGCGTGTCTCTCTCTCTCTCTCTCTCTCTCTCTCTCTCTCTCTCTCTCTCTCTCTCTCTCTCTCTCTCTCTTTTGCACATAATGCAACTAAACATGTGCTGAATGGTTCATCAATTCATTTAAAATGTATGTGCATGTTAAACAAAAGTATAATAAAATATGCAGATCTAAATTAAGTTATGTTAAAAATTGACACTTTTTATCATTGGAAATTGTACTTAAAATGCAGCATGACAATTTATTTTTTAAATTTGTATCTGTATATACAGTTATAATGTTTTAAGTTTGATGTGATAGTTCTTTGATTATATTGTTTTCTGTTCTTGTTGACCCTATATTAGGGCGAGGGCTGGATGTAAAAAAGCAATATTCTTGCTTATCTATTACCCTCGATAATAAAGATTTTGTCTTGTCTTGTCTTGTCTCTCTCTCTCTCTCTCTCTCTCTCTCTCTCTCTCTCTCTCTCTCTCTCTCTCTCTCTCTCTCTCTCTCTCTCTCTCATTATCTCTGTCTTTACAAACTTTGTCCTTATTGTAAATACAAAGAAGAAAACAAAACTAAGTTCTTATTTGATTGTCACTCCAGAATATAGCAACAATCGCCTAAAAGCAACTACCAAAGTCGCACAGATTAAATATAAATTTAGTTCAATTGTTGAAGTTCAGAAATGAGTATTATGTTGTTGAACACTGCAAAATATGTGTTCCTCACTTTCAAGCACAACACTTCTCGTAAAACAAAATTCTCGATCACATGATTGTTGATGTGTTTGTTAACATAAAGTAAAGTGTACACTGTGTTCGTCCTTGGAAAAAATCCCTTGGGCCAATTCCAATAAACATTCCGTATTCTGTATTCTCTGACTCCATCCCATCGCGTCCTGACAACGTTTGTCAAAATATCAAACCACAATATTCCCCTCAAACACATGCCTGACAGGTCCACGCAGTCGAATGTCAGAAAAGATGTTTCCTTGCAGTTTGAATGCCACTTCTAAAGTCCCTCCTTCCATCAGTACTTGAGTTGTCATCGGATCTTGCGATGACGCGCAGCCTATTGGTTTCTTGTCGTATTGATGACGTAAGTACGCAGCAATTGCTGACGCCACGGCTCCCGTACCACACGCTAGCGTCTCATCCTCCACCCCTCTCTCAAATGTCCTGACTGATATCTGACGAGGATTTTGCAAGCTCATTTGCACAAAGTTGACGTTGCTTCCTTCTTTGCCGTAGGTTTTCCACCTGATTTCTTTCCCGATTCCAGGGACGTCTGTTTGCGTGAGATGTTCAACAAAACGCACATGATGAGGCGAGCCAGTGTTGAGGAAATAATTCATCTCGTCGATTCTCTTAACGTCTGAAATCCTGACGTCTCTGATGTCTACGAAATATTGGCCTCCGGCCATTTTTCCTCCAAGGTGACTTCCGTCGCAAGCCTCAAACTTGATCACGTGACTTCCGGCGTGGTCAAAATCCACCAATCCAATCTGTTCAGCGAAGGCGAGGCTGCAGCGTGACCCGTTTCCGCAAAGACTGCTTTCTTGTCCGTCTGCGTTATAGTACAACAGTTTGAACGTGAATCCAGGCAGCTCACTTTGCTGCAGAACTAGCACCCCGTCGGCTCCTATCCCTGTTTTCCGGTTGCACATGCGCAAACGTTGTCCGGAAGTGAGGGGTGTGCTGATTCGTGACGTCATGTCGACGACTATGAAGTCGTTTCCGGCTCCTTCGTATTTTGAGAAAGGAACCTCCATTAGTGAAGACAGACAGCGATGATGAAGACAGAAACTGCGAAAAGCTCTTGATAAAGGAATCATCAGTCACGGCGTTCCTCCCGTCAATAGGACCGAGCTAGTATCAGGAGCAGTACCGCTGGGTCAGCCAAAGATGACTGAGCTCAAGGGGCCCGGTTTTTAGGAAGAATAAATTGTTCGACGCCTTTCAGTTTTGTTGGTTACGCTGATGCGGGTGGCATGAAAAGACTGCTCGGATCGAGGATTCTGCCAGTCGTGTCTGCAAGCAGGTGGAATGATATAAGATTACATACGTAAATGAATGAAGTTACGTAAGAGATCCAAACAAAATGTGCAACATCCCTGCGTCCTTTACGCACTGGAAGCCGAAAAAAACGCACTAGATATTCTTAAAGGGGGTCCCGTGCAGCAATAAGCTAGAAAAGATCGTGTCCCGAGACGCACTTAATTTGCGCTATCATGCGAACCGTTAAAGTACTGATGTAATCGTCTACTAGTCTCCGTAAACAGATACAGAATGGACAAGAACGTACAATTTACTTGGCTGTATTTCAAAGGCGAGAACGTTTGTCTGTCGGATCTTCTTCTTCTTCTTCTTCTGTGTTCATGGGCTTAGACTCCCACGTTCACTCATGTTTTTAGCACGAGTGGAGTTTTACATGTATGACCGTTTTTACCCCGCCATTCAGGCAGCATACGCCGATTTCGGGAGAGGCATGCTGGGTATTTTCGTGTTTCCATAACCCATCGAACTCTGACATGGATTACAGGATCTTTTCCGTGCGCACTTGGTCTTGTGCTCGCGTGTACACACGAAGGGGGTTAAGTCACTAACAGGTCTGCACATAAGTTGACCTGGGAGATCGGAAAAATCTCCACTCTTAACCCACCAGGCGGCAGCGACCGGGATTCGAACTCACGACCTCCCTATTAGGAGACCGACGTCTTACCACCATGCCACTGCGCCCGTCTTCTGCTGGATCTGTACCGACACAAATTTATTTGAAGTTTATTTAACTTTTGTGACAAATAACACTTTTGTGAAGGTCTCACATATTTGCTAAAGTCCTCCGGGTTTTTGGACCCTCTTCAGTTCCGCTGAGAGGGTCTTTAAACCCCCTAAATATGATTTGGGGTCCTGGGACCCTCTAGTTAAGCCGCCGGTAGGGAGCCCTGGTGTGTGTGTGTGTGTGTGTTGGTGTCTGGCATTATGGGGTTAGTGCTAGGACTGGTTGGTCCGGTGTCAGAATAATGTGACTGGGTGAGACATGAAGCCTGTGCTGCGACTTCTGTCTTGTGTGTGGCGCACGTTATATGTCAAAGTAGCACCGCCCTGATATGGCCCTTCGTGGTCGGCTGGGCGTTAAGCAAACAAACAAACAAACAAACTTACCTGCCTGCGTGTGTGCGAGTCAGTGTGATTGTCAGTGTATTATTGTGTGTGAGATTAAACGAAAATGTACGTAATCGTGCATTAACATACAAGTTCACGACCCCCACCCCCCCCCCCCACCCCCTTCCCTCCCCACACACATTCACAAACCCACTCACTCACAAATACACACACTGACGCATCACAGACACTCACACACACACACACACACTGACACACATGCACACACATGCAGACACACACACACACACACACACACACGCACACACATACACACACACGGCACACACACACACAACTTGATACGCGCACACACGTACACACACAGACACAGACATACACAGACATACACAGACACACACACACACACACACACACACACACACGAAAGCAAAACTATGTCGATCTTACGTAGAAAATGAACGATCTCGGTTTTCATTTGATGAAAGTGTGTCTCACCTAGGCTTATCCTCATACGGTGTTTTCAGTTATTGCCACGGTGACGGTCAGCATATTAATGTCCGTCAGTTTGGCCGGCTATCTACCCTTTAGCATGTCGTCCGTTTATTATTCATTTAAGTGTAATAACTTACCGCAGGAGCCGATTTTCCTCTGGTCGTGACGAAAGACGACAGTATGTGGAGCGGCCGGGAAGATCTTCCCACCTCAAGCTTGGGAAATAGATACAGTCAAACCTGCCCTTGAGACCACCTGTCCATAAAGACCACCTGTCCATAAAGACCACCTACACATTAAGACCACCCCAAAAGATCCCCGACGGTCTTTACGACTATATAAATCACCTGTTTAAAGAGACCACCTGTCTAAAGAGACCACTTTTGCTCAGTCCCTTGGGTGGTCTTTTTAGACAGGTACGACTGTATTTCAATACAATGTATGTGACCTCGGTAAAGCACATACAGGATTGGCCTACTTTGCACGCCCGTCTGGTTATCTTTTATTATACCTCTCTGGTTATGTGTTTGATTAAAGGAGCTTTTTAACAAGAAAAGCAAAGATCCTTTCACCGACGCAGACACTCACATGTAAACAAATTGCTACACAAACGAATAAACGCGCACAAACATACAAGCACATGCGCACGCACGCGCATACACACACACGCACACACACGCACACACACTGACACACACACACACACACACACACACACGCACAGTGACACACACACTTACAAATTAGTCGATTTCTTTGTTGTTAAAATCAAGCAATCTGACCGCATTGCTTTTGCAGATTAATGTTGCTTTACCAAGATAAAACAGTTGAACCGTTACCTGCATCGTACACACATTCTCGCACAGTTCTCACAAAACATGATCATGTCACACTTAAATAATCAATTAGGCCATTTCGGAAATGTCCTTCTTTGTGCCATTGTGCTTCTTTTGCGTTACAATCGTTCTATAGTAAAATACTTACTTCTTTAAACTAACGTTGAACTATCCCTTTAAGTTACGGTTAAGTAGTGTTGTGTCAATGTCTCTATATCTTGAACAGCATGAACACAACGTTGCAGGGGCTTCTAGTTAGTCTCGCACGCATATTTGAGATTTGATTCAGAGTTTTATGTTTCAGTCTTTCCCAGTGCAGTGGCACACGTATGCAATACAGTAGTACCTGCCATATCCGGTCACCCATTAGTCATTGCAAAGGTGACCGCAAATATCAGGTGGCCGTTCATTACAGGCCCCCTCCTCCTCAAAAAAAAACCCCAAAACACGATCAAGTTTTCATGAAGAAAAGAAAGCGATCATCCGTGCCGAGCCGCCGATTCATTGTCTCTGTTAGTTTTGCTTTCGTTTATACATCTTAATTATTTGCGTGTTTAACTCGATCGTCCTGGCTAAGCTATTGTTTCGTATGTTTCTATGTGTGTTGTTTGGATTATTATATATGTATTTGAGTGTCAGATAAACAAGTGTTTCAAACTCACATCAGCTGTGATCGATCCGGAAGTGACTGCCGTAAATGTACATGTATGCGCATGTCTGTATTTACAGTTTGCGCATGCGTAAGTATTCATGTCGTCTGCTCGTGCTTTATTAACAGGCGATACATGTGTTAACAGTTATAGAAAGTGGACAGGTGCTGATTTCTAACGGCCAGATAGCAGGTGGGAGGTGGGTGGGCGGGGAGAGCCACAGGCGCTCGCCCGCGAAAGTGACACTGAAGTGGCCGTTAAAGTGGCCGCTCCTGTCAAGAGGGGCACAGAGACATACATACATCTTCTATCTATGTCTCTGGAGGGGCACCTTAGGGCGGCAAAAATCAGTGACCGTTGACCGCGTCAGACAGGTTAACGGCCATTAGAGTCAATTATAGAAGGAAAACTCATTAGTCATGGGAAAGCTGGCCGCTCCGGGCAGGTTCACGCCCACGAAAGGGCCGGAAATGGAAGGGACCACTGTACACCTACTGAACTGAAAAGAGTACTACAGGTGACACTATAGACACGAGGTGAACCGTGACGCGGTATAGGCCCCTAATGTGGAGCGTGTAAGCCTATATGTAGAGGTTACACGCCGAGTCTCAGTGATTATTAAAAATAATGGTCGAAGTTAGCGGATCATGAAAAATGCGAGCTTTAGCGAGCTTTTTCATGACCGCGAACGTGACCATTATTTTTTATAATCACTGAGACGAGGTGTGTAACCTCTTTATTCCTCCTTTCTTCAGTTATTCAAAGAAAAGAGGAGGTTTTTTGCGAAAGTTTGATCGAATCCGAATCACTCAACCAGTCAACCTGCGCAGGCGATCGATTAATGCGCGGTTGTATAATGGTTCCGTGCGGCAAATCATTCCATTCTTGTTAACACTTCTTGTCAGTTTTCCTATTTTGGACTAAAATCAAGTACACAGATAATCATGCTGTTATTCTGCTGTGGCGGCAAAGGCAGATATTGTGTGTTCTGTTTATGTTTTGGTATCGCTTAGGATAATGTTCTTTGGTCAAATGGGACTAGCAGACGAACTGACTTTTGCACCCGTGTTCCAACGTTAAAAACTGTATGAAGTTCAGTTTTCTGGGGAAAATAGTGTATGAAACCGCTTTATGTTGTTTAAATTGATGAGATGTGTGCATTTGGTTGCGTGTGATCTGTTTATTAAATGAAATATTGTTGAAAACTGACCGTCGGATTGCCGCGAGTCTGTTGTCGAAGAAACTGAGTGAAAAGAAGGGGAACTACTCTTGTCGCTAGACAAAGTATGAGTTACTTGCCTTGCGGGAAATTGCTTGTGATGAACGTTTGAGCGGCACGGCAAATCTAGATTCAGAAAACAACCGATCTCATGGATTTTATATGAAAATTCATGTGTTCAGGCCTGTAGTTGTTAATTTAAATGCGTATGTATTGTTTGCTCCAGAGATGTATACTTCGTACGTTAGAGCGTTCGAAACTTTTCAGTCGCAAAAAGTAGCCTACCGAAACAGAACAACTTCTCAACCCATTGCACTATCGAGGATTCAGGCTGTTGCTGGGTCGTTATTTGTTTGGTTGCTGGGTCATTATCGAAAAATAACTACCCCTACAAGTTTACAGAGGTAAAGAAGCAGAGGGGGGAATAAATAGTCCTATTGGAGCAACAAGTGTTCACCCCGAAATAGGGCCTAAACAGTGTTTTGCGATATTTACGCCAGACGATAAGTCTCTCAATGTCTATTACCTGTCAACATATTGTTTTTCAGACATAATTTATTTTAAAGTTATTGAAAAAAACCACTTGTGGCATTCAATTAATCTGGGGTTATCTGCATTGTATGCCATGCAACAGCTGTTTGCACTTTAATTGTTGCCTGAATTGTGTATCATGCAGTATCGACGTTTTGCCATGCTACAACAGATCAATTGTTCAATAGACACGTGTTGCTGACTGTTTTTGACATTAACAGAAGGAAAAGGTATAATTTGCGATGTTCACTCTTTGATTAATAGTTCAGGTGAATGGGGATCGACCAACAATGGGCTAAAGGGCACTTAAATTAGACAGTTTGTGATTACTTGCAAAAGCAAAGGATGCCGTTTGGAATAAACATGCTATCTGGTAGTAATCACCTATCAAGGTAGACTATGGGAGTTGATATGGACAGTGAAATTCACAGCGCCGCTTTTTATTATTAATTGGAAGGAGAATGATAATAAAATCTGTTTCTGTGCAAAAAAAGTCTATAATTATTCTCTAGGTCTCTTTCTCTGTAACACAGACGCGTTCGTGCGTGTGCGGCAAGTGCCTCGCAAGACTAATGGAAGTTGAACAATCCCTATGTGGTAAAGTATGGTGTATGTAAACAAAGACACCATGCAAGTACAATCAGTCGAATTATCAGCCCCTCACTTCGTTTACTGCCCGCCAGCAGAGACGGTGTACCAGCGTGTGGCCGCTGTTTTAACAGCTTTCTTGGAACCAGAAGTCTTCTTCTTCTTGGCGTTCCGGCAGAGGTTACACAATCAGTCCAGCACTGGTGATAAATGTTGTCGTTTTCTCCAACTCCTGTCGACTGCCGTATAGTTTGGTCTGCAAGGGAGTTGGTGACGGCCACACTTCTTTTCGTTCCTCATCTAGTAAGGGACATCGCTGTAAGATGTGTTCCGCTGTTTGGTCTTCTTGACCGCAGGCACAGGTTGGTGATGGCGCCAGCTTGAACTTTCGGTTCATGTGAGCATTGAGCCTGTTGTGGCCAGTACGCAGCCTGATGAGGTTGACTTGCTGCTCTCTGGACATTGTGTGGTAGTCATCTCTGTTTGTCCTTGGCCTCATCAATGCCTTGATGATTGTCTTCTGCTCACTAAAGCTGACACTGTTTTCAGGTTGGAACCAGAAGTGAGACTGGTTGGGTGCTGGTGGAGGACCAGTGTTCCTGACCATCCCACTGAGAATGGAGCTGCTGCCAAGTTTACAAAGGGGCCACCGACCTCTCACCAGACACCCCATACACCCCAAAATTATAGCCTGTCTTCCACTCAGGCTTGGCAGTGTTAGTGATTAATCAGTGCAAGTTTTGGTGTTGGATATGGTTATTGTGCTGCATGGTTATATGGTTATGGTTCAACAAAGAAACTGTTTCCAACTGGATTTGTAAAGCAACTATGAAACAAACAAAAAAGATAACATAACAAAATACTTTACTTTTATTTTATGAAGTCTTGGACCTGGGGCACACCTGTACTGGAGATGATGGCACCAGTCCCCCGTTTCTTCGATGCAAAAAATGGCGAGTGAAGCGAGTGGGCCGAGGAAGTAGCGTTTCTTGGGCAAATCTCGCCGCAACGAACGGTAGAACTTAGTTTGACGAGAGTAGGCAAGCATGCCTTGGACGTAACTAAAGGGGGGGGAGTTAACGTTCTCTCAGAAAATATTTCTATTTGGGACAAGAATTGGTGATACGCTAAGGTCCTTGGACGTGCTCGCCACGCGAGGAAATAAATGGCGGCCGCGCAGCTGTAATTCTGATTGGCTGTTCATGGCCCTTACCCTAATCAGTCCTAACCCTAACCCGGGCCTAACCCTAACCCATGGTTCGTTCGGTCAAAGGGTCTCATTTTTTTAAGTCCAAGATTGGCGCATGCGCATTGACCGCAATGAGAAGGATTGTTCAGCAAAGGTTTCAGTTCGTGACACCTGTCCTGCAGAATATGCACTGACAATGGAGCTCATCATTTTTTCGCAGTGACACCCATGATATATGTAATAACTCTTGAAGTGCGGCGGCATTGACTGACAATGTTTGACCGGCTAGTGTTTCAGTCAAGAGGGTCGCAACCACCCTTCACAGCCCACATAACACATCGGCTTTTGTACTGACGGAAAAAATTTCTCGACTGAATCAGTGATAATGGCCGGTTTTTTACATTTAGTCAAGTTTTGACTAAATGTTTTAACGTAGAGGGGGGAATCGAGACGAGGGTCGTGGTGTATGTGCGTGTGTGTGTGTGTGTGTGTGTGTGTGTCTGTGCCGTGTCTGTGTGTGTGTGTGTGTGTGTGTGTGTAGAGCGATTCAGACTAAACTACTGGACCGATCTTTATGAAATTTGACATGAGAGTTCCTGGGTATGAAATCCCCGAATGTTTTTTTCATTTTTTTGATAAATGTCTTTGATGACGTCATATCCGGCTTTTCGTGAAAGTTGAGGCGGCACTGTCACGCCCTCATTTTTCAACCAAATTGGTTGAAATTTTGGTCAAGTAATCTTCGACGAAGCCCGGACTTCGGTATTGCATTTCAGCTTGGTGGCTTAAAAATTAATTAATGACTTTGGTCATTAAAAATCTGAAAATTGTAAAAAAAAAATAAAAATTTATAAAACGATCCAAATTTACGTTCATCTTATTCTCCATCATTTTCTGATTCCAAAAACATATAAATATGTTATATTTGGATTAAAAACAAGCTCTGAAAATTAAATATATAAAAATTATTATCAAAATTAAATTGTCGAAATCAATTTAAAAACACTTTCATCTTATTCTTTGTCGGTTCCTGATTCCAAAAACATATAGATATGATATGTTTGGATTAAAAACACGCTCAGAAAGTTAAAACAAAGAGAGGTACAGAAAAGCGTGCTATCCTTCTTAGCGCAACTACTACCCCGCTCTTCTTGTCAATTTCACTGCCTTTGCCATGAGCGGTGGACTGACGATGCTACGAGTATACGGTCTTGCTGAAAAATGGCATTGCGTTCAGTTTCATTCTGTGAGTTCGACAGCTACTTGACTAAATGTTGTATTTTCGCCTTACGCGACTTGTTTAAACGTTTGGGTTTGCGGCTTTCGGCTATGTTTAATGACCGGCAATTCCACAGAGACCGGCAAAACTTTGAATAGACTCAGTGGCGGGATATGTATTTTATCTTATTGATCACTTTGTTTGGTTACATGTACTGTTTGTGTGTGTTTTTACACTCATAATAGCACCAGTTTGAGCTAAGGCGCCTTATGAAGCAGGGGATACAACTCCAAACATTTATAACCTCTTACATTTTTGTTCCGCAGTTGTCTCCGCTGCTTAACAGGCCGGAGCCTGACCTGGTTTTGTAAATTGATAAAGGAGGGAAGCTGGCAACCCCTTTTTACGTATTCAATTCCTTTTTAGATACATAGCGTGTTTAACTGCTTGGTTTGCAAAGCACTGCGCTTTTAAGTAAGTATAAGCAAGTGTATAACTATAAGTGAAAAAGCTCAGTGATAAACATTGAAATCAGTACAATGATAAACGCAGCATTCTTCATTTTGACCAAAACAAACAAATAGAGATAGACGTTTTTTTTAAACTGCACAGTCCCAATTCTTAAATGAAGTATATGTAAATGTGCACGTAAGCCTATCATAATATAATCTTCTTCCTCTCTCTCATAGTCTCTGGCTCCCTATCCCCCCCCCCCCCCCCCCTTTCCCTCCCCATTCCTGAGGCTAATCATGCTCACTCTGCCATTGTATGAGACTTTATCAACAATAAAATGCCACCAAAAAAGCAGGGAAAAAAATCTGCGTTTGTATGCGCACATTTAATTGATGATGAGCTGGTGGAACAGCAATTTTTCGATTCAGCGATTGAGTCTACGCCTCTTCCTGAAATCAAGAGTCGATCGCACTTACGTCCCCTGTGCCTTTGACAAAACCTAGCGATAATTTCACGGATTTATTGGATAAAATGTTTGGAAACTTCATTAATTTGAATATTTGTGATGCCTTTATTTATTATAAACACACATTGCAGGTTATATTCGCATATACATTTCTACTTTTGTTTTAATTGATATTTATTGTTTGAACATTAATTTTATCGACAGGTTGCTCAGTATGGCGAAACTTCTCCCAAGAGCTTTGGCTCTACCCAGCTGAAAGTTATTCTGTGCATCTGGTAAGTGGACATTTAGGTTCCTTTCCACGGCTTTGTTGTAGCTTCTGATTATTTTTCAGCTCATTATGGGTACAGCTTTTCAATGGAAGTCTAATTGTAGTTAATACGCGGCTAATCGGAATCAAAATTTGCTTTTTCACGATTTGTTGTTATGATTGTGTGTCTCTCGCCCCCCTGGTTCGTCCTCACGTTTCTACAGACGTTTACATGACAGTGAAACTTTAAATGTATTGATATGCGTTGATATTATGCGTAAGGCTAATGTATTTGCTCTGCGTGCATTCAGCCAGGGTTAAGATAGTGATGCAAGGAGGCTTCTAAGACAAATCAACAGATTAGCCTATCACTGGTCAGTGTACTAGCTATTACTAAGTATGAAACTCTTACGAATACGAGCCGAACAATCCCCAGTCCCATTGATTTAAGCACAAGACACGACGTCCTGTTGGTAGAGGTCAGTATGGTTGGACGGTATAATGTCCTAGTTCAATGGTAATAAAAGTTTACTTTTACACCTATTTAAGGGTAGGGTCAGTGTACAGTGTACCTACATGAAGCAATTATAAATAACTGCCAACGGATTTGATTGAACTTGAAGCAAAAACTGAAAATATGAAAGAAAACGTCTGGGTGTTCTCTCTCTCTCTCTCTCTCTCTCTCTCTCTCTCTCTCTCTCTCTCTCTCTCTCTTCGGAGTCTTCCTCTTATTCTTAAGTTTTCTGTGTTTGTGGTGTGTGCATGTGACTTTGAGCGTGCGTGCAATCATGTGTTGTTGTTGAAGAAATATTACAGAAGGCAAGACATGCTTGCGGCTAGCCGCTCGCGGAACTAGGAAGCGAGAGTGTATAATTATGAAACGGTTTGATGGCTATAGCCACGCAAGAATTGACCACCAATGGTTGATAATGAAAAGGTCATCTGCACTGGTCGGTAAACAGCCATGGACAGCCTATCGGATTGGCAGCTGCGCGGCCGCCAATTTTTCTCTTGTAGCAAGCACCTCGAAGGCATGCTAGCCTTTGCTTGCCAATTAAAATCCTAGCGTTCCTCGCGGCGAGAATTCCCCAAGAAACAGTACTTCCTCGCTTCACTCGCTAATTCTTGCGTTAAAGAAACGGGAGACTGATACTGATAGTGATAAGCCTGATCAGCTATGCCGTAAGACTAAGAGGATGTCTATTTTCTGTTTGGTACAGTTTTCTTAACATTACAATGCTAAGATTTAAATGCTTTATTTTCTTCCTGTTTGTCTAACTCTAATATATTGTGGAAGAAACAACTGAAAGTCAGCAGAGACTTACTTTCGAGATTATAAAAATCTCTCAACAGAGCAAAAGAGAGAGAGAAAAGTGTCCCTTCACAGACAACCCTATTTGGGAAATCAGACCCTCCTCGGACGGGACCAAGATTTCAAAGAGAAGCTAATATGCATAATATATTATATATGGGTTGTTCTCTGGAGTTGGGTACCACAGAGGGTCATTGGATTGAAATAATAAGTTTGACAGTTTGTTCGTTACTACGCTTCTTTATGTGCGTCTGAATGTTGCTTGGTAATGTTAAAGCTATTAAACAATATTTTTACTACAAAAAATAATGTTTTGTGTATTCGCAATTAGGGCAAATACGACCAATCGAGAGGCCTAAATGGCGGGTAATTTGTGACATGCTGTTGGATGAAGCAATAACTGGGTCGTACGGAATGAAAGAAACACGAAAAAGCCCATGAACAGTTTGTAACTCATCATAAACACATGCATTTTCAGTAGAATGAGTACTGTTTGCAGAAGATCAACACAATCTGAAATATTAACCATAGTTGTATGTGGTCAACTTTGTAACGTCTCGTTTCACAGCAGCCTGAACTTTATTGCACAACCCAGACCCGCTTATCACAAACGCACGACTATTTTTGGCTGTCGCTACTTTAGCACACTTTGTAACAGGCGTGTAGAACGCAAGAAAAAAGCAAATAACGTCCAGTTTTTCCAATCTGTCCATCAAAACTGTCAGAGCATTTGGTTTCCCCTTTTTCCTGTTACGATGTTTGATCGTTGTTTGTCCTGTTATTTCAATCAAAATGATCTTGTAGCAAACTTCTTTTGTAGCAAACTACACAGCATTCTTGGTGAAGGAATCTAGGCACACATTGTACTGCTGCGTGGTAACGTCGCCACTAGCCGACGGTTTGAAGTTTCGTTTCTGATCTGCTCGCTCATGTTACGATGTTATTTTGACCATTCGTTGCTGTGCTAATGGTAAGATTTTTTTCAAGTTCACGAAATAGCTTTATTTTTTATGCTCACAGTGCCCTAAAGATCCTATGAACACATTGTTGATGAATTTGAAGTTAGTTCAGGTTTGGACTCCAATGCCACAGTATGGTACCCAGCTCTAGAGAACAACCCATATAATATATATCTCTTTAAAATCATGATTTTTGTTTCCATTGCAAATTTTCACAGAGATAGAGCTATCAAGAAAATGGTATAGTTTTGAGAGAGAGAGAGAGAGAGAGAGAGAGAGAGAGAGAGAGAGAGAGAGAGAGAGAGAGAGAGAGAGAGAGAGAGAGAGAGAGATACACATGTGTGTCTGTGTATGTGTCTGTCTGTCTGCGTGTGTCTGTGTGTTTAATGAAATCTGGTAAGATAAATTTAAATTTAAAAGTTTACTGAAATGCAATAATTATCGTATGCGCAAATTTCAAACAAAACTCACTAAATTTGTGATACTTATACTCAAACTAAGCTTACTTTTAGTGTTAATAGTTCTACTGTAATTACCAATTTTTGTTAATTTATTTATGACGTTTTATATAAAAAAAAAGATGACCTTCGCTTTTCCAGTGGATCTGTTTAAGCAGGAGCTGTTTTGGGGGTCCTGATTTGGCCTATTATGGTCCGCTGGTCCCGAAAAGCAAAAGCTAACTAACTAAAGGAGCTGTTTTATGTGTTGATAATAATAGACTCACAGATGAGTTAGTAATACTCTAAAATACTTGCGCGGATTAATTAATACATTAAAAACTCTTTAAACAATTAAGCACAGTCAGGAATGAACATTGTGGTGGAACATTTGATTTAATCACAGAACAGGAAAGGAAACCACTGAAATTGTCTGTGTGACACTAGACACTAACAAACTGACAAGCAGGATGTACACGAAGTGTTGTGATTTATATTGTACATTATGTACTGTTGAATAGATCAACTTTGATTGTACATGTAGTTTTATGCTGTCAAGGTCATAAACAAGGATCTTTGGTGTTTAGACCAGTTACTAGTTAGAGAGCATGCTCTATTTTCAATGTTTACATATTTAAATTTATACATATAAGTTTAGGATCCTATACAAGGATATGCCACTTAAGCAAACGGATTCTCATGAAGATACAGGAAAGATAGAAATGAGATAAATCATCAGTTAACATTAAAATTTGTAATAGTCATTTCCAACTTTCTGAGAATTTGTTGTAAGTTGTTCTCATTGTTATAAAGAATGTTTTGACACAGAAGAAAACCACAACACGGTGGCCTAGTGGTAAGGCGTCCGCCCAGTGAGCGGGAGGTCGTGGGTTCGAACCCCGGCCGGGTCATACCTAAGACTTTAAAATTGGCAATCTAGTGGCTGCTCCGCCTGGCGTCTGGCATTATGGGGTTATAGTGCTAGGACTGGTTGGTCCGGTGTCAGAATAATGTGACTGGGTGAGACATGAAGCCTGTGCTGCGACTTCTGTCTTGTGTGTGGCGCACGTTAAATGTCAAAGCAGCACCGCCCTGATATCACCCTTCGTGGTGGACTGGGCGTTAAGCAAACAAACAAACAAACACAGAAGAAAAACATTGTATTTGCAGCTTTTCAAACTAAAGTGGCATCGGTAACCATGCATTGACATAATTTAAACTTGTGTGCATGTGAACGTTCTGTATTTGTGTTTATTTGATCAGTTGATTTCATCACATAACAACTGATTATTAAATGTGTGCCTTTTTAATTCAGGTATTGAAGATTTTTAGCCATTACGTACTGGCGAAATGGACGAAGGCCTCTCAACAGTTTGTCTGGAAAGCTAACACCAGT
This sequence comes from Littorina saxatilis, assembly GCF_037325665.1. Classification (NCBI taxonomy): domain Eukaryota; kingdom Metazoa; phylum Mollusca; class Gastropoda; order Littorinimorpha; family Littorinidae; genus Littorina; species Littorina saxatilis. The sequence continues at coordinate 36,738,727 of NC_090251.1, read as the reverse complement.
TGAAAGACATCGCCTCTGAGAATCGTTGTCATGGCGTCGCCAGGTCGTCAAGATGGCATTCCAGCGCTACAACCCCCTCCCATTCCCCCTCGCCGCAGATCCCCCATTCCAACAGAACAGGGGGCACAAGTCGCTGGTTTCATTCCCCCAATTCCCCCTAGAAAGGTTAGCACGAACCAAGATGTCCAAAGTTCTGGTGCAAGATTCACACTGTCTAAAACCCACTCGTTGCACACGGCGGACAGCGCCCTGATGGGGTTTGACGCCAACCAGCCTCCAAGGCCCTACTCCATAGAAGTGAGCGGCAACCAGTCCCGTTTTCTGGAGGAACTGCAGGGCATCGACTTCACTGGCACTATACCTGAAGCGTCTGGCCTGACAGTTACGCAAAGGAGTCACAGCTCTTCCATGGAGGACTTGACACCCAAACCAACAGATTCTATTTACCCAGACATCAGCGGTGCATTTAGAGATCTGAGGACGAGCACGGCAAAGCCGCCTGTGTACCCGGTGCAAGCTGGCTACGGGGCATACCCCCCGAACATGGGGGTGGGAGGAGGGTATGGCTGGAATGCATCTCTGTATGACGCTCGTAGCAGTCCGGCGTTCGGGGCTTCCAGCAACATGGGACCTGCTGTCACAACGGGAACGAGCCCGGTGCCGGGTGTCCCTCAGACTTGTGTCAGTGCCTTCCCGGGAAATGGCGGTTTCCAGGGCAACGGTGGTGCTAGCGCAGCCTTCCCCAGGGCTGGCATTAACGGAGGCGCTAGTTTCTACAGTGGTGGGCTGGGGTTTTCCGGACTAGGCCAGCCTGCCAACACGTTTTATGGAATTAACTCTAGCAGTGGTGGTGGTGCCATGGGGAACGGTCACCCGGCCACCAGTCAGTTTCTCAACCTCCAGGTCAGCATGCCCAAAGCAGCCAGCTGGGGGAACATGCTGGAACTGGACAGGTCCGGTGTGGAAGGACTCCCTGCTGAAGGGGGAGCTGAACAAACTGCGGAAGAGGCAGCGGAAGAGTTTGACGAAAACAGTGACCTGATCGAGTTCAAACCGGGGCTCCCTGAGCATGAATACCTGTCTCTGGACTTCTTTGACCCCCTGTACGAGCGAGGTCGCAAGGAGTCGGTGTCCGTGCATGACAACAGACAGCACTACACCTTCGGCGAAGCCTTCCCGACGATATCTGGCGATAAGAGACCACCACCCGAGCTGCGGCGTCACATACGAAAAGAGTCAAACGAAATCTGGGGTGTTTCCACGTCTCAGAAGCAAGACCCACTGCGACAGAGCGGACCCATCGGCTTTGAGGTGCTTACAGCCGAGCAGATGTTTGGAACATCTGATGAAGATTTCTTGCAGAGTCACCAGCAGCCACAGACACATAGTGCGGCGGGACCACCACGCCCTCCTCCGCCTGCTGCCCTGGAAAAGAAAAAAGAAGAGGTAAGCAAGGATAACCTGAGAGATAAAAAGAAAAATCTTCCTGTGGAGTTGTAATAAACAAAGGGAAGTACAATGTGTCTGTATAAAATAATCTTCCTCTGGAGTGTTATACAGTGTCACCAAGCGTAATATGTCAGAGATCTTGCTAGGATTTGTTTTCTTTGGTAAATTTGGATCGGGTCACAAAAGTTTTGACAGGTATTAGAACTTTCAAGCAGTAATTCTTGACATCACTTTAAAAAAAAAATGGTTTGTCAGTTCAGTCGAAATGACGGCAAAGTTTTCAATAATTTGAAAGGAGTGTTAATTTGCGTTTTGCAGACTACTGACACCAAAGGATATATATATCCCTGTATGAAAGCACAGGTGTGCATTGACAGCCTGAATGGAACTGAATTTGAAGTTGTTTAGTGGAGATGACATTGCTTTGAAGAATCAATTTTGCATTTTGATTACAAGGAAAAAGTGCAAATCTTGAGAGCCGGTCAGCTCTTTCATTGTGAAGAAACTGGAACCCACAAGTAAACTTTACCACCCCATTTATACATTTGTAACATTTTAAAGTGGTTTTGTAAATGTAATACAGTGGTACCTCTATGCAACGACTTTGAAAATGTTACCGAAATTCGGTTGTTACATGGAGGGGTCGTAACATGGAGGAGTTAGTTTGTTATGTTCATGTCGATCCGGGTCCGTCACTGATCCGGATTGAATGACATGGGCGTTTTGATTGATGCTGCCCACAAAGTAATGATATTCTTTACTTAAACGATTATGGTAACCAGTTTTCTATTCAATTAATTACCAACACAAAGTTTTCTTACCCCGTAACTATACCGCAACACGGTGGCCTAGTGGTAAGGCGTCCGCCCAGTGAGCGGGAGGTCGTGGGTTCGAACCCCGGCCGGGTCATACCTAAGACTTTAAAATTGGCAATCTAGTGGCTGCTCCGCCTGGCGACTCGCATTATGGGGTTAGTGCTAGGACTGGTTGGTCCGGTGTCAGAATAATGTGACTGGGTGAGACATGAAGCCCTGTGCTGCGACTTCTGTCTTGTGTGTGGCGCACGTTAAATGTCAAAGCAGCACCGCCCTGATATCACCCTTCGTGGTAGACTGGGCGTTAAGCAAACAAACAAACAAACAAAAAACCGTAACTATTCAAGAGTTTAGGTTTGCAATGAACACACTGAGGTCGAACAAAAGCATGCGGTCCCAAAGCATGCACATCGATGACGATATCGATAACATTACCAGTTACTAATCACAGTCATATGATACCCAGCAAGGATTTGGTTAAAGGCTGACATAGTCCTATTTAATTGGTTTAATTACTTCCAGGCTTTTCCCATAGTTGCGGGAATGTATAAATTAAGCTTCCTGCAAAGTTTTAGGTTTGAAGTCCTTACCAATTACGAGAAATAATTAATTCTGTATTGCATTGTTTAGCAACAGTTCACCAGGACTTGGGCTATTTGTAGACCGTTGACGTCACTTCGTGACGTTTCGTAAACCAAAGATGGCGTTTGAGACTGTTCTGTTTACATTCGACACTATCAACACCACTTTGCAATACTGAAATAATTTTTTCTGTGTTCGAAAGCTACAGCCTTATTGGCACATGTAAACAATATATGCTACGAGTATGGCAGCCTTTAAAAACAAAGACACAGTGTCCCAAACGCAAGGTACCGAACGTAAAGAACGGCGGCAGTGTGTTGAAACTGATGTAACATTGTAGCGAAAAGCGTCAGTTTTCACGATGAAACGCTCGCTCCTTCAAGGGACATCACTGCACTTCGGACTGTCCAGGGAGTTGAGTAATTTAGGACACTCCACTACTCATCTTCAAACTTCACTGACGGGATTCTGAGGAGAATGTATTGATTCAACCAAACGCGCGGTTGTATATATCGCGTCACTTGGTCACGGATCGGGGAAAACAAAAAAAAGTTCAAGATTTCGAAACCTTGTTCCGGTGTCGGCCATTTTTAGCTTGACAGAAAACACTTGCACGTGCTTCGCTGACGTACATCACATAAATGTCATGACGTCACCACAACTTTCGGTTTTGGTTCGATGTGCGGATTACTTTCATGACGTTTCTGTAACTTTGCGTGTTTTTAGGTAAGAGTTACTGCACAGGTCTGTGCGAAATGAAGCAGCGATCTTGCAAATGAGCTTTATCTAGAGTCATAATAAAGTAATGACCTGAAATAGAAACGAAAACCCGTGGCTTCAGCAAGTTTTGATCGTCCGTATCGCGCACTGATTCGACTGGAGATATAATTAGAGTAAACCAAACCCATGATAATTTTGGGAAAAGTCGTTATAACTATAAGTCCACGTATGGACGGTCGTATGTCGTATCAGAGAGGGGGACGTAGTACGGAGGTGAGAAATACTAAGACAAAGAAGGAGAAAAAATCCGTCAGAGAAAAGTCGGTCGTATTATTGAGGGACCCGTAACAGAGAGGGGTGGTAAAGGGAGGTACCACTAGAAAACTGAGCATAATTTGACTTTCAAGAGTAATATGTTTGATTACATGTTTTACGTGTGTGCTTCTGTTTGTTTTTTGTCAGACTGCACGGTACGAAAAGCTTCGAAAAAGAACTTTCATCGATGCTGAGTCAGATGCCTTTTGTCAGATGGTTGCAGAGTAAGTATCCCTTGATGGATTGGTGAATTGATTGTTTGATTGATTGAGTTCTGACTTTTCTACAGCCACACAATCGTTAATATTCTCTTTCTCTTTCTCCCTCTCTCTCCCCCTCTCTGACACACAGACATGCATGCACACACACACACACACACACACACACACACACACACACACACACACACACACACACACACACACACACACACGCACACACATGTATACACACACACACACACACACACACATGTATACACACACAGACACACACATACACACACATGTATACACTTGCATTATACACGCACACGCTCACACACACACATACGCAGGCAATCATGCATGTACACTCTGTGTCTTACTCTTAGTCTCATTTTCTGAAGCCTTCTCCTGGATTTGAACAAAGGTACAAGTATACATGTATTGATAAAGGTGAAAGAAAGTATAAATTAACGAATAATGTGAATATATAAATATATTTGTGTGTTGTACGTATGAACTACAGCAGACTTCCACTAACTCGCGGTCCACTAAATCGCAAATTTGGCTATATCGCGGAGACCTCTTGGACCCCGAAAAAAAGAGGACCGACCTTTTAAAAATGTTTTTTTATTTTTTTATTTTTACAAAATTAGTCACGTAAAGGCCAAAAAATAGTACAGATAATGAATTTTTTTCTATCATAACCACGCTATCTCTCTGTGGGTCTGATGGCCTTTCTTCATGCAGTAAATTGTCATTTCATCTTATCAGTCTCTCTTTCTCTCCCTCAGTCTCTCCAAATAGTGTTCTACGTGTGTGTGTGTTTTCAGGTTGTGTACATTACGGGTTGATCGAGACCTGCGAACAAAAGAAAAACAAACCTTTCAGGCACACGTGCCCCACTCAGTCAAGAACTTTCATGCCACGATCGGTATCGTCAAATTGGCCACGTGCCCATAGAGGTTAATTAAGTGTCTGACCAGTCAGTATGGCCAGTTGAACACTCGAGTCCAGCTAATTGCGATCTCTGCTAGACGGTCCGGGTGGCCACAGGCGCCAATCAAGTGTTTAAACTGCGCTTCAGTCTTTTGCAATCTAGTCAGGCATGCAATTTAACAATCGAGTCCTGCTAATCGCGATCTCAGCTAGACGCCCCGGATTTTCTACAGGCGCCATGAAGTGCTTCAGCTTCTTGCGTTAAACTTATAGCAAGTGGCAGAAAAAGCAAACAATCAAAGAAGAAATCTACATGCTTTCTGCCAAAGACAAAACGCATGTCAACTCAGACTCACACAAATCTTTTGAGAACTTAGTTGCCAACAGCAGCGTCACACTTGCGAGAAACGCAGTAACACATACACATGAATATTGTAGCACAACCACATGCCAGGCGTGCATGCCCACGCACGCGCACACACACACACGCACGCACATACACACATGCACGCACACACACACATGCACTCACACGGCAAACGCACACGCGCCAACGTGATGCTCACAGGCTGTTTGTGACCAACAAGGGAAATAACCGCGTTTTTCTCTGACTCAGAAGAGAACGCGGTTTCTTCCCTTTAATTAGACCCCCAAACTGCATCGCGAATCAGATATATCACGATCAAAAATCTTTGGACCCCAAAGACCGCGAGTTAGTGGAAGTCTGCTGTACTTCCCTCACTTATTAATCATTTCCCTTGACAGGTCAAGCTGAAAGAATCACTCAACAAGTTTACGACACATTCTCTCTGTTGAAGTCACATTTTTCTCTGCGGCAGGTTGAAGTCAAAGTACACTTCTAAAGAGGAGAAGACAAACCTTGGATATCTACTCAGTCCCATCCACACCACTCATACGCCCTCGCTTCAGATCAAGGTCGTTATTCATCTGCCCTTTGACCCTGACCCTGTGGCCTTCACCTGTGACAGTGAGTTCTTGAAAGAGAGAAAATGCTGTCTTTGGATTTAGAACAAACTAAACAGTGCTAGCAGGGATGAAAGTTCCAGAATTATGAAATTTAAAAGCGGTTTTTATTTTCACAACAGCTTTCATCCCTGCGATACTTATTTAACATGAGAATATAGATTTACATTTATTTAAAAAGAAGAAGAAAAAAAATAAAGGTGACAGGTTGTCTTCAATGTTACATGTAACAGACAGCTGGTTAGGCATTCGGTATCAAAACCAGTGTAAGAGTCGCAGTCAGTAAGGGATTAGCAGTTGAATTGATTGTCTGGCATAAAAACATGTGTTTGATCACTTGATTGTGGGGTGTCTATGGAAAATTATTTGATTAAGTGTGTGTGTGTGTGTGTGTGTGTGTTTGTGTGTGTGTGTGTGTGTGTGTGTGTGTGTGTGTGTGTGTGTGTGTGTGTGTGCGTGTGAGTGTGTGTGTGTGTATGTGTGTGTGAGTGTGTGTGTGTATGTGTGTGTGTGTGTGTGTGTGTGTGTATGTGTGTGTGTGTATGTGTGTGTGTGTGTGTGTGTGTGTGTGTGTGTGTGTGTGTGTGTGTGTGTGTGTGTGTGTGTGTGTGTGTGTGTGCGCGCGCACACGTGCACATGTGTGTTTTACTTTTAGTGTGTGTATGCATATTTGTGGATCCATACTAATATTCAACACAGCAAGAAAACGTGTCATGCAAGCTTCATGTGCATTATTTGTGTTGTTTCAGCCAATACACTGGTGGAACATGTCATCAGCCAGGTGCTGTACAGTGCGTCTCCTACACACGGTCAGCAACGTACAGCCGCAGACTTTGTGCTCAAGGTCTACGATCGGGCCGAGTATCTCGATAAGTGAGTTTGTTGTGTTTGGGATCTTTTCTCTTCAACAGGCTGCATGTACTTAAATTCACACAAACTTATGGAGGCGCATTCGCACACATGCACAATCCGTGTATTCATGTGTGAACACACAGTGTTTTTAAAAAATGTACAGGCATGGCACGCACACACAGACACACACATGAAAACACTTGTGCATGCGCACACACACACCCACAAACACACAAGCGTAGACAAAATGAGTGTAGTAGCTCATATTTGCCATTGATAGAATATTCGCATTTAGAGAAACAGAATGGCCAACAAGCATGTCTGTTTCTGACACAAGCAGAGAGCTTACAATAATGCCTTACTGCTTGTTCCACCATGGTGAACCTTGAAGAGATATCCTCTAGAAACTTCAACGGAAAAAAATAAAATAGAATGGCAGATTTGCATTTCTTATTCTTAAGCAAACAGGATCCCTATTTCCTCTCTAATATGCTGTTGTCTGATCGATTTGTGCAATAAGTTGATAGAGGTACATGTCTATACAAATCCACAGAAACATTGCTGGTTGTCTTTTTCTCAATAATTATTCAATTAAAAGAAATAATTTCAATTCGCATAATTCGTCTTTTATTATTTAGTGATAGATTGATTCATTCATTATTTGAGAAGTTATTATTGTTGCATTATGTTTCAGCAACCTACCACTGTCCAAGTTCGAGTACGTCCACCACTGTCTGAAGCTTGACCAGGACATGATGTTTGAACTGGTCACCAGGGAACAAGTCATCCGCCCCTTCATTCGCACGGTCAGTCCACACATTTTTCTTCTGTAGATTTCTCTCAAGCAGTTAAAGCCGAACATCGGTCTCCAGGAGACCAAGCCTGGTTATAGTAGGAGGCCACAGTTTCAGCTACATTAAGTGTTGCCAGCACGAGAAACTTGAGCTGCATCTGCTGCGTGCCAATGTTGACCTTTAATCTGGTTTGTGAGGCAAATTCCATCACTAATCTAGAGGATCCTGCTGTTGGTTGCGCATTTTTGTTCAGGTCCTATCTCTTGTGACTGCAGTTTGGGTCTCAGGGTGTCGTCAAATTTGGGGCAGAGCTATGAAAGTTTACATTTTTCATTTTCATTTCATTTTCATTACTTTATTGTCCCATCGCTGGGAAATTCGGGTCGCTTCCTCCCAGTGGAAAGCTAGCAGCAACGGAGTCGCGCTACCCAGGTGTCTGCGTGTTTAGGTGTATTCAGCCACCTGCACTTATGGCAGAATGACCAAGGTCTTTTACGTGCCATTGTGATGACACGGGGGTGGGACATGGCTTCCGTCTCTGGGTCTGCACATAAAGTTGACCCGTGTCCGTCCCGGCCCGAATTCGATCCTGCGACCTTCCGATCACAAGTCCAGTGCTCTACCAACTGAGCTACCGGGCCCCCCTAAATACACCCCTAAATAAACAATATCAAGTAATTTTGTTTTCTCATGCAAGTTTGCTGCATGAGTAAGCTTTGTGATTTTGCAGTGAAACATTTCAAGGTTTCACTCACCATAGTGTTCCAGTGGCTTTTGCGCTCTGACTATAATTATTGAAAGTTTCAAGTGACGAGCTCAGCAGTCGTGTTACCTTATTTTTTTCTTTGATTATTTGTATTTATTAATTTGTTTAACAATGTTATTTATTTATCCATTGGTTTGTTTATTTATGTATTTATTTATTTTCAGGTGGATGATGACATGCAGATGCTGTACTTCCCAAGAGAATACATAAAGACAGACGATGAAGCTGTCTCACAGTAAGTACATGTATTCACAATTTTCTGTGTTTGAAAAGCGTGTGTGAAAGTACAAACCTACATGCACCAGCCAGGCCAAGCATTTTACACTGGATGTAGTGCTGCTTCTTCTTCAGAATTCAGTGTTGATGGCCGCATCAAATTTTCAGTCCGGATTTAGTTGAAGAGATCCGTCTCACGGAGGTTGTCAACAGGTCGCCTGCAGAGTTTGGTATGCATGGGTGTATCCTCTGGCCAAACCAGCTGACATACTGTCTCTACAGACAGGCCAAGCATTTTACACTGGATGTAGTGCTACTTCTTCTTCAGCGTTCAGTGTTGATGGCCGCATTAAATTTTCAGTCCAGATTTGGTTGAAGAGTGAACCGTCTCACAGAGGTTGTCGGCAGGTCAACAGAGTTTGGTATCCAGGGTTGTATCCTCTGGCCAAACCTGCTGACATACTGTCTTTACCTTTTGACGTACTGTCTCTAGATGTGGAAGATGCAGTGCTGATTTGTTGCTCTGACGGGGAAGGAAATAGTATGGAAGAGAGTAAGAGGTATACCCCCCGCGGGCTAGGGGGAGTCCCATATTGGTTGGGACGAGAAAGAATTTACCCGATGCTCCCCAGCATGTCGTAAGAGGCGACTAACGGATTCTGTTTCTCCTTTTACCCTTGTTAAGTGTTTCTTGTATAGAATATAGTCAATTTTTGTAAAGATTTTAGTCAAGCAGTATGTAAGAAATGTTAGGTCCTTTGTACTGGAAACTTGCATTCTCCCAGTAAGGTAATATATTGTACTACGTTGCAAGCCCCTGGAGCAAATTTTTGATTAGTGCTTTTGTGAACAAGAAACAATTGACAAGTGGCTCTATCCCATCTTCCCCCTTTCCCCGTGGCGATATAACCCTTCGTGGTTGAAAACGACGTTAAACACCAAATAAATAAAGAAAGTAAGAGGTATGTGAGATCGGAGCGAGGTAGCAGGAGGCAAAGGCAAGAGTGTGCGTGAATGAGGAGGTTGAACAAGTTGGGTAGGGGGGAGCAGAACTTGTTGAGCACTCTGCTGTTAGTCTGAATTTAGGCTGGGAACTGCAATGATTGGTGTCATGAGAGTACCCGCTCCAAATAAGCAACATGTTTTGTTGTCCATACCTGTTAACTTGACCAGAGTGTACCGGTCATGGAAGGACACCTGGAAGTGAAGGACACTGGTTAATGACAATTGTTGTTGTTTTTGACCATTTCAGAGATTGTCTGGATATCTTGCTGGACATCTTCTATAAGGCTGTTGACCGCTTGAACAACCAAGCGTTGCAAGGAGGAATTGACCGTGGTCAGCTGCAATCCTTCAGCCAATCAGTCAAGGCCATCTGTGCCATCTTGGCAAAAATCGAGACAATTAGCATCTCCAAGGCTCTTGATCGACTGGAGCGAATTGTGACTGACATGGCGGTAAGATTGGGTGAAGATGAACGAGTTAGGTGAAGAGAGTAGTGTGTGTGTGTGTGTGTGTGTGTGTGTGTGTGTGTGTGTGTGTGTGTGTGTGTGTGTGTGTGTGTGTGTGTGTGTGTATTACTTAACTGTGTGTGTGCAGGTGTCTGTATCTGTAGTGTATGTCTTTGTATGTGTCTGTGTGTGTCTTCTTGTTGCAGTTGCTTATCTGTGCTGGTATTTGTCCATTCAATGTTATACATTTGTGTTTATTCGTCGCGATATAACCTTCGTGGTTGAAAACGACGTTAAACACCAAATAAAGAAAGAAAGATTTGTGTTTATTATAGGTGAGACCAAATTCACATTGTGTAATTTTTTTATTTTTTTTTTGTAAGGTTCTCAGAGAGTTTTGTGTGTGTGAAAATGTATTGTTTTTTTCTGTAAGCAAAGCTTACATGAATGTTTAACAGAAGTCCAAAGCATTTCAAGCAAAAAAGAAAGAATACACATATGTATTTTTGCTTTTAAGACTGTTATTTGTTGTTGCTATTATAGAAGTTGCATTAATGATTTGTTACTTTTGGTTGGCAGAGTCCCAGTAACCGAGCAGGCAAGATGATGGGAGAAGGAGGCTCTTCGGCAGATCGGGACACAATGGACGCCATCAAGTAAGAAGTTACAGCAATTTAGTGTTCATAAAATTATCTATTTTTCAGAGTCAAAAAACAAGAAAGTTAGGTTGTTGGAACGTTTGTTATTGACAAAACAATACATTCACAATAACACAATATATAATATATTGTTATTTGTTTTGTCAATAACAAATGTTCCAACAACCTACCTTTCTTGTTTTTTGATTCTGAATTTTGGAACGTTGGCAGTCTCTTTGTTTTTGGATTTATTTTTCAGAGGTCAGTCAGTTTCCAAAACGTTCTTCTTCTACTTTCATTGTCTGCAACTTCCTTGTACACTCATGTTTTGCATGAACATGACCAGTTTTCCCTGCCATTGATGCAGTCACACTCACACTCTATTTTCGGGGGAAGTTTCCAAGATCTGACTTGATATTGTTTTGTTTGCACTCATCATTGATTCAGTGTATGACTTTGGGTATTGAAGTGGGTTGACCATTTATTTCGTGGTCAGATTTCCTGCTGCTTGTTCCGGGTAACTACAGTATGGGAACTGGAATCTTTGACAGGGAACATGTGATGTTATGTTTTCCGTTTGGTCCACCCAAACAAAGTTCTATTTCCAAACTGCAATGAATTATCTGGAAGTTATCTAGTAGAGAATCATGAAAGGGACTCGATCTTAACCCAAGACGTCAACATCTTGCCTGCTGTTCATACCCCCCCCCCCCCCCCCCCCCCCCCCCAAAAAAAAAAAAATTCTGTCTGTGAATTTTTCTTTCTTTTCTGTCTGTAAGTGTAAAGCCGGGGGAAGAGTTAATTGTTTAATTGTCACAGTATGCGACATGTCTTCTTTCTAACCATACTATATGATGTCGGGAGAGGATATAAGTGAAGATAAATTGCCATTATTTAATACTAACGTTAAAAGAAATAATGAGTGGCTGCTGACACCAATTGATCATGTTTAAAATCAAGGATAAGCCACAAATTGTTTATAAAATAGCTAAAATTCTTCAGCTTCAGGGGGGGCTTTGCCCCCCAGACCCCCAACAGGACCCTGGACCCCAGGTTGTAACCCCCCTCTGGCTTAACTGCTCCGCCCCTGTAATCTGTGTTCCAAAGACAATGATTGTATGTATTGGTGTTCCCCTCTTGAGTCTTGTGCTTCAATATTGCGGTGACTTTGTATGAGCCAAAATAATAGCCGAAAATTTTCCAAGATGTCCTAAAGCTTTCTGACAGTTTCGGCCAAATGTCCCAACATGAAAATAGCAACACCCCTGAAACAGGTCTGCAGGTGTATTTTGATCAAATAACCAAGGGATAAAGAAGGTGTCCTCTCTTGGGAGGTACGTGTGCCCTCTCATCTCAGGAGGCAGTGCATCATATCCACCACTTTAGTTTGCTTTTGTTCAATTTGTTGCAGTGTGGCGATCAGGTGTTCTTTGGTTGAGGATCTTCAGGAGGTGATAGACCAAGTCATTTCTGGTGTCAGGCAGTTGGTGCGAATGTACTGCCAGACGTACCATACCGACTTCTTCCTGGGTTTGGGCATAGACATTCCACACAGTAAGTACTCTCGTACCTGGAATTTGTTTTAAGTGCACATGTACCATTGTTCATGTACTTTCAGAAAAAATAACGCAGACTTTCTGGACTCCAGCATTAGTTTTCTTTCTACAAAGTAAATGGCAGACCTTGATTTTTTTCCAATCACAAATAAGGCGCTACTTAAAGGCATACTTCTTGCTTGGTTCTATATTTCATTGGCATACTTCTTGCTTGCTTCTGTATTTTATAATGATTGCTTCTGTGTTTTAATTTTTTGCTGTCTAATAAGTGTATCACATGGTGAACATTTTACTTGGTTATTTGATCACAAGCGTGTCATATAAAAAGGACTAATAGTTGGAATTTCAGCGTCTTTGGGTGTTTCAGATCAAACAGAGGTGACGGCAGTACAGGATAATTTCATCGTCCACATTGCCACAGCCCATCGACTGCCTTCCATTGTTCAGAATCCGTAAGTCTATTAGCACAGTAAGACCACGCCTAAGTCAGTAAAGGGAAATGCGTTGTGCA
>NC_090251.1:36610936-36720936 GCF_037325665.1 Littorina saxatilis | reverse complement strand
ATTACAGGATCTTTTTCGTGCGCACTTGGTCTTGTGCTTGCGTGTACACACGGGGGTGTTCGGACACCAAGGAGAGTCTGCACACAAAGTTGACTCTGAGAAATAAATCTCTCGCCGAATGTTGTGACGAACTCACGCTGACAGCGGCCAACTGGATACAAATCCAGCGCGCTACTGACTGAGCTACATTCCCGCCCAAATCGGGTCTTAAAAAGGAGAGAACCTAAAATTAAAATGAGGGTACTTTTACAGAGGTTATAAGAACAGAAAGTCTGAGAAAACAAGGTCTTAAAAAGGAAGGAGTCTTAAATTCAGGGGTCTCAAAAGAAGGTTCCACTGTATTCATTAAGTGAACAAGGACAGTGGCAGTAAGAACTTATATATGTATATACAGCAGAATATTAGTTCAGTGATGCTGCTAGGAAGATGAACTTGTACCGCCCGCGGGTTAGGGGGAAGAATTTACCCGATGCTCCCCAGCATGTCGTGAGAGGCGACTAACGGATTCTGTTTCTCTTTTTACCCTTGTTAAGTGTTTCTTGTATAGAATATAGTCAATTTTTGTAAAGATTTTAGTCAAGCAGTATGTAAGAAATGTTAAGTCCTTTGTACTGGAAACTTGCATTCTCCCGGTAAGGTAATGCGTTGTACTACGTTGCAAGCCCCTGGAGCAAATTTTTGATTAGTGCTTTTGTGAACAAGAAACAATTGACAAGTGGCTCTATCCCATCTCCCCCTTTTCCCCGTCGCGATATAACCTTCGTGGTAGAAAACGACGTTAAACACCAAATAAAGAAAGAAAGAAAGATGAACTTGTATGCTGTTATGAGTCTGTGTCTTTTTTTTTCAGGCCTGGCAAGTCATTTGAGGGTCTGGTTCCAGAGTTACAGCGCATTGTGAACAACATCTTGGAGAAAGACTACATCGCTTCGTAAGGAAAATCTTTGTGGATGTAAAGCAGAATTAACCATGCTTTGAGCGAATCACAGATCCAGACAGCTTTTTATTCTAGTTCTTTTGTCTGTTTGTTTGTTTTTAACTTTGCAGAAACAATTACAAGAGTATAGCTCTGAAATTCACATCCGATGGCATTGCAAAGTTAAAAATATTACCACTTCTGTTGGTCCATTGTGTGGTAGTTATAGACAGATTGGACTGTACAGCAGTACCTGCGATGTGTGGACCCTCCCATGAGAGGACACCTCCCTTAAAAGGACACCTCTTGTCCCTTTTTATATTATCTCTACCAAAGTATACCTGTCATGAAAGGCCACCTGGAATGTAGGGACACTCTTGGTTGGTCCCAAGGTCCCTTCATCGCAGGTACCACTGTATTTCCTTTGCACTAGACAATATCTGCTTACTAAAAAGTTTTCACCAAAAGATATTTGTGTCATACCCAGACTGACGGCAGAGGAGAGGAAGACAGTCACGGTGTAACTATTGTCACTTATACCTGTTATTTACCTTGCACTTAAAGACAAACAAATGTGATCTGCTGACTTACACATTTTCACCAAAAGATATTTCTGTCATACTCAGACTGACGGTAGAGGAGATGGAGACAGTGTAGAACTATGCCCACTACCTGTTATTAACCTTACACTTAAAGACATACATAATCTGCTGACTTAGAAATGTTCACCAAAAGATATTTTTGTCATACTCAGACTGACGACACAGGAGACGAAGACAGTGGGGAACTATCGTCACTACATATTATTTACCTTGGACCCAAAGACATATCATCTTTCAACAAAAGATATTTGTGTCATACTCAGACTGACGGCAGAGAAGATTGAGACAGTGTGGAACCTGTTACTTACCTTACACCTAAAGACATATCATTTTTCACCAACAGATATTTGTGTCATATTAAGACTGACGGCAGAGGAGATGGAGACAGTGTGGAACCTGTTATTTACCTTGCACCTAAAGACATGTAATCTAATGACTAAACATTTTTCACCAAAAGATATTTCTGTCATACTCAGACTGACGGCAGAGGAGATGGAGACAGTGTGGAAATATCGTCACTACCTGTACAGCAAACCCACAGCACTGCCTCGCATCCTGCAGGCCAAGGGACCGCACGGCTGGGACTGGGCCAGTCTGACCGACCTCCGAGCGCTGCTGGACATGTGGCCGCCCCTCCACCCCACGCAAGCCTTCGAGCTCTTGCTACCACAGTGAGTATGGTGCTACAGTGGTACCTGGGATGAAAGGACACCCTTAGGACCGGCTAAAAGTGTCCCCACATTGCAGGTGGCCTGTCTTGACAGGTAGATTTTGTTAGAGATAATTGACAGAGGGACCACAGGATGTGTCCTGCAGTGTAGGGACAGTTTTGGCTGGCCCTAAAGGTGTCCTTTTATTGCAGGCACTACTGTGCTTGTAAGTCCTGTCCCATGAACCTTTCAGTACATTTTTTTTATCGTGTTAGCTGAACTGCTTGGTTTTTTTTTACTCACATGCGAAGCAAAAGTGAGTCTATGTACTCACCCGAGTCGGACGTCCGTCCGTCCGGAAAACTTTAACGTTGGATATTTCTTGGACACTATTCAGTCTATCAGTACCAAATTTGGCAAGATGGTGTATGATGACAAGGCCCCAAAAAACATACATAGCATCTTGACCTTGCTTCAAGGTCAAGGTCGCAGGGGCCATAAATGTTGTCTAAAAAACAGCTATTTTTCACATTTTTCCCATTTTCTCTGAAGTTTTTGAGATTGAATACCTCACCTATATATGATATATAGGGCAAAGTAAGCCCCATCTTTTGATACCAGTTTGGTTTACCTTGCTTCAAGGTCAAGGTCACAGGAGCTCTTCAAAGTTGGATTGTATACATATTTTGAAGTGACCTTGACCCTGAACTATGGAAGATAACTGTTTCAAACTTAAAAATTATGTGGGGCACATGTTATGCTTTCATCATGAGACACATTTGGTCACATATGATCAAGGTCAAGGTCACTTTGACCCTTATGAAATGTGACCAAAATAAGGTAGTGAACCACTAAAAGTGACCATATCTCATGGTAGAAAGAGCCAATAAGCACCATTGTACTTCCTATGTCTTGAATTAACAGCTTTGTGTTGCATGACCTTGGATGACCTTGACCTTGGGTCAAGGTCACATGTATTTTGGTAGGAAAAATGTGTAAAGCAGTTCTTAGTGTATGATGTCATTGCTAGGTTTAGTTATTTGACCTTGACCCTGAAGGTCAAGGTCATGTAAAGGTCAAGGTCAAGCATGTGAGTCGTATGGGCTTTGCCCTTCTTGTTTTTATTACAAGTAAGAATGGTCTTTCCACCCCATCCATGCAAGCCTTTAAGTTCTTGTTATCACAATAAGTATGGTTGCAAGCAGCTGGAGAAACTTGAGGATGAAAGGGACATTACTGGGCCTGCTCCAAATATAGATAGCCCTGTGTGGAAGTGACGTCACATACTGAGATAGGAGTGAAAATGTTGAGATTCATTCAGTGTGACGACAGAGGTCACATTGGGGAAAATCTAGATATGACCCATTACTGCTATTGATGTGCGTTGTCTTAGTTTTGAGATGAATCCTCTGGGGGATATGCTGTCTTTATATTAAGAGCGAGTCCGAGAAGAGTGAGTCGGATCATGCTGGGATGTGTAATGGACAACACAGCCTTGTTTATCGTGAAGACTGTTCTTCTTCTTCTTGTCGTTCGCCTAGTGAAGACTGTTGATTGTGCCATTTTAGGTGAGAGTTCTGTGTGACGTAACAATTCAGGATTACCTTCCCGGTAACTGCAGTTTCTCAGCTCGCTTGCTGTAGGCAGTATTCAACATGCAAAGGGCAGCAACTTGGCGACAGGAGGAAATAAGGGGCTGGCTTGCTTGTGTCTGTGTACATGCTTGTTGTTTGGTGGCATTTGTAACATTGTTAGCATTGGAACTTGATATATCACATGCACAAACCAAGTGTGAATTTGTGTGAAGGTATCCCGATCTTGGTGTGCGGAAGTTTGCAGCAGAAAGCTTGGCACGCATCCCTTCAGATGACCTGTCACACTTTCTGCCTCAGCTTATTCAGGTTAGTATAGCAGCCAAGGATTTGTAAGCACAATTAAATTACATATCTTACCCAACTCACATATAGCAATTAACCCATAGTTCAGTGCTGATATCGCTGTACGCGTCCCCTTAGCAACAAGGAAGACGCCTCTAAAAAAGAGTGACCGAGACCCGTAAGGGTATCCAAGTCAGCCCGTAAGGGAGGCTGCCTTCCATATGCGCGCGCATATGCCGCCATCTTGTCATTCTACTCTCAGCGATCAGTGGAGCTGGTCGTGTTTGGTACGCTCCGGCTGTGTTTTCAGCCTACTTGCTTGGTCTTCCAGACCTGGTTTGTGTTCCCCTTGGTGTCTTCTTGTCACCGGACTTCGCATTTGCTGTTGAGGTGAGATCTTTCCATTTTTTTACCTGAATTTTGGCGGCATTGTTGGCTTGTTTTCGGACTTTCAAAATTTTTTCCAAATTTTTTTGTGAGTTGTTTTCATCATGGCCGACAATGCGGACGGGAAGAGGTCAACATCTAAACATGTAGCTGCTTCGCCCTCTCCTGTTAAGAAAAGCTCTAGAAGTTCTAGAAGTTCTAAAACGCACGGCGATACGCCCGTGTCTCTTTCGGGTTCAGAATCCAAAAAATGTAGTGATGTTGTTGTTGGCGTGCCCGGAGTTTCCGGTTCGTCTGCTAAACCTACGGAGAAGCCCTTGCTCGGGGTTAAGCATGTTGTAGGGGATGTCTCGCCTGTAGGTTCTGGGCTTGCATCTGCGGATTTTGCTTCTTTGCTTTTGACATTAAGCTCTCAGGTTTCGGCCTTAGCGGCTGAAGTTTCGTCAACTAAGGCGGAGATACGTGCGCTGCCGGCAGGGGTCGGTGGTACGTCGTCGCTGGCCAGTGTGCGTTTGCCTCCCTCTGCTACTGTTACGAGGGCGGACGTGCATGCGTCTCAGGATGGGATCTCTCAGGCTCCCGTGGGGTCTCCGGCCGGTGTCCGTTCTTCTTCACAAGGTATGTGCACTCCACGTGAGCGTTGTCTTGAGGGAGTAGCCTCGGGTCTCATCCCAGGTGAAAGTTCTGAAACATCGGCTGATATCCACCGCTTAGTCGGGGTGTCAGTGGGTGCGAAGAGCCCTGACAAGCGAACAGATGTTCCTATTCTTCCTGGCCGTAGTCAGGTTGAAGGGCATCTGCTTCCGCCCAGGGGGCAGGAAGTTGGTGGTAGTATGGCTGGCTCTGGACTTGACTCTGTTAGTCAGTACGGGGACCAGTCTCCGGAGTGCACGGAAGGGCACGACGGCTACCTGGATGACGGTGCCGCCTCTCAGGCTGAAGGTGCTGGATTCTTTTTGCCACGGCAGCTGCCAGATGCGGTGGCTCTGGCGGCTGGAGTGGCTTCGAAATATCTCGAGGAGGAGGTGGCGGTGAACAAATCTCAGTTTGTCCATCCTCCTTCTGCCTTAGGGGATTTCAGGAGTGCTAAGGAACCGAAAAGTTCGTTCCGATTCCGGGAGTCCCCCTCTGTGGCGGTCGAGATGTCGAAGGTTTTTGCGAAAGGTCGAGCTATGTCCGATGCCTTTCCGCTGTTGTCACAGCATGGGGAGGCGCCGGAGGTGGTGGGCCCCTGGTTGGCTAAAGCGGGTCAACACGTTCCTTGTTCTGCGCTCTCAAAGAGCTCTAAACTGTCGGTTCGTCCCGTCGCTCTACTTGACTCTTTCGCTTTGCCGAGATCAGTTCTACCGGTGACTCCGGAACTGCTTTCTCTGCGGGAGGACGGGTATGCCAGGGATAGATCAGTCCCTTACACGGAGTCTGCTCTTCAGGCTTTGGAGGAGACGGGTAGATCTCTGCTCGAGTTGGGTTCCGTCTCTAGTTCTCTCCAACGCTCTTTGTCTAGGTCTATCGCTTCATCGTTAGACCCGTTTGAGTTCCGTTACGACGCCTCCCAGGAGGATGTGACAACTCTGTTGGCGACGCTTGCCAAGGTCTCTCAGGAACAATTGAGCTTGGCAGCCAGGCTTTACGGGCATGCTGTACATTCCCGCAGAACTGCCTTTTTGGCGGGTTCAAAGATCCGAGACAGGGGTACCATTGACAGACTTAAGGTATCCCCGTTTACGGAAGGGTCGCTGCTGGGTACTTCCTCTTTGGACGCTTTGCAGAAGGAAACCCAGGACGCTAGGGATCTGGCTATTGCAAGGATTGCTCACCACGGCTTTCAGAAGGTTCAGAGCAAGCCTACCTCCCAGAGTAAGGCTCAGCCTTCTTCGTCTGGGGGGGGCAAGATGCAAAATCAGTCCACCTCTTTTCGGGGTAGGGGGCGAGGCGCGCCTTACCCGAAGAGAGGCTCCTTTGGGGGTTCTCGGGGGTCGGGGCACAAGCCTCACCCCCAATGAGGGTCTCCCGAGCCACTATTCCCAGTAACCCCCGCCGTGGTGGCGGCGGGTGGCCCCTCCAGGGCCTTGGCCGCCTGGACACGCCTGGTGTCCAGCCGGTGGATTTTGGGAATAGTGCGTTCGGGATTCCGTCTCCTCTGGGCAGAGGGGAAGGCACCTCTGTCCAGGATACCTCCGCCTTTCAGATATCCCGTGGACCCGGAAGCCAAGTCAGCCGTTCATGCGGAGGTGGCTTCCCTACTCCTGAAGGGTGCGATAGAGGAAGTTCGAGATCGAGAGTCCCTCGGCTTTTACGGCAGGCTGTTCGTGGTGCCCAAAGCCTCAGGGGCATGGAGGCCTGTTTTGGACCTGTCCACCCTGAACAAATACCTACGGGTAGTCAAGTTTGTCATGGAGACTCCTCTCTCTGTAAGGGAAGCTCTGCGTCCGGGAGATTGGGCCACGTCGGTGGATCTCACCGACGCATATTTCCATGTGCTCATGCATGTTCAAGACAGGAAATGGCTGCGCTTTCTGTGGGGCGAGAAAGTGTTTCAATTTCGGGCACTCCCCTTCGGGCTTTCCCTGGCCCCCTGGATCTTCACGCTGGTCGTTCGCCAGCTTTGCTCCCTTGTCAGACAAGAGGGGGTACGTCTACGGGCGTATTTAGACGATTGGTTGAATCTGCATCAGGACCAGTATATGTGCAGAACTCAGACTGCGAGGGTTCTCGACCTGGCGGCTCAGCTGGGCTTTACAGTCAATCTAGGGAAATCAGAGTTAGAACCATCCCAACGCTTCACTTACCTGGGCATGGATTTCGATACGGTGGAGTGGTTAGTCCGTCCCTCTCAAAAGAGGGTGGACAAGCTTCAGAACTTGGTTCGCTCGTTGAAAGGAAAGAGTGTGTCCACGGCCCGGGAGTTGTCCTCCCTACTGGGGCAGATGGAATCGATGGCTCCCCTTGTGCCTCTAGGCAGGGTCCACAAGAGGCCGTTTCAGGCGGCTTTGAGGAGGCAGTGGGACCAAGCCTCTCAGGGCTGGAATGTTCGCATAGGACTGGGGAGTTGGTTCAGCAACACTACAAGTGTTTGGCTGCTCCCCTGGGTCTCTCAGGGTGTTCCGATCGTTCCTCCGGCGCCGGAGAACATTCTTGTTACAGATGCATCCATGACAGGCTGGGGTGCTCATCTGGCCGATCAGACAGCCTCAGGTCTGTGGGATCTCTCCCTAGCTCCTCAGCACATAAACGTGCTGGAGCTGGAGGCTGTGTCTCTGGGTTTACAGGCTTTCCTGCCGCTTCTGGGGGGCAGTCATGTTCAAGTCCACACGGACAATACGACTGTGGCCGCTTACATAAATCGGCAGGGGGGCACACGCTCGCAGAAGCTGTCGGAGAGCGCTTGCCGTCTGTTGGTTTGGTGCAGCTCGCACAACATACTTCTCTCAGCGAAGTACCTGAAGGGCACGCTCAATGTTTTGGCGGATGCCCTCAGTCGGGGGGACAAGGTTCTGCACTCAGAATGGACCCTCTCCCACCAGGCGTTGGACCGCCTTTGGGTTCAAGTATACAAGCCTTGCATAGATCTGTTTGCAACGAGATTCTCCACCAGGCTTCCCCTTTTCGTCTCACCGTTCCCGGACCCTCTGGCGTGGGCGGTGAACGCGTTGGATCTGGATTGGTCAAATCTGCAGGCTTACGCTTTTCCTCCGTTTTGCCTGCTAGGGAAGGTAGTAAGAAAAGTGGATCTGGAAAAGCCAGCGCTGGTGCTGGTTGCTCCTCTTTGGCCCAGCCAGCACTGGTATCCGGACCTTCTGCGGCTGGCAGTGCGCCCACCCATTCCTCTAGGCGTTCGAAGGGGCGACCTGTTACAGCCCAGGTCAGGGGTCCCGCACGAGAATCCGCAAGCGTTGCAGCTTCACGGCTGGATTCTGTCAGAATCGCTCTGCGTCGTGCCGGGGCCTCGGCCACAACTTTGAAACTGGTACAGAAAGCACACAGAGACTCAACTAGCTCCGTTTACTCTTCTCATTGGGCTGCATGGGCCAAGTGGTGCTCTGAGAATAAGGTTCAACATCTTTCCCCAAGGTCCATGGAGGTAGCCAACCACCTCTCTTGGTTGGCTAGTAGGGGGGTCTCTCCTTCTTCACTGCGAGTTAGAAGGTCTGCGATTTCTTCCACTCTTAGACAGCTCGGTCGCAAGATCAATCTTGACGGTGTCATTTCAAGCGTGCTTAAGGGAGCTGCCCTTGACGCAGCTCTCTCAAGATCACAGCTCCCTGCCTGGGATCTGTTTGTGGTTCTCCGTTTCCTTGCATCGGAGGACTTTGAGCCTCTCCGGTTGGCTAGTTTACCTAATTTGACGAGAAAAACTCTGTTTTTGGTCTTGCTGGCCACGGCTAGGAGGGGTAGCGAGGTGCACGCACTTTCTGGTCTCGCTAAAGATATTTCCCTGGAGAGGGATGGCTCCTACTCTTTGAGATTTACGTCTAATTTTCTCGCTAAAAATCAAAAGCCCGGTCAGGCTTCGCCTTGCATTCGTATTCCACCCTTGAGCGATATACTCGCTCCTGGAGACCCCGATCTGTCAAATTGTCCTGTCAGGGCGCTAAGCAGCTACCTGTCTAGGTCTTCGCCGATTCGCTCGGAAACTCAGAAATTACTGTTTATATCCCTCAACACTGTGCGAGCGAAGGATATCTCGAAGGTCACCTTGACTAAATGGGTTTCACTGACCATTAAGCAAGCGTATGGATGGTGGCAACGCCAGTCTGGCGAGGTCAGGGCGGTGCTTCCTCTTACGTCAGCCAGGACGCACGAAGCGAGGGCTTGGGCGTCTTCTGTGGCCGTGCTTCGCTCAGGGCGCCTATCAGAGGTCCTGGCGGCGGCTTATTGGAAATCTGAGGACGTGTTCATCAATTTTTATTTGAGAGACATTGCTGCAAGGCGGCAAGATGGCAGTGCGGCTTTGCCGGCTCTCGTGGCTGCAGGGCAGGTCCTGCGGTCTTAAGTTGGTAAGTACCCTCCTCCTATAGTAGCAATCTGCTATATGTGAGTTGGGTAAGATATGTAATTTAATTAAAAATTTTAGTAATAAATTTTCATTTGATTAATATACTTACCCAACTCACATCGTTTATTCCCTCCCGCCTCCCCGCTGTGGGGGGTATGGGGGTCTAAAAAAGTAGTGAGTTGGGCTTCGTGTAGAATGACAAGATGGCGGCATATGCGCGCGCATATGGAAGGCAGCCTCCCTTACGGGCTGACTTGGATACCCTTACGGGTCTCGGTCACTCTTTTTTAGAGGCGTCTTCCTTGTTGCTAAGGGGACGCGTACAGCGATATCAGCACTGAACTATGGGTTAATTGCTATATGTGAGTTGGGTAAGTATATTAATCAAATGAAAATTTATTACTAAAATTTTTAATTACGATTTTCCATAAAGTACAAAACCCCAAGATACTTTCTAAAGATTCATGCAAATCCATTGGGGTGTATATGTAGAGGTTACATGCCGAGTCTCAGTGATTATTAAAAATAATGGTCGAAGTTAGCGGATCATGAAAAATGCGAGCTTTAGCGAGCTTTTTCATGACCGCGAACTGAGACCATTATTTTTTATAATCACTGAGACGAGGTGTGTAACCTCTTTATTCCTCCTTTCTTCAGTTATTCAAAGAAAAGAGGAGTTTTTTTGCGAAAGTTTGATCGAATCCTATTCACTCAACCAGTCAACCTGCGCAGGCGATCGATTAATGCGCGGTTGTATAGTTCCGTGCAAATCATTCCATTCTGTTAACACTTCTTGTCAGTTTTCCTATTTTGGACTAAAATCAAGTACACAGATATGCTGTTATTCTGCTGTGGCGGCAAAGGCAGATATTGTGTGTTCTGTATATGTTTTGGTATCGGTTAGGATAATGTTCTTTCGTCAAATGGGACTAGCAGACGAACTTTTGCACCCGTGTTCCAACGTTAAAAACTGTATGAAGTTCAGTTTTCTGGGGAAAATAGTGTATGAAACCGCTTTATGTTGTTTAAATTGATGAGATGTGTGCATTTGGTTGCGTGTGATCTGTTTATTAAATGAAATATTGTTGAAAACTGACCGTCGGATTGCAGTCTGTTGTCGAAGAAACTGAGTGAAAAGAAGGGGAACTACTCTTGTCGCTAGACAAAGTATGAGTTACTTGCCTTGGGAAATTGCTTGTGATGAACGTCTGATCTAGATTCAGAAAACAACCGAACTCATGGATTTTATATGGAGATTCATGTGTTCAGGCCTGTAGTTGTTAATTCAAATGCGGTATGTTTGTATTGTTTGCTCCAGAGATGTATACTTCGTACATTAGAGCGTTCGGAACTTTTCAGTCGCAAAAAGTAGTACCGATACAGAACAGCTTCTCAACCCATTGCACTATCGAGGATTCAGGCTGTTGCTGGGTCGTTATTTGTTTGGTTGCTGGGTCATTATCGAAAAATAACTACCCCTACAAATTTACAGAGGTAAAGAAGCAGAGGGGGGAATAAAGGTATGTTTTTGATGTCCAACAGCTTCGTTTATTTTTACTTTGGGTTAACTATTTTGACTGACAAAAACGCAAAAACCCTTCAGTTGTAGGGACCCTAGTGGGTTTTTTTTGGCAGCCCAAAACTTTTTCTTGGAAATATAGAGGAAAAAGGGGGGAATAGCATATCTATCATGTACTATTTAATGATGTTATTACTCATTAAATTACATATCTTACCCAACTCACATATAGCAATTAACTCTAGTTCAGTGCTGGTAACGCTGTACGCATCCCCTTGGTAACAAGGGAAGCCCCTCTAAAAAAAGAGTGACCAATACCCATAAGGCCATATTAATACATACTTCCGACTTCCGTATGCGCGCGCATACGCCGCCATATGCATCATTCCATACTCAGCGAGCAGTGGGACTGGTCGTGTTTTTGTACGCTCTGGCTGTGTTCAGCCATCTGTCACTTCGTCTACGGACTTGGTCACTTACCTCTTGGTATCTTCTTGCTTGTCTTATCGTCTCTTCATGTTGAGGTGAGATCTTTCTGTTTTTTGCTTGTGTTTGTGGGCGTTTTTGACCTTAAATTGAACTTGTGAAATTTTCTTGTTTACAAAATTTTTCGTGAGTTGTTTTTGGTCATGGCGGTTAACGCCAAGAAGCGGCAGTTGTCTATACGAGTAACTGCTGTTTCTCCGCCGACAAAGTAAACACCTGGGAAAGCAAAGGCTTCCGGACAGGCTTGTGTTTCGGTTCATGTACTGTCTTTGCAAAAATATCGATGTTTTGGTCGTCATGCCTTCTACTCCGTTTTTGACGGCTAAACCTTTAGACAAGGTTTCTCCTGTGGATAAGCCCGCTTAGGCTTCCTTGGTTTATGTGTTTCCCGGTCGTGCGTCTGCGGACGTGGCGACATTGTTGCTCTCTTTAAGTTCACAGGTTTCTTCCTTGGCGGGGGAGATCGCTTCCACGCGGGCGGAGATGCGTTCGCTTCCGGTGTGACGGGGGTTTCGTCTCTTGCCAACGTTCGCCTGAGCCGTCTGCTACTGTGTCTCAGGCCGATGTTCATGCGGTATGGGATGATGGGACCACGCCTTCGCTTGTGGCCTGTGTTCCGGTTCCCGGTGGTTCACACCAGTTTAAAGGTATGTTTTCTACCCAAGTACCCGGGTTCTCCGGGGAAAGGGTAGAGCGTCTCCAAGAGAAAGTAACTCCGGGCTCTGGCTTTGTGGGTGAAAGTTCCGAAGCTGAGGCTGGCTCTGACTGCATTGGCAGCAGGTCGGTGGCGGTTAGGAACCTTGGAGAGCGAACGGAAGATTTGCGCAACCACCCGCTTCTTTAGAATGTGGTAAGGGTGTGCGTCTTCCGCTTCCGCCCGGGGGGCAGGAAGAGAACAGTATAGCTGGCTCTTTGTTTGACTATGGGAGTCAAGCAGGGGGTCAGCTTCCGGAGGGCACGGGAGTGCCAGTCGGCTGTTCAGAAGACGGTGCTTCCGCAGAGGTGGTTGCACTGAATTCAAATTGCCGTTTAGGCTGTCAAGTGCAGTGGCACTGGGGGCTTAAGCGGCTTCAAGGTACAATAGGATCTTCTGGTGCATGTTTAGGCATCCGGTTGGTTCTGATTTTTGCCAATCCGTGGCCGATTTTGCTAACGCTTTTGCGGCTGTGGCTTCCGGTTTCAGGATGGTTTAGCCTTCTGCCGTTAACACTGTGGTGTTGGTAGTTGGCGCTCATCAGTCTTCGGCTTTCGGTTCCGTTGTTGCGGTTCCTCTGCTGTTACTCAGGCTAAATCCACTTCCTTTTCCAGGCTTTCAGCTGGTATGAGGCAGGTGGATGGAATATCCTTTCGGAGTTCCGGCTTTTGGGAAATTTGTTCCAAACCTTTCCCTTTTGGCAAGTGTTGCTTTTTCGGGATTGGTTCCGGCTCTCATCCTTTTGTAGATGGTTAGAATACCACTGTACAGGATGATGAGGATTGGGAAGACTAAACTTCTGGGGCAGATGGAGACGCCTCTTTGTTGACTTTCAGCGAAGCTGCCATCTTTGTTTACATGGATGGCAGAGGTTACTACGCGCTTTTTCCCTGTAGGGTTAGCGGTAGCATTGTCATCTGCCTTTTCTCCTCCATCTTTTTTGGCGTGTCTTGCTCCTTCTTAGGATCAATTTGCGAACTCAATCGATGCTTTTGCCCCATCTCTGCCTTTGTTGGCATCTCAGGGGGATGCTCTTACTTCAGCTTTGCCGCGTTTTGCGCATTTTCAGATGACCTGAGCTTTTTAAGGGAATCTTAGAACGTTATTTTCTTGGATTCTCTGTTGGGGTCGTTTGGGCTTGTGAAATTTGTTTTTTCACAATCGAGGCTCCTTTGTTACCACTTCCTTTGTGGGCAACGCTCGGCTTAGCTCCTGCGGCGGCGGGGCTTTAGCTTGCGTCATCTGCTCAAGCAGCGCGTCACGCGCTGATCGCTATCCGTAGGCTTCGGTTTACTCCAAGCTTAAGAACGTAGTTTATTCGTTTGCTTTTTCTACGGAACCGCCACCGGGTTCCCCGGAATTGGCGAACATCCGTCTGGATGTTAATAGCAAGGAGTGACTGTCTCTCTGTCAGAACAAGGATCTCCTGGCTATGTTTCATTATGGCCGCACTCCTTTACATTTACCGCTTTTTAACAAATCTTGTTTCTGCGCTCTCTCGTGCGCGGTTACGTCCTATCTGGATATTTTTGTGTTGCGTCAGGACGCGGATACGAAGGATGTAGCTTTGCTTTTAGCCTGGGTGTAGGTCTCTTTCAAAAAGGTTTGTTCTTTTGGCGAGACTTTAATCTCTTCTTTTCTTGAAGGTTCCTCTTTGTGAGTTCGCTTCTACGCACAGGGATTCTTCTCTATCTTAAAAGCTCACTGCAGAAGGAAAGCGCACGGCAGGCCTTGGCTTTTTATTGTTTTCAAATTTAGGCTTCAGGCTCGCCGTTCTCGACTTTATCTTTTGTCTCCTTACCCTCGCGTTCGTGGCAGGGTTCTGTGTCAAATATCCACCTTTCTTCCCCCTGAGGCAAGTTAGCGGTGGGTGTTGGTAGGCACACAAAAGCTCGCTTTCTTTCACACTTGTGGCAGTTATGTCAACTGGAAGTTAGTTCTCGGCATCACTCTTCTTTCGCCTTTGTGTTTAACACAGCGGCTGGGGGGGATTAGGTTTCCTTCTTTGTGGGGGGAGACACGGGTGCCTCCCTTTTGGTTCTCTTTCATGGTTCGTTTGGTATTTCAGAGCTTCAGGGTTCTGATCTTTTTTCTAAGGCATACGTTTGTTGAGCCGTTTTTGGATCTCGTGGAGATTGTGCAAGCGGCCCTTGATAGAAGTCCTTTACTCCAGGTGTAACTGGGAGTGCAGGGCTGGAACACATTAGATGTCTAAGGCTTCTCAGCTTTGATAGGACCCTTTGTGGTCTCTTGGGCGTTAAGCAATAGAACAAAGGGTTGGAACATGTGTTGTTTCAAGCAGACAACTCCACAGGGGGCTTTTCTCATCAAGAAAAGGGGGTCTCTCACTCCCTATCGCTTCCTCACGGAACATGAGAGGTTTTGGTGGTTTTACCATCACGAGATCTTTTTAGCAGCGAAGTACCTTCATGAGAGTCTCTATGACTGGGCGGACTCTCTAAGTCTGTCGGCCAAATGGCCACTTGGAGCAGACTCTCTTTGACCACGTGTTTTTGTTCCTTCGGGGGAATGGGAGAAATTTCTAATAATGAGTTTTTGCCTTTTGGTACTATCGCCTTTTGCTTATCTTCGTCGCCCGACTGCCGGGCATGGAAATTTTTTACTCTTGTTTTACTTTGAGCGGCCTGCCGGTCGCACAATTTGGGCCCGTTCTTTTTGGGTTGCTAGACCTCGTTAGGCTGGCAAGAGGGCTCCGGTTTTGCTCACACTCGTTTCTCACGGGTGTCTACTGTAGGATATTTTTGAGTTGCTCGGGCTCTTCTGCCCGTCAACTCTGGACTGGTACTTGTCTTGTTGTCTGGCTTGGAACAGATGGCTTATGTTTTAACGGATAGAACTCCTCTTCTCTCGGTACAATGAAGGTGGCGAGCCACCTATTTTGGCTTTCCGTTCTTTTTCTCCCACGTCTTTGTTTAAGACATTATGTGATATCAGTTTTACTGAGACAGCTCGGTGCTAATTTTTCTCTTGGTGGCTTTATAACCAGCAAGTTTAAGAGGGCCTACTTTAGGCTTGCTGAAAGCTGATCTTCAGTCCTTTCTTGGACTTTGCTCCTAGTTTTAGGGTTTTTGTGATTGGATTCTTTGACTCTTTTACTTAACTAGCCTTGCTGATCAACACGGAAATCGGCCATGCTTACTCGGGTAGCTTCTGTGAGAAGTGGGAGTAAGTGTTTTTTCTGCTAATTTTGCTAGAGACAGATTTTCGGAGAAAGACTGTTCTATGGCACTTAGGTTTCTTTTGGGTTTTCTGGCATATAAGCGGAATCTGGAGTTACCAACTTTGATTCACCGTTCTAATCTTAATCACTATTTTGGCTCCCCTAGAGCCATATTTAGCCTTTTGGTCTGTTCGAGTTTTGAAGATTTTTTCTGACTTGCACGGTTTGCTTGAGATCATTAAATCTAGGGGCTCTTGTTCTTATCTTTCTGCTTCGTCGCCCTTTAACCTTGAACGGTTATATACGACGTTAAACACTGATTAATTTATATAAAGGAAGAAAGAATGTCTTTCAACTTTGGTAGGGGTAATGACTTGTTGAGGTCAACCTTGCCTAGATGGACTGCCACAGTGTTCAGGTTTGCCTTCAAGTGGTGGCAGTAGACAGGGGGGGGGGGGGGGGGGGCAGTCAGTCAGTCCTCCCCCTTCGAACAGCACGGACTCTATATTCCTTTCTTGAGCATTTTTATGGCTCTTGGAGATTCTGATGTACATTTTTGTACGGTTATAGCCCTCCACAGTTTTCCGTTAAGGACTCTGCACACTAGATCGGAATCTCAGGAACTTCTTTTTATCTCACTCGTTATGGTGCGCTTTAAAGACATCTCGAGAGTAGTGTTAGCCAATTGGGTCTCCACCATAGTTAGACAAGTTTATGTATGGTGGCAGAGTCAGGCAGGGGATGTCAGGGCAGTTTTGCCCTTTACTACAGCTAGGCCTCACGGGGCAAGAGATTGGGCTTCCACTCTAGCTGTTCTTCAATTTGGTCTCCTGGCAGAACTGAGTTCTTGAGTCGGCTTGCTGGCTTTATTGAAAGGTTTTTCATTGGTGTTTATCTCAGAGATGCCTATGCATTGAGATAGGATGTGTTTCTGGGTTACCTGCTCTGTTAGCGGCAGGACAGATTCTCAATTCCTGATTGGGTTAAGTGCCCTCCACCTATAGTAGCAATCTGCTATATGTGAGTTGGGTAAGATATGTAATTTAATTAAAAATTTTAGTAATAAATTTTCATTTGATTAATATACTTACCCAACTCACATCGTTTATTCCCTCCCGCCTCCCCGCTGTGGGGGGTGGATTTCTAAAAAAGGGGAGTGAGTTGGGCTTCGTTTGGAATGATGCATATGGCGGCGTATGCGCGCGCATACGGAAGTCGGAAGTATGTATTAATATGGCCTTATGGGTATTGGTCACTCTTTTTTTAGAGGGGCTTCCCTTGTTACCAAGGGGATGCGTACAGCGTTACCAGCACTGAACTAGAGTTAATTGCTATATGTGAGTTGGGTAAGTATATTAATCAAATGAAAATTTATTACTAAAATTTTTAATTTCAGGCCCTGAAATTTGAGAGCTACCACAACTCACCACTAGCCTGTCTACTCCTTGAAACCTCCTGCAAAAGTATTCGCTTTGCTCATCAGTTCTTCTGGTATGTTCTTGAGGAAGACATTTTGCAATGTATGCAAATTTGTATTATGACACCAGAGCTCAGAGAGTAACATTGGTTGTATTTTATTTTCAATAAAGTTCTTTGTGTAAACACATTTTTTTTATTGTGTAATTCTGATAGCACCTTGTTCCTAGGACAGGTTTTTCTGATTTATCTTGTTTAATTCAATCTGTTAGAAAATGTTTATGCAGTCAAAAGTCCAGTTTAATACGCACCTTACCGTACCTGCATTTACCTTTCCAAGTGATTGTGCTGCCCATTTTCACAGCCAGTATTTCTGTACAAGGTACTTGATCTGTCAGGGCAAACAACAAAATCAAGTTCAACACAGAAAAATTTCACTTTATTTCTATAAACAAATCTGTCAAACACTAATTACATCAGCAGGTTTGACAATATTTACAATTTTTTTTTTTTACACTAGATACTGGAAAGTATTGGTAAATGCACTTATTGCTTACTTTACCATACCTTGCCCAGACCTGGGAACCTATACGATTTCACAGTATTTTGTACGCATGATTGTCCAGAATATGATCAGTGGGGAAAAAAGTACGACGAGAAAAATTCCTGGACTACTTTTCTTCACAAGCGCTTCCCGAAGCCGATCCAGTATTTTGACACATGATTAAATTTTTTTGGTCAGCAAACATTAAAAGAAGCATTTGTTTTAAATGTATTGGTGAACTTCCTTAACGGTGCGACGGAAGCATGTTTGAATCATGGATCTTCAAATGATGTGTGGAGTACGCTCATATATGTCTAAAAGTACACCAAGTTTGTGTGTGAATACTTCAAGTGCAAAACAGGGGGTTCCCAGGTCTGCTTGCCGTACCGTAGCTTACAAAAAATGGAGTTCTGATATCACCATGGATACTGTTCAGGTTGCTGAAGGGGGTGGCCGGTCAAGAGGCAAGCTACAAGCGTCGCTACGAGCTGATGTTCGCTGCACTGGCCAACGTGGCCGGCGATACGCTGTACCAAGAGTTCCGCAAACAGGAGGAGTTGGTCAAGATCGTGACCTCTGTTGCTGAGAAGGTCAAGGTTGCCAAAGACAAAGAGGTCAGGGGAAGTTGTTTGTTTGTGTGTAAGAGAACATGTGTGTTTGTGCGTGTGTTTGTGTGGATGTGTGTCTGGGTATAAGTGGGTGTGGGTGTGTAAAGGGGAAAAAAAGCTAGATAAACAAAGGTGTAATATTCAAGGTAGTGATATGATTTTGTACAAGAAGCATTACAAACCTTATAAACAAGGCAAGGCAAGGCAAGGCAAAAGTAAACATCTCATCCCTGTTGATGCAGGTTTTGTTTCCCCATTTATGATGTTTGTTTTTTTGTCTTAACACCAGAGACCCCCCGCGGGTTAGGGGGAGTCCCATATTGGTTGGGACGAGAAAGAATTTACCCGATGCTACCCAGCATGTCGTAAGAGGCGACTAACGGTTCTGTTTCTCCTTTTACCCTTGTTAAGTGTTTCTTGTATAGAATATAGTCAATGTTTGTAAAGATTTTAGTCAAGCAGTATGTAAAAAATGTTAAGTCCTTTGTACTGGAAACTTGCATTCTCCCGGTAAGGTCATATATTGTACTACGTTCCAAGCCCCTGGAGCAATTTTTTGATTAGTGCTTTTGTGAACAAGGAACAATTAACAAGTGGCTCTATCCCATCTCCCCCCTTTCCCCTATCCCATCTCCCCCCTTTCCCCGTCGCGATATAACCTTGAATGGTTGAAAACGACGTTAAACACCAAATAAAGAAAGAAAGAATTAACACAAGAGTGAGTGCATTTTTCACAGTAGTTTGTGTGTCTGTTGGAGAGGATGATGTCAAAGAATTATTAGTGAAAGTGGGTATGATGTCAAAGAATTATTAGTGAAAGTGGGTATGATGTCAAAGAATTATTAGTGAAAGTGGGTATGATGTCAAAGAATTATTAGTGAAAGTCGGTAAGTTAGGGATACACTGTGTGGAGTGAAGGTGTGGCAGTACTAAGCTGGATTTTTGTTTGTTTTTGTCATTACTTATTTATTTAACGTAATATGTGACCCTCCACCACGGAATGAGTCGCATGTCACCTTTGCATGATTTTCATATTTTTACATTTTCCTAAAGAGTTTTTTATGCTCTATCCAGTGGTGAAACCCGTTTTAGAAAAGAGCGAAAACTTTGAGTTATAAGCCTGCGACTAAGGTGACCCTCACACTGTTACCAGACACTCCCCGGACTTATATTAAGCCTAGAGCAGGAGGTGACATGCGACTCATTTCGTGGTGGAGGGTCACATATGATTCTACTTACTGTGTTATCTTGCGTATAACAAGCCTAAGGAAAAACATTTTTGTGAACCACATGCAGGATGATAAAGTTGTATTGTGGTGTGTTGTGTTGTATTGTATTGTATTGTATTGTATTGTATTGTGTTATATTGAATTGTATTGTATTTTCCCAGGCCACACTGAAGAGGGACCTGCAAAGCATCTATGAGTATGTGGAACAGAAAGGGAGACTACTGCTGCCGTACAACCCGAGTCTGGAGGTCACAGGTTTAGATATGAAGGTAAGAAGGGTATGATGGTTGGAAAAAATTGGGAGCAGTGTTCTGCATTACATACAATGTTAGGTTTAGTGCTCGCTATTGCTAAAACTGTTTTAGGATAGTTGATAAGAGGGGCAAATTATACCTGCAAAGAGTCAGCGGCACAGACGACGCACTGCAAATTATTGAGGTAATTCTTTTTTTTTCCCAGCCCGCTACACATTGTGAAAAGAAAACAGGCCAAGTACTCGTGATAATCCCTATCGCAGCATGTAGTGTAGTGGCGACTGCGCAGGTGTAATTTGCCCCTTAGAGGTACGGAAATGTACACATCTTTATCGATAAAGTATGAACAGGTACATGTGTAATGTATATGCCAGGAGAAAATGTTGCTTGCTTCCGTTTGATTGCATAGACACTTACCTTTGAGGGTAATTCATACAGTAATACAAATTTCTGGTTGAATCTTTAGTGAAGTGAAGTGCATGCCACAGAAAGCAAATTGGAAATTATTTTTTGGTTTGATCATACTGGTGCATAAATGCTGGTATTGCTCAGTAAAACTTTTGCTTTTAATTCATAATAAAAGGGGCATCTTTTATAAGGTGCAGTTTGTATTGGAAGGAATGCATACAAAATAAATCAACATTTTTCAAACATTTAAAAATGGTTTGCACCAGCGACAAAATACAGTTGTGAACGCACACCGGCAAAATGTACCGGCAAAATATGAGCCATACTTCATATTTGTAATAAAGATATAGATTTCTCTTAACCCCCCATGTGCAATATGATCTTTTAGTTTAATGTGTGCATCACTATTGAAACAGTGAACAGGACCTCAGGGGCCTTAAACACTGAAGTCTGAAAGAGTTGTGTCCCTTGCCACACAAAAACTTCCATTCAAAGAGACAGGATATCTGCCTCTCTGAAAATAAAGTTACCTGCAATCAGATATAATTTAGAATTGTGAATGCTTTGCTTTTTTTTCTTCTTCATATATGGGTAGTTTTTGGATGGAACAACAGAAAGCAATGGATAATTCAATCTGATTTATTGTTTCAGCAGCTTTCCCTTAGCATTTATAATCATGTGAATGCTTCTTTCTCCGAAAACGGCGTATGGCTGCCTAAATGGCGGGGTTAAAAACCGGTCATACACATAAAATTCCACGCGTGCAAAAAACACGAGTGTACATGGGAGTTTCAGCCCACGAACGCAGAAGAAGAAGAAGAAGAAGATGTGAATGCTTCTCATGTTGTTTTTCTCCAGCTGTATGAATGCCTTTTTTGCTCTGTTTCAGTCATGTTCATATTTCGCCTCAAATGCATTCCCGTTGAAACTGGTGTTCAAGAATTCCAACCCCAAGGCAGACCCGCTTTATGTCATGTACAAGGTATTATTAGCTGCTCAATCTTTCTTGCCTCACAACCCTGTTTCCTGGTGTGTGGGTTTTTTCAGCAGAAGAAACTCAATGTTATTATTTAAAAAACAAGTCGCGTAAGGCGAAAATACAACATTTAGTCAAGTAGCTGTCGAACTCACAGAATGAAACTGAACGCAATGCAATTTTTCAGCAAGACCGTATGTACTCGTAGCATCGTCAGTCCACCGCTCATGCTCATGGCAAAGGCAGTGAAATTGACAAGAAGAGCGGTTTAGTAGTTGCGCTGAGAAGGATAGCACACTTTTCTGTACCTCTCTTCGTTTTAACTTTCTGAGCGTGTTTTTAATCCAAACATATCATATCTATATGTTTTTGGAATCAGGAACCGACAAGGAATAAGATGAAAGTGTTTTTAAATTGATTTCGACAATTTAATTTTGATAATAATGTTTATATATTTAATTTTCAGAGCTTGTTGTTAATCCGAATATAACATATTTATATGTTTTTGGAATCAGCAAATAATTGAGAATAAGATAAACGTAAATTTGGATCGTTTTATACATTTTTTTTTTTTTACAATTTTCAGATTTTTAATGACCAAAGTCATTAATTAATTTTTAAGCCACCAAGCTGAAATGCAATACCGAAGTCCGGGCTTCGTCGAAGATTACTTGACCAAAATTTCAACCAATTTGGTTGAAAAATGAGGGCGTGACAGTGCCGCCTCAACTTTCACGAAAAGCCGGATATGACGTCATCAAAGACATTTATCAAAAAAATGAAAAAAACGTTCGGGGATTTCATACCCAGGAACTCTCATGTCAAATTTCATAAAGATCGGTCCAGTAGTTTAGTCTGAATCGCTCTACACACACACACACACACACACACACACACACACACACACACACACACACACACACACACACACACACACACACACACGCACATACACCACGACCCTCGTTTCGATTCCCCCTCGATGTTAAAATATTTAGTCAAAACTTGACTAAATATAAAAAGATTATAATGAAGACTTTTATGCTTAAAATTGTGCCTCCTCGTTGTGTCTTACTCTTACGCACAAATGCAAGTCCCATCCACACATGCATGCTTTTTAAAAAAAATAAAAATTTAAGCTTCAAAGCAACATTCAGTTTTTAATTTTGTGGTTATTGTACAACCCCCCCATCCCACACACACACACACACATAGATATATGTGTGTCATACATCTAAAAAAACCAAATTTGTGTTGTTTCTGTTCATGACATGGGAGATAACTTTTTCTTTTTAATAATCAAGGGACAACTCTTGGAACTATTTTGCCTTTACAAGGGAAGTCACTCTAACAGTTTTGGGGACTGCCTTCATTATTATAATAAATTTACTCTGTTTCAACATTTTAATTGAGAAAAACGTGATTGATTTTCACAAGAATATTCCAAGATATATTTTCCAGTGTGTGCCTGAATTTTGTACCCTTGTATTGTAGGGTTTAGTAATAAACTTGAATTTATTCATATGAAAAAAATATACCATTGAATTTTGGAGCTTTACTTTGAGTTGGGGATTTTTTTTCTCCCTGGATCTGTACTCTGGTTTCTCTTCAGCTAACGAGAAAATCTTTCGCCTTTTACTAAAGATTTCCGTGGAGAGGAACAATTTAATGAGTCTATAGACAATTTTTCATGCCCTACTCTGTAGGGTAACAAACAAATGAAGTCAATTTCTTTTCTCTCTGTTCTCTGCTTAATAATTAAATCCTGCCAGAACATGCTGGAAAGCAATTCTGTGTGTTTCACGTCATGCTAAATCAAAATGTTCAAAATGCACATCCTGCATCAAACATGTTTCCACTGTGTATAGTTCCTTTGACTTGCAGCAAATACACTGAAAGTGCCTATAGTGTGGATTTGTCTCATTTTAACTTTAAAAGTAGGAGGTTGCGCTTTTTACAAGTAAGCACCTAATAAGCTTTGTCCCAAAAATACAGTAACAGTTCTTGTTTTTTGATTTTTTCTTTTGTGTCTCCTTGTTTAACATTAAAGTGATGAAGACAATGACCTTAATAAAATCTATGCCATACTTACAGGTGGGAGATGACCTAAGGCAAGACATGCTGACCCTACAGGTGATCCGCATCATGGACATGCTGTGGCTACAGGAGGGTCTTGACCTCAAGATGCTCACATTCTCCTGTTTAGCCACTGGACCCAAGAGAGGTTGGTCACAAAACAATGTCAGATTTGTATTTCCTGGTCTGTGTTCAGTGCTTGCTATTTAAAACCAAAAATCTCCTTAAACCTTATTCTTTATCTGGTGTTGCATGACCGGTTTCCAAGCTGGATTTACTTTTTTGGAGCATACAGACCTGTTTACCCTTACGATTTTGGCGTAATTTATCACGATTTTTTGCAAAAAATACGCCATTCCGCTATCCGTGTCAAGAGTATGATTTTCATAAATGATAAAAATGTAGAAAAAAAAAAAATTATTGTTTATTAATTCACATGTTTGGCATTGTTTTTTTCAATGGCAAAATGGGGTGAAAAAGCACAGGACTGACCAGAGATCATGTCGGTCTGATGAGACGCTGGAGAGCCTTCTAGTGGTGAAGTCTCGCCCTCACTCATTCGGCAAGCGCAAGTACAGTAGAGAAACGCTTGACACACTGAAAAAGGCCTACTACGAGCAAAAGAAAAAGAATCAGTGATGCATGTGCTTTTGATGTGATCTTCTTTGAAATTATGATGACTACAAAAACTGACTGATGTGTTTTGTTTGTGAATCTATATATATATACGACTTGTGTCTGTGTGTGTGTGTCCGCGATGCACGCCCAAGGTTCTCGATGGATCTGTTTCAAATTTGGTGCCCATATTCAGGTAGACCCCGGACACAACCTGGTTGATGAGATATTTCAACACGTGATCTCAGCACGCAGCGCTGAACCGATTTTGGTTTTTCTCTGGATCCATTCCCAGTAACCCTTCCTTATCTTCTCCAGTGTTTTCAGCGTTTATCTCCCTTCCTTCGTGTGGCGTCAATCCATATTCCCGTTATACTATTTTTAGAAGGTCACTGTCCCGGCAAAGCCGGGTATTACTCTTCTCCAGTGTTTTGCGCGTTTATCTCCCTTCCTTCGTGCGGTGCGCCGGCTTCAAAGCCGGGTCCCCGGCGCAGCCGGGTATTCGGCTCGACTTCTTCCCAGCGAAGCCGTACCCGGCGAAGCGGGTATTCATCTAGTGATGGATATATGTGCATGATTGCGTTTCGCAGACACAGTTGTCATGTGCGTTGTAATTGGCGACGAATGCTGGATGATTACTATTTTTGTGCCAGGATTACTATTTTTGGGGCTGAGCATTACTCCAAAACACTTATGGGGGTAAACAGGTCTGAGCATAAAATTCAAATAAGATTTGTTGTTGTGATGGTTTCTGTTGGTCTGTTTGTGCACCCTAGGGTAATTTTTGGTAAGTTTCTTATTCTAGTTTTCAAAGTAATGTTTATAGAGTATACATGTTTTTAATTTAAAAAATGTTTTTTAATGTTTTTAAAAAAATGTTTTTATTTTTATTTTCCCAAGGTGTGGTAGAGCTGATCACAGAGTCTGAGACGTTACGCAAAATCCAGGTGTCGAGCGGCGTGACAGGATCCTTCAAGGATCGAACCATCAAGGAGTGGCTCCAGAGACACAACCCCACTGAGCTGGAGTACAACAAAGTTGGTCAAAATATCATTCACACTAACAGAAGCAACAACTTTTAAAACAACATTACAATGGAAAACTATCTCACCTGTGCTTACCTGGTAAAGGCACAGTCCTTCCCGTGAAGTGTATTTGATCAGACCAAGTGGTTACCTGGGATAAGGTCATCCTTCCACTGAGACATTTATCAACAATCAATATCATTGCTGGTGGGGATGTAGCTCAGTCGGTAGCGCGCTGGATTTGTATTCAGTTGGCCGCTGTTCGGTGGGTTATAGAAACACGAACATACCCATCATGCTTCACAGTATTCATTGGTTGCACGCGATAACTTCACTCGCACAAGATTTTCGTCTATAACTCGACTAAACCTGATACAACTTATGGAAACAATTCTGGCCACATAAATCCCCTCTCTCTCACCGCTCTGCCCGACATTACTCACGCACCACCTAACTTGTAGTTATTGCCTTTTATATCTGCCCTGTCACCGCTCAAAATTCAGTTTACATCATTTATGCAACCAACGTATACATACCTTTTTCTGTGCTTCACAGATAAAAGGGTGATTCTTCAGCACGGTAAATACACAGGCTATCCTTCCACCTTGTGTATTGCTTGTCTGTATCAAGAGCAAGCCTAGACCACTACCGGCTATTTTACATTATAGCCACGTCTGGCTATCCTTTAGCGGAACGACCTCTCTTGTTGTTCGCTCATCAAAGAATGCTCTCTCAGCTGGGCTCTGTCACGTCACATGACTTTTCCTGCGAAGCCGTGATTAGCCTGCTATCCATCCACGCGTGACATGCGACAATATAGTCCGTAACACATTTACAGATTCTTGACACCAACCTCACCTTTTTTTCTCTTTTCACAGGCTGTGGAGAACTTCATGTTCTCGTGTGCTGGTTACTGCGTTGCGACCTACGTGCTGGGGATCGGCGATCGTCACAATGACAACATCATGCTCAAACAGTCAGGTCACATGTTTCACATCGACTTCTCCAAGTTTCTGGGAGATGCGCAGATGTTTGGCAACATCAAAAGGTACAGTGTCTTGCTTTGTCTTGCTTTTTAACCCCTTCACTGCCACAGTATAACAGCATTATCCGAACGGTCTATGGGAAAGAAATGTGTTTAGAACCCCTACAAGTACTTGGACAGTGGTTACCTCCCATTTAGTTTTCAGAAATGTCCTGAAATGTTGTTGACACAAATCCCACGTATGAGATACGGTTATGGGCGTAGGACAAACCAAAAATGACCACGTATTACATACGGGGTGGGCAGTGAAGGGGTTAAGTTTGTAAGTTTTAGTTTAATCAGATTTGTACGGTGGTACCTGTGATGACCGGACAGCTTAGGACCCGCCAAAAGGGAAAAGGTCTATGTTGCAAGTTAAGCAAAGGGAAGGAAGCGCTCTAAATGCATACGACATTTGGAATAAAGTAAGTGAGAGTTATTCGGAGCCATTCTCCTGGCACCTGAGAAAATAACAAACATTCAAACGAACAAGCGACTTTCATCCTCAAACTTTTAAACAGCGCTCTGCCTCATTTGTTTGAGATTCTCTACATTGGTCATTGCAAGTGGGTTTTTTTTAAGTCGTGTGTATTTTTTGTTCAAGTTAACAGACAAAGGAGCGAGAGAAGTAGTCCTGTGTCAGGGATGATGGGGGGAAGAGGAGGGTGTGGGCAGGGGAGAGCGATCTGCTTATTCTGAATTTTGAAAAAAAGGGGAAGGTGGTGGAAAAACATCACAATTTATGGGGACACTGGTGATTTTGCAGGGACCGAGTTCCGTTCGTACTGACCCCAGACATGGCGTACGTGATCAACGACGGTGGCAAGCAGGACGACCGCTTCCAGCAGTTCATTGACCTGTGCTGCCAATCCTTCAACATCCTGCGTCGCCATGCCGACCTCTTCAGGAATCTCTTCATGCTGGTCAGTACTTTTTTCTTGTAATGAGTATACTATTTTGTGTGAAAAGGCTTGAACTATTTGGAATTAAGTCGTTCTGCGATTTTGAAATGCAATTGAACCTGTCTAAAACGACCAGCCGAGGGACTGGACAAAAGCGGTCGTTATATTATAGCCAGGTGGCGAAAACCTGCTAAAATCTTCTCCGTGGACAAAACCAGATAAACCTGCAAACCGGATGACAGCCACAGTAACTGGTAATGCAGTTATCATAATGAAGGGAGGCATAGTGCTTATAACAAAGGTCAAGAAATTAATAAAGGGAGGTAAATGTAGATATCGACAACAAAAGTCAGTGAGAGCCGTAGGTGAAATCCACGGTCTGGCTTTCTTTCTTTCTTTTTTCCCCAGACAGTCTTAGCACCGCTGACATAGGCTGAAGTTCTGTAAACCGAGATATTATCTTTCTTTTTTTCCCCGAGACAGTTTTAGCACTGCTGACATAGGCTGAAGTTCTGTAAACCGAGATATTATCTTTCTTTTTTTCCCCGAGACAGTTTTAGCACTGCTGACATATCCTTAATCTGAGATATCATTAATTTGTTTTCTTCACTATGATCTATCAGATGTCACGGTCTGGCATCCCCGGAGTCACGGAGCACGCAGTGATGTACGTGCAGCGAGCCTTGTTGCCTGGCAACACCAACGCACAGGCATCCGCAGCCTTCACGCGCATGATCCAGGATAGCATGAAGTCTCTGTCAACCCAGTTCAACTTTTTCATTCACAACCTGGCGCAAATGAAATTCTCCTCACACAGCGAGGGGGCTCTGCTGTCTTTTGTGCCCAAAACATACAGGTAATGAATAATTATAAGGCTAAAAAAAAATTGTTTGTTTTCTGATGACAAGGCCAACAAAATTAGGGTAGTTAGGTCAGTAATTTGTTTAACAAGTTATAAGTAGTTAACTGATATTTTGTTCTACAGAGACTTTTCATTGGCCGGAACTCATGCCAGTTGTGTCCTCTAGATGTCGAAGAAGAGTTAAGAATCAAGAATCTGTTTTGTTTTTTGTCTGTTTTCTGTATTTTCTATTTTGAATTGTCTTTTGAATGTTGTTGAATAATGCAGTTTGTTGGTTGTACAAATAGACATGTTATCAGCTATATTCTGCTGAAAATGTATTGGACGTTGTGAAGAACAAGTAAATGTTGTCCACATAGTATGAAACCTTTTTTTTGTTTTTAATTCAATATCAAGCACGTGTATAGCTTGGTTCTGTTTTTCTAGCCTGAAAATAGGACAACTTTGTCAGTGTCAATTATTTTATTTTATCTTATTTATTTGGCATCCTGGTGTATTCATTTGTTTTTCTTAATATTGCAGTCTCCAGACCGATGGGAAAATCGCGAAGGTGTCAGTTCACAGAGTGCAAAAGCGATACACACCAGAGAAACACTATGTAAGTGTGAATGGAATTCTGCATTTGTTCTGCAGTTCTACTTGGTACAGTATATGTGCATGACACAAATACCTGCTGTTCGCATTTTTACAGATTACATTTTGAAAATACCAGAAATGAAACTCAGGTAACCGGTCATACCTACCCCTTTTGTTTGACATATTTTTTCCGTGTATAATTGGCGAGTGAGAAATGATTGCAATGAAGTCACTTGATGTGACTGGTTAACGTGAGAGAATGCGAGTCCGGATACTTCTTCGTCTTCTTCTGCATTTGTGGACTGTGACTCCCATGTTCACTTGTAACCAAAAGTGGGCTTTTATGTGTATGGCAGTTTTTCCCCCGCCATTTAGTCCGTCATACTCAAATTCTGGGAGATGCATACTATACTGGGTGTTTTTGTGTTTACCCACCGAACTTAGACATGGATTACAGGATCTTTTTCGTGCGTACTTGTTCTTGTACTTGCGTGTACACATGAAGGGGGATAAAGCACTAGCTGGTCTGCACATTTTTTAACCTCGGAGATTGGAAAAATCTCCATCCTTTACCCACCAGGCACGGCCGGGATTTGAACACCGAACCTTCCACAAGGAAGGCAGACGTCCTAACCACTAGACTATGTGCCTGTCTAGTCAGGATTCAGACTTGTAAAGAGGTGCAAGTTTGGAAAATGGTTATCGCAGTCGCTGCATCTTGCGTGTCTCTTTCTCACAACTTGTCTTTCCTGTTTCAGGTGTACATTTTGCAAGTGGAGCGTGAGAACCAGCGTGTGCCAACCTACGTGTTTCGACACTTCTCTGAATTCATGGAGTTCCGCGACAAGCTGTCGACCATGTTCCCTCTCGTCACATGGCAGAACTTCTCCACGCGGTCAGTTTAGCATTCATTGCCCTGCCTGCCCCCTTCATTTTCCTCTTACATTTTGCTGCTAGCCTCTTTTTCATTTTCTTAATTTCATTGCTATCTGCTCTCAAATTTCACTTCATGCAGTTTTATTTAAAACTAAGCATCCATCTCCAGGAGACCACTTATGCCTTGTGATAGTAGAAGGCCACAGAGAAGACACCAGAGCTACATCTGTCTTACGCCAATGTTGTCCTTTAAAGTTATGTATTGTTAACTTAATAAGGATAATGTGTGTTTGTGCAGCTATGTGATAGGGCGCAGCAACATTCGCACTGTGGCTCAGAGCAGGAAGACAGAGATCGAGCAATTCCTGCACCAGCTGTGGTCCACCGCAACAGAAATCTCGGAGGTGAGCTGATAACTGAATGCATTGAAAAACGGATGTCAGTTTAAAAGGACATTGAAACCCCTCTTTCAAGACCAACAATATTAGAATGTTTTATCAAAGAGGTGTACGAGACAATTGTGCATTTACCACTGCTACAGAAATCTCTGAGGTGAGCAGATAATTCAATGAATACCTAAAAAAACCAAGAATGTTCAATAGAACATAAATGAAACCTCTCTTTTAAGAACATCAATATAATATTTTTTTTATCTAAAGGGTGTGCAAGACTTTTGTGCACATACATACATCCAAATAAATAAATTGAGCCTATCTCCAGTGATGAGAATTAAGGCGTGACGTCGGCTTGATTGGCTGCTGTAACACAGGGCGGCTTCAGTCGCAGACGCTTGAACACAACTCATTCTGAGGAGAGAGAATTATGACCGTAACAAATATCTTAAGGGTGTGCAAGAATCTTGTGCACAGACATGCATCCAAAGAAATTGATACCCTCTATCTCCAGTGATTACAATTAAGGCGAATGTGACGTCAGCTTGATTGGCTGCTCTAACACAGGGCGGCTTCAGTCGCAGACGCTTGAACACAACTCATTCTGAGGAGAGAGAATGATAATAATAATAATAATAACTATAATAATAATAATTGTCAGTAAGTACTGGTGTCACATGACTGATGTGAAACAGTTAATTGGCTAATGGCAATGTGCTAAAACTGTGAACGCACTCTTGGAGGACATTGAACACGTATTTTGTAAGACCATCAATATTAAAAACGATTTTTATCTAAAGGGTGTGCAAGACACTTGTGCACCTCCAAACATCCAAAGAAATTGATACACTCTATCTCCAGTGATGAGACTGAAGGCGAATGTGACGTCAGCTTGATTGGCTGCTCTGACACAGGGCGGCTTCAGTCGCAGACGCTTGAACACTACTCATTCTGAGGAGAGAGAATGATAATAATAAAAAGTGTCAGTTAGAACTGGTGTCACATGACTGATGTGATTGGCTAATGGCAATGCGCTAAAACTGTTAGCGAATTCTTGGAGGACAATGAACACTTTATTTTAAGACCATTAATATTAGAATGTTTTATCTAAAGGGTGTGCAAGAATCTTTTGCACATAAAAACATCCAAAGAAATTAATTTAGCCTATCTCCAGTGATGAGACTGAAGGCGAATGTGACGTCAGCTTGATTGGCTGCTCTGACACAGAGCGGCTTCAGTCGCAGACGCTTGAACACAACTCATTCTGAGGAGAGAGAATTATGACAATTATCTAAAGGGTGTGCAAGAATCTTGTGCACTTTTAAACATCAAAACAAATTGATTCACTTTGCCTCCAGTGATGAGAATTAAGGCGAATGTGACGTCAGCTTGATTGGCTGCTCTGACACAGAGCGACTTTAGTCGCAGACGTTTGAACACAACTCATTCTGAGGAGAGAGAATTATAATAATCCAAACGGGGGAAAAAAAACCGTTGTGCTCTCCATGCTTTACAATACATGTATTATCTACAAATAACACAGCACTTCTTGTACAATGAAATCTAACTTTTAGAATAAGAAAATAGAATTACAACACAACACCTAGTTTTCAGTATGTAAAATCAAGAACACAGAAGAGAAGAGTTCTTGTGTGCACTGGCTTTGCATTTGTGGGACATGGTATTGCCCTGTCATTTTTTAAGGGGGGGGGGGGGGGGGGGGGGGGGGGGGGGGGGCGGGAGGTCGTGGGTTCGAACCCCGGCCGGGTCATAACTAAGACTTTAAAATTGGCAATCTAGTGGCTGCTCCGCCTGGCGTCTGGCATTATGGGGTTAGTGCTAGGACTGGTTGGTCCGGTGTCAGAATAATGTGACTGGGTGAGACATGAAGCCTGTGCTGCGACTTCTGTCCTGTGTGTGGCGCTCGTTATATGTCAAAGCAGCACTGCCCTGATATGGCCCTTCGTGGTCGGCTGGGCGTTAAGCAAACAAACAAACAAACAAACCACAGTATAACAGCATTATCCGAACGGTCTATGGGAAAGAACTGTGTATAGAACCCCTACAAGTACTTGGACAGTGGTTACCTCCCATTTAGTTTTCAGAAATGTCCTGAAATGTTGTTGACACAAATCCTACGTATGAGATACGGTTATGGGCGTAGGACAAACCGAAAATGACCACGTATTACATACGGGGTGGGCAGTGAAGGGGTTAAGACTCCACCATTTAAGACTTTCTCCCCTTTTAAGACAGATTAATGTCTGCTCATGACGTCTTCAAACTAATTGTGATTTTAAAGACCCAATTGTCTCACAGTTTATGGGGTTCAACAAATAACAGCAATACCAGCTAGTAGAAATCAGTATATGTGTGCTTCGCATTGCTGTTTCAGTGTGACCTAGTCTACACGTTTTTCCATCCACTTCTGCGTGACGAGCAAGAGGCTGCTGCTGACAAGACCAACCTGGATGTCCCCAAGCTCAGAGGTGAGGATCAGACACCACCCAGATCTCAATGGACGATTTCCGGAGATAACTCTGTCGGGTTTGTATTGGTTGTGAAAGAGTGAGTACCCTTGCATTTGCGCAGTTTCCCCACGTGCCATTATAGGCCAGTCACTAGCGAGAGGGCGTGTCTCAAACATGTGTACAGGTAGCACATGTCAATGTTTGTCTGCGCAAATGC
The DNA here is from genome assembly GCF_037325665.1 of Littorina saxatilis. NCBI lineage: Eukaryota > Metazoa > Mollusca > Gastropoda > Littorinimorpha > Littorinidae > Littorina > Littorina saxatilis. The sequence continues at coordinate 36,689,157 of NC_090251.1, read as the reverse complement.
AAGGGTACTCACTCTTTCAGACCCCATGCAAACCCGACAGAGTTATCTCCGAAAATCATCTTTTCTGTTACAACCTGTTACGAGTATATCAGATAGAAACATTAGCATCACATTATTTATGCAAGTCTTACATACGTTGTGTTTGCACAACCATAGACTATGGTCACACGCATTGCATACATACGTGAACCATGAAAATTTATAATAATTTTCTTATTTATTTATACTTACCAACACAATGTTATTTTGCATATAACCCCTTAACTACCGAAAGGAAAACAAAAGTGAAACTAGAGTTATACCCCAGAGTGACTGCCCTTACCGGATGTCGCTGGTAGCGCTTGGCGCCAAAGCTGAGTCATCCGATCACGCGGGACATCTTTTGTCCAGTTGTTGTTATAATCGTTTACAGGCAGGCAGGGTGTGCCGAAAAAAATTTCCATTTTTATGTAACATTTTAATGGACAATAAAGTGTTGTTATTGTTAATGTTATTGTTATTTGCGTCAATATTGTATTTTTTAGGTGCCATTTCGGATTTTGTACATAGCTACGCAAAATAGGTCTTGATTTGCGTCGCCCTATACAAATTACTCAAAGTTTGCACGGAGCCTGATACAATTGGGATGGATGGTGGGGGTTGCAATCTTGATCAGAATCTGGTTCACATGAATGAAATATTCCTCCTGGGGATGCATTTTATCTGTGTATTTTTTTGTTTACAGTGGTGGCATGCATCTACTTTGCTGATTGCATGACAGTTTATGTTTATTCTTGCACCAGCTGCGTTTGTTTAGCCAAAGATTATAGTGAAAATTATAGTCGAAATTCTCAGATGATGATGACATGGAGACTGAAACGAAAACGAAACCTAATGTTCAGAAATATGCCTGTTCAGGTTTATGAGTGTGTGCAAACACTTGCACTCTTTTGTTTTTGATTAATTTATTGTTTCTTTTTGTCTTTTGTTTGTAATTTGCTCGTCTTTCTTCATTTCAGAAATCACGTATTACTACTAGTAATTTACACTGATTCATGGGTACTTTTTGTGGTGCATTTTATTAGTGTACTTCCTGATAATTTGCTGTCCTCCCTTTGTTACAGAAATCATGCCAGTACCAGTGCCGCCCCCTTCTGGCAACACAGGGATCCAAGGGGAGATAAAGCTGTCAGTGCAGTACAAACATGACGCTCTGCAAGTTATGGTCATGCACGTCAAAGATCTGGTAGGTCTTATACACACTCTCTCAGTTTTCACTGTCACCACTCATATGTCCCTATCTGACCAGGTACGGATATATCCGCTCAGACTGTTAGCTTCAGTCGCTTCCTGTAACGTCCATCTAACGCCTGCATTCCAGCGTGTTGATACACAGTTATTACACAGTTACTATAATTCTACAGTTGGTCTCGGCTAAAAAAAACTTGGTCAACATAGGTGGGGTAGAAAGTGTTAAGACCTTTTTAAAGTCTGAGAAAACCAGGTCTCAAAAAAGAGGGAGTCTAAAAGTGGAAGTAAAATTTACAGAGATTATGAACAGAAAATCTGCATATTCACACAAAAACAAGCTCTTGCAGGCATGGGAATTGTCCACCGAAAAGCAAATGTGTGCCGAATTTGTTTTTGTTCCGCTAAAAAAGCTAAAGTGTCCGCCAAAAAAATAAATGAGGGAGGCAAAAATGGTTCTAAAAATGAATTTAATGGCAAACTTGGAGCTCAGATGACACCAAATTGCACAATTTGGGCAATTTCCATGCCTGTCTTGAAAGATTATGGTCTGTTAAAAAGCAGTTGCTGTTGCCATTAAATCAGCCTTCTAGGTTTTTGTAGGGCTCAGTACCCCGCTCTGAGCCTGTAGCGCAAATGTCCTGCCCTGTGAGCACAGGTGTGGTTTTTTTTTTATCAAAGGATCCCACCAGATGGCTATGGCTTATAAAGGGAGCCCTTACCCGTGAGTAGAAGCACACATGCTTTTAAATTTGTTATGAGAATATGCACCTTCACTGCGCATTATTTCCTGACTGCATGATGTGTTGTAAACAGTTGAGTATTTGCTTGTGTGTGTACAGGCAAGAAGCGCTGAGCTGCCCAGTCCTTACGTCAAGACCTACCTGCTGCCAGATCCGGAAAAACAGACCAAGAGGAAAACCAAGACTGCTAAGAGCACTGTGCATCCCACCTACAATGAAGTGGTAAGGCGTTCATGCAGGCACAGGCACATGCATGCATGAATTAATGTTTGCACGCACACATTCAAACATGCACGCATACAAACAATTAGTGGAATTGATTTTGAAGTTTTGGAATGAAGTTTTGGGCATACTTAGGCTTTTCTTAGAAACTATCAAGAGCTTAGAAAACTCGGAGAGACACCTGTCTGTTAAAAACTCTTCAAAGACTTCAAGGCAGATTTTGAAAACAAACATGCGCTCGCACGCACCACGGCTGTCCCCAGTGCTTCATTTCTGCTACTTCAGCTACAGGCTATTTTTAGCACCCATCCTTTCCCCACAGCAGAGATAACACAGCAGCTAGTAGCTCTCTCAGTGCTATGCACAGAGAAGGCTAATCTCACAGTATAGCACGAAAGCAGCTGGGTATAACAGGCAAGCGAGCTTAACAGTGTGCTGGCTGCAGCTGTTGGTAGCCAAACGTTTCCCTCTGCTCGGCTATTAAAGTTTAAAGGCTTCAAAGACACAGAGATACACTTTTCTGTTTAAAACACTTCAAGGACTTTGAGGCAGGTTGCTCAAACAAAACTTGATTTTGAGACGACCAGCATCAGCATAGGAGATTAGTCTTGTTGACATTTAATTGCAATTATTTTGGTATCAGTGATAAAAAATGTAAAGTACTTTTACAGCAAACATAATTATTTCTGAAGGTACTGTAGCCTTACAGACTATTAATTTACAAAGTCTTGTTGTTTTAACAGCTGCAGTATCGCAGGAAGGAGAGTGAGATTCGACATCGGACGCTCCAAGTTACGGTATGGGACCACGACATGTTAAAAGAGAACAACTTTCTGGGAGCCGTCTACATCAGGCTCCGTGACCTTGACCTTGCTAAGGAAACGACCCAGTGGTACCCCCTCCAGAAGCTCCAGTTAACCGGCAGTGGCGGTTTTGCGTAAACAAAGGACTAAGACAACAACATCAAGTCTTCCTATCTGTTTACATTCGTTCAACCATTTGTGAGACTGCTGTTACAGCCTTTGGACTGAAAGTTGTTGAAGTCGTGTTCGGTGAAATTTCAAACAAGTGTGTGTGATTAGTCAAGACTCCAGCCTTAATAGACAAATTCCGAAAATAACTCCGTTGGGTTTGTATGGGCTGTGGGAGCGTGGCCTTTTTTTGCAAAACCTCGTACCTTGGAAGGGGAGAAAAACACGTGGAAACACGCATGTGTTTGGCCCTTCTAATGTTTGTAGGAGGTTTTGCAAGAAAAGATCACACTTTCACAACCCATTCTAACCTGACAGTTATTTCCGAAAATCATCTATTGGCCTTGTCTGGTGAGATGTGTTTCAGTCGTGTTCGGTGAAAGACTAAAACAGTGTGGTGTGATTGTTGATCAAAGACTACTTGGCGTTGGTTGAGTGAATACATTTCAGACACATGTTGATATTAATTCATAGTTTTTCAGTCATTAATTGTGATAGTTAATTCAGTCATGATGACATGATGGCTAATTCAAACACTCTTGATGAATGTTATTTACTTCATGTTGGATGCGTGATGTTTGTGTTTTTACATCAACAACTGAGTCCTAAGTAAGATCAGAGAATTCTCATACTCTTTCAGTCATTGTGATAAATAATTATGTCATGCTGATGATGGCTGATTCACACACTCTTGATGTATGTTATTTACTTCATTTTGGATGCGTGATGTTTCTGTGTTTTTACATCAACAACTGAGTCATAAGTAAGATCAGAGAATTATTTTTGGAGCTGTGTCAGTAATGGTCAGAGACAGTCATTTCAGCTTTGTATATAAATGTTGCTTCAGTTCTGCCTCACTGAAACTGTTTTAGTAATCTTTAAACAAAATAAAGAGAGGTTGTTCGTTTGTACCAAGCAGCAGAGCCATTGTTTCATCAAACATGTACGTTCTTCACCCCAAGTTCAACAGAAGCGGACTTTCAGTCATTTCAACCATAAAATCATCTCAACAACTTTGGGCTGCTTCAGCCATGTGCAGTGATAACTGTCTGTCACATGAGTGAAGACTGTTTCAGCCATGTTCATTGAAAACTGCTTCAGTCAAGTTCAGTATTGTTGCAGTTATATAAATTCAGGGAGAGTAGTTGCATTTCTGTCACATTTTGACATTTCAGTGAAGGCTGAATAAAACAGCTGCAGCCAGAAATGCATTTCAGTTCTCAACGAGCTAAGCAGCTTGCATTTTTAAATGATCGAGACAAAGGGCACCACTGTGACCCTGAAGATTGTAGAACAACAGTGTAGTGCTGATTTGATTCGATAGTCGATCTCTCTGCACAGTTCTACACAGAAACTGGGGCCCCCCCTCCACACACACACACACACACACACAAACACAGGGAAGAAAGGCGAAGGTTTTACAAATATATCTGGCTTTTTGTGCATGATACTCTAAAATTACGCATGGCAGACTTTGCTTAGAACTGTGCACTGTGTTATTATTTTCAAGGCACCAAAAACTGGCTTGTTGGTGAAAATGTTAGTTCACAGATGAAATCTTGAATGTATTTATATATGAGTGTGAAGAGGTCTTTGTTAGCTAATGGTCTAATGGTGGAGGCTTCTGGATGCCAGTATTCTGTTTGGGGCTGGTGGTTTACTTGTGTGTGTGTGTTTGTGCATCTGTGTGTGTGAGGAAGTGATGAAAAGGCTGTGTGCGTGCATGGTCACCTTGCTTGCATATAGTTCTTTGTTGTTTTCTTTTTCATCCTGGATTGATTGTATAGTCGTTTTAAGTTTCTTATGTTTCTCTTTGTAAACTTTGTTTATGTCTCTCATATTTCTTTATTCTTTTCAACTTGCATTTTGTTTTTTCTTGTTATGTCCCCCTGCCCCCATTGTCTATAACCTTTTTGTCTCCAATGTTTTTCTGTATTAACTTTTTGTCCCTTGTGGGTTTTTTCTGTATAACCATTTTGTCTCTTATGATTTTCTGTACATTGTATATACTTTGTGTATCTTATGGAGTTTTTATTTTTATTGTACAGTATAACCTTGATGTCTCCCATGTTTTTTAGTGTTTTTTTTGGTAGATGTACAATCATTTTGTCTCATGGTTTTTTTGGTATGACTTTTTTTTACTCTTATTTTTCTCTTTGTAACAGTATTATATTTCCCTGTCTGAACTATTTATGGTTCTTCCTTTCAACTTACCACAACAGCCCAATGTATTATTTTCAGTCCTCTGTATAGTGTGTCATTTCCCATACCTGTCTCCCTCACCTATGTATTTCACAAGGGATGGTGGAGCTGAATTTTTTTTTATTACTTCCTTTTCAATTCTCATTTCTTTTTGCTTTTTCTTAATTTTTTCATTTTTTTAAGGAGAGGGGTGTACTTGTATATGAAAAACGGATCATGCGGAATTGGTTAGATGCTTTCCAGTAAACTGTTAGCAATAGCGTGTATCCTTTTGACAGCACATTTCAGCAAAAGTTTTAGATATCTGATGGAATAGAGAAATTCAATTTTTACGCGCTCACGGAAAAGCCATTAGGGGCATGTTCAGGGATTTTAACCTGACTTTAGATGAGATACACAAGTGTATGCGTTTTTAGGTGGTACAGGTATCAGCCATCTGCACTAAAGGCAGAATGACCAAGGTCTTTTACGCGCCACTGTGGTGACACAGGGGTGGGAGATGGATACCGTCTCTCAGGGTCTGCACAGAAAGTTGACCCGTGTCCGTCCCGGCCCGGATTTGAACCTACGACCTTACGGTCACATGAAGTCCAGTGCTCTCCCAACTCAGCTACCCGGGCCCTCTAATCTGATGGAATATGGGGCCACGTTCTTTAAGCTGCCGTTTTTATGCCTCCTGAACACAGAGCTTTTTGGCTCACGTAAGTGTAGCCTATGCGATGCTAACTTTTGTCTGTCTGTGTGTGCGTGCATATGTATGTATGTTTGTCTGTGGTAGAAACTTTAACATTTGACTGAACACCGAAATACTAATTTTACCTGGTTATTATTCAAGCAACAGCTTCAAAGTATTGAAAGTATTGAAGCAATGATCAACATTTCGTCGGCACGTATGTAGTTAAAGTGTGTATCCAAAGAAAACGGGTGGTGGGGGGTTTTGGGGGGGTAAAAACAGCTGACTGGTTTGTGTCGTGTGTGGTATGTAGACCAGGTCAGGGGTCAAGGTTAGGTCAGATCGCGTGAAGGATTGTGGTATAGATACAGTTATCACCGAGCTCCAGTTCGCCGATTCGGAGAAGACAACTCATGATTTCACATTGTTCGGTTTCGTAGCTCCAGAAAAATAGATAAAGAAGATACCAAAGGAGATTTCCTACAGGTTAATCTGCACAGCGTGTTTCCAGTGTCTGCGCGAGGAAGCGCTGTCGAAAGCGCAGTGTCGATCTGGCCATCTGGCAGTCGTGTCCCCGTAAGTAGGCTACAGACAGACAGATCTAGATCTAGTGTATCGCACTCTTGCACGGTGTCACCTATGCTTACTGTGTGTGTGTATGTGTGACGGAGTGATTGAGTTTGTGTTACTGTTTGTCGATTTCTTACGTGAGCCTTGAAGGCTTCGCCTCTTGTTTCTTTAAGCCATATCTTGTTGCAATACGTTGAGGTCTTTACTTTTCTGTGTCACATAGGTGACATTGTTACAGTTATGTTAAAAGCGACACATTTTGTGAATCTATTCTGTTTGTCATATTTAACTTGCAAATACGTTTTAGATTTGTAATAATGACATGGAACCATTCTTATTGATTCATGTGTTCTGACTTGATTTTTGTTATGTTTTCTCAGCAGGGTTTTTTAAAAACTTTTTTTATTTTAGACACTTTTGTTTTGAATGATTATGCTTTCTGTGCGGTATGACTTTTTTTCAAGTGTCAGTAGAGAGAAAAAAATATTTTTTCATATTACCAGTGTATGTCCTGTTCAGAGTACAGAATTCTGTCCGCCCATTTTTTTTAAATTTTTTTTTTAGAACTAATTTTATAAGATTGATGCTAATGACTTGCACTTTTGTCTTGCCCCCTTCTTTACCACTGACGTATACATCTGTAAACATTGTGTATGTCGTGAGTTTACTCTTTTTCACAAACTTCTTGGACATCACCTGTACTTTTCTTTTTTGTGTTGAGGTTAGTCTGATAAAATGGGCCAACACAAGTTACAGAGGAACCCCCCGCGGGTTAGGGGGAGTCCCATATTGGTTGGGACGACAAAGAATTTACCCGATGCTCCCCAGCATGTCGTAAGAGGCGACTAACGGATTCTGTTTCTCCTTTTACCCTTGTTAAGTGTTTCTTGTATAGAATATAGTCAATTTTTGTGAAGATTTTAGTCAAGCAGTATGTAAGAAATGTTAAGTCCTTTGTACTGGAAACTTGCATTCTCCCAGTAAGGTAATATATTGTACTACGTTGCAAGCCCCTGGAGCAAATTTTTGATTAGTGCTTTTGTGAACAAGAAACAATTGACAAGTGGCTCTATCCCATCTCTCCCCGTCGCGATATAACCTTCGTGGTTGAAAACGACGTTTAACACCAAATAAAGAAAGAAAGAGAAAGTCGGAGAAAACAAGGTCTTAAAAAGGAAGGAGTATTAAATTGGGGGGGGGGGGGGGGGGGTCTTAAAAGGGGGGTTCCACTGTAGCACAATGGTAGATAATTGCTCACCTCATTTTGTTCTGTCCATGTGTTGTTGTTTTTAAAAACGATATTTTATATCTTTTTATTTATTTATTTACTCTTGTATCAGCCTAATTGATTACATCCTCAAACAACAGGGCACACTGGCTTACAATGTAAACCAAAAGAAAACATCTGGAATTATTTTAGTTCACTTGTATGTCGAAGAGTTCCTTCAAAGAAGCTAATGTGTTTCCATTGTGCTTGAAAGGGAAATGACACTTTTTATTTGTTATTGCATTCGTATTTTTCGTCTTCTTTGAGCATCAGATGTCTTATTGTTGCCAGGCTCTCTGTCTATAGGTTACACTATATCATCACTTTTCTTTCACTTGTATATGGTTTGTTGTATATGAACTGCAACGAAAGGACAGTGAGGGATGCTTGAAAGGGACAGAAAATGCGCTATTTTTACAAGATTATTTCTACTGCTGCTTTTAACGATTGTACTGGATAAATTATAAAGAGCACAATTGTAAAGTGCATTAATGGAAGTCTGTCTGATTACAACAATCAAATATCCGAACAAAATTAATTATAAGAAGATATGTAAACATGCCTGTGTGTGTGCGCATGCATTTGTAATTTCTAATGGCATGTTGTTTTCTCTCTGTTGTCTGAAACATGTATGCAGTGTTATTTTCAAGAAGTCACATGTACTTGTGTTATTTAAGAAATTAAGGTCTTTCTAGAGCAACCTTTTGTTACTGTATATATCCTGACAGCTCCACACAGTTGTTGGTGGTCACTGATCTTCAGACTTTGACAGTAATTTTCTTTTGTTTGTATATATGTATGTTATATCTCTGTTGACGTTTCAAAGCATAATTCTATTGCAGTGACATTAGAGTGAAACTAACCCATGTGTGTGTGAGTTTGTGTGTGTGTGTGTGTGTGTGTGTCAGTGTGTGTGTGTGTTTTGACTGCTGACACTGATGAATATATGTAAGTCGTGTTTTCAGACCAGTGCTAGTATGGTAAGCTGTTCGTCTAGATCCAGACTTTTTGGAATGGTTTGATGTTCCTGATAAGCAATTATGTATAGATGTGTTGGAAAAATGTACAGTCAAGAGCAAAATGAAGAACAATTATTGTACAGCATAGCCTATGGTATAAAAAAAGGAGTGGTGTCTTTTCAAGGAGAAAACAGGGATATAGGAATGAAGTATTTTTTTTACTTGTTTTGCTTTCTCTCTGTTGCATATCTGTGATTTAAAACAAAATCTGGTCAGTTGCTTTGAAATTGCTATTTTTTCTTTTATTTGTCCTTATTTAGATATGTTGTACATTCTTCTTAGAAACAAAGGTTACACAGTTCTTATTGACACTTTTGACAGGTTTTTTATATTGACTTCTGTAGGCGTAGAAGGTGGAGGAAAAGGTATTATTTTGTACATTTTTCTTAGTTTTTGTTCTTCTTTTTAATGTTGATTATAAATACTGACTGACTATTTGATTTTTATGTCCTCGTAGGACCCATTGGCCTATCTTGGGATAGGTAGGGTTAATATGCTATGTGTGGGGGGGGGGGGGGACAGAACACTAGACAAACATACAGACAAAGAACACATAGGAACAGTGGTTATTCTGGAAGCTATTGTTGCAGTACACTGTATTTCAAATGAAGGTGATGTTGAAGTTTTTGTTGGAGATCGTTAGCTTAGTTTGTTGGATATGGTCGGATTTAAATGAATATCTTGGGGTTGGGAGTTTTTGTGATTATAAATACAATGTAACGAGGCAAGCTGAAACACGTACTTAGTTGCTCAAATTTTAATAACAGAATCAATTGATCAGTTTTGTTGCCCTGAAGTATCTGCTTAAGTGTATTGTGAAACTATCTCTGAATTTCCCTTTTTTTTTATTGCAGTGTAACAGCAATAATTTGTATACTGAACTTTTCAAAGCATCAATGGAATTATTGACAGAAAGGCCTTAAATAATAAATTACCAGTTTCTTAAAAAGTAAGCGAGATAGAATTTAATTGATTCAAGGAAATGGCTGAAATACAATGGTGCACATGTCAGCACTTTTTGGTTTGGGGAATTTTTAAAAAACATTTTTTGTTTGTTTATGTAGTTCTTTATTTTTGGCCAGTGAAATGAAAATGTCTATCTGAAAACAAGCTGTCTATCTGAACCTAATTCAACCATAATGTCTATATAATGTGTGCTGATGGATACACCCTTGTTTTAAAATCAGCTGTAGTGTTTATTAATGTGCATGAACAGATACATGCATGCTTAAAAAGCCAATCAGCTACCTTGCTAGCTGGCTCACTTGCTAGTAAAATGTAGACACACATGTTTAAAAATCAGCCACAGTGTCAGTATTAATGGGCACTGATGGATACATGCTTGTTAAAAAAAAGAAATCAGCTAGCTGGCTCAGTGCAAGTACAACATTGACAATCTCCTTCCAGTCATTAGTTCTACTGTTCAAATCCTCAGTGATTACCAATTGTACCCCCAGCGGGTTAGGGGGAAGAATTTACCCGATGCTCCCCTGCATGTCGTAAGAGGCGACTAACGGATTCTGTTTCTCTTTTTACCCTTGTTAAGTGTTTCTTGTATAGAATATAGTCAATAGTGATACATTGTACTATGTTGCAAGCCCCTGGAGCAAATTTTTGATTAGTGCTTTTGTGAACAAGAAACAATTGACAAGTGGCTCTATCCCATCTCCCCCCTTTCCCCGTCGCGATATAACCTTCGTGGTTGAAAACGACGTTAAACACCAAATAAAGTAAGATTACCAATTGTGTGTTCTAATTATTGTAAGTGCCTGCATGCTCAAAAACTTTTTGTATTAAGCTACAGCCACGCTTGAAGTGTACACGTTATGCTTCACCCCAGACTTGTTTTTTCACTTGCTTTTTGACTCACCCGAGTAATCTGTGAGTCTTCGTAATGAGCAGATCGGTTGATCTGCTTAGATCTGGAAGGGCTTTGAGTCAGAGTGAGTGAGTTTTCAAATATGTAAGTGCTAGCTGCTGTTTTGAAAGTTGTTCAATGTATGATTACAGTGATTATATACAATGTATCTCTCATGCTTATTATAAGAAGCGTATTTTGTACAGAGCGGTTTCACATCCTTCACATTTAACTTTTAAGTTTAATTTGTGCATTTTCAGGTTTGCTACAGTTCATTTTTCTAATGATGCTTGATAGTGCACTGTACTACTTTTGATGGTAAAATACATGCATGTACATTTGAAATTTACCCCCCGCGGGTTAGGGGGAAGAATTTACCCGATGCTCCCCAGCATGTCGTAAGAGGCGACTAACGGATTCTGTTTCTCCTTTTACCTTTGTTAAGTGTTTCTTGTATAGAATATAGTCAATGTTTGTAAAGATTTTAGTCAAGCAGTATGTAAGAAATGTTAAGTCCTTTGTACTGGAAACTTGCATTCTCCCAGTAAGGTCATATATTGTACTACGTTGCAAGCCCCTGGAGCAATTTTTTGATTAGTGCTTTTGTGAACAAGAAACAATTAACAAGTGGCTCTATCCCATCTCCCCCCCTTTCCCTGTCGCGATATAACCTTCGTGGTTGAAAACGACGTTAAACACCAAATAAAGAAAGAAAGAAATTTGAAATTTAATTGTCGTTGCGTACAATTAGATTGATGAATTTATTACATTTTGTACAAGTAAATAAAATAGCAATGTAAGAAAACTTCAGATGTGCAAATGCTGATTGAAGCGGTACCCCCCGCGGTTGAAAACGACGTTAAACACCAAATAAAGAAAGATTGAAGCGGTTTTCAATGAAAAATAAAAATGAGCTCATTACTTTTTGACTGTCTGATTTGTGTGTGAGTGTGTGTGTGTGTGCATACATGTGTTTGTGTGTGTGTGTGTGCGTGCATACATGTGTTTGTGTGTGTGGGTGGTTTTTTTTGTGTGCGTGCATACATGTTTGTGTGTGTGTGTGCGTGCATACATGTGTTTGTGTGTGTGTGTGTTTTTTTTTGTGTGCGTGCATACATGTGTTTGTGTGTGTGTGTGTGTGTGTGTATGTCAAATTTACACTTCAATGAAAAACTTTATATATATGCAATCAAAACTAAACAAGAAGGGCAAAGCCCATACGACTCACATGCTTGACCTTGACATGACCTTGACCTTCAGGGTCAAGGTCAAATAACTAAACCTAGCAATGACATCATACACCAAGAACTGCTTTACACATTTTTCCTACCAAAATACATGTGAACTTGACCCAAGGTCAAGGTCATGCAACACAAAGCTGTTAAGGGGGTCCAGGTTAGCCCTAACTATTGTGTTTTGATACGCCTGTTGAGGGCTGATTTTTGAGTCACATGCGAGGCAAAAGTGAGTCTATGTACTCACCCGAGTCCGTCCGTCCGTCCGGACGTCCGTCCAGAAAACTTTAACGTTGGATATTTCTTGGACACTATTCATTCTATCAGTACCAAATTTGGCAAGATGGTGTATGATGACAAGGCCCCAAAAAACATACATAGCATCTTGACCTTGCTTCAAGGTCAAGGTCGCAGGGGCCATAAATGTTGTCTCAAAAACAGCTATTTTTCACATTTTTCCCATTTTCTCTGAAGTTTTTGAGATTGAATACCTCACCTATATATGATATATAGGGCAAAGTAAGCCCCATCTTTTGATACCAGTTTGGTTTACCTTGCTTCAAGGTCAAGGTCACAGGAGCTCTTCAAAGTTGGATTGTATACATATTTTGAAGTGACCTTGACCCTGAACTATGGAAGATAACTGTTTCAAACTTAAAAATTATGTGGGGCACATGTTATGCTTTCATCATGAGACACAGTTGGTCACATATGATCAAGGTCAAGGTCACTTTGACCCTTATGAAATGTGACCAAAATAAGGTAGTGAACCACTAAAAGTGACCATATCTCATGGTAGAAAGAGCCAATAAGCACCATTGTACTTCCTTTGTCTTGAATTAAATGAAAGAGTCCATCAAAGTGAAAGGTCCTACCCTGTAATGACCTCAGCCATATGCACTTTTAATGTACTCATAATCTACCTATAATGCACCTTTAATGTACCAAGAATGTACTCAAATAAGGGTACATTGCAAAGTTTTCTCAAATTTCTTCCCAAATGTTCCAACCCGTTCCCCCTCAAAATGCAATTACTAACTAACCCAACACCCCTACCGGACAAGTCCACCAAAACTCAATAAGACTTGTTTTGCCAAATGGAATAACCCATCTGACGTTGGTATTTCCCATGGTAAATATGGAATGACCTCTTACCCCCATTGTTAATAATGGTACCTGCTGTAGGAACCTTGCAGGTGTGTGTGTGTGTGGTAGTGTGTGTGTGTGTGTGTGTGTGTGGTAGTGTGTGTGTGTGTGGTGTGTGTGGGTGGGTGGTGTGTGTGTGTGTGTGTGTGTCAATGCGCATGTGTGTGGTAGTGTCTGTGTGGTCACACGTGGTGTGGTGTGTGTGTGTGGTGTGTGTGTGTCAATGCGCGTGTGTGTGGTAGTGTGTGTGTGTGTGTGTGGTGTGGTGTGGTGTGTGTGGTGTGTGTGTGTGTGTCAATGCGCGTGTGTGTGGTAGTGTGTGTGTGTGTGTGTGTGGTGTGGTGTGGTGTGTGGTACATGTAGTGTGTGTGTGCGTGTGTGGTAGTGTGTGTGTGTGTGTGTGTGTGTGGTGTGTGTGTGGGTGTGTCAATGCGCGTCTGTGGTAGTGTGTGTGTGGTAGTGTGTGTGTGTGTGTGTGGTGTGGTGTGTGGTACATGTAGTGTGTGTGTGTGTGTGTGTGGGTGTGTGGTAGTGTGTGTGTGGGTGTGTGTGGTGTGTGTGTGTGTGTGTGTGGTAGTGTGTGTGTGTGTGTGGTAGTGTGTGTGTGTGTGCGTGTGTGTGTGTGTGTGTGTGTGTGTGTGTGTGTGTGTGTCACTCACAACGCCTGTACATTTACCTCCTTTACAATGCTCCCTCCCTTTCAAGCCTAGATTTTCAGACTTTTTTTTTTCAGGTCGGGGGGGTTGAGGGTCTACTGCAGCCGACTTCATGCTCATAGTAGGAGAAAGAGAAAGACAATAACATGTTTGAGAAAAGAAGATAGTTGCACATCCACATTCTTTGACAAAAGTTTTATTTCAAAAGTTTTATTTAAGTTGTGCTTAAACTACCAATCATGTCGTTCACAGGGACACATGAATCTTCAAAAATACTTTCCATTACACACACTGAATATTGTTTTGTGATTAATCTGATTAAACAAATCATGAAAAATGACAAAAATCAGTGATCCAACACTATTAATGAACTTTTCCGCAATTGACAAGCAGATTTGGATCAGGTTAATGACACAAACACAAGTACACATACGCATAAACACAGGCACACAGACATACACAGACACATGTAATGGTTAGGGGCAAATTATACCTGCGCAGTCAGCGGCGCTGCATGCTGCGATAGGGATTATGACGAGTACTTGGCCTGTTTTCTTTTCACGCAATGTGTAGCGGACTGGGAAAAAAAAAGAATGACCTCAATAATCTACAGTGCGTCGTCTGTGCCGCTGACTCCGCGCAGGTGTAATTTTCCCCTTTCTTTCTTTCTTTCTTTATTTGGTGTTTAACGTCGTTTTCAACCACGAAGGTTATATCGCGACGGGGAAAGCTAAGGGGGGAGGGAGATGGAATAGAGCCACTTGTCAATTGTTTCTTGTTCACAAAAGCACTAATCAAAAATTTGCTCCAGGGGCTTGCAACATAGTACAATGTATTATTACCTTACTGGGAGAATGCAAGTTTCCAGTACAAAGTTTGTTTGTTTGTTTGTTTATTTGTTGCTTAACGTCCAGCCGACTACGCAGAGCCATATCAGGACGAGGAAGGGGGGGATGAAGGGGGCCACTTGTCAAGCGATTCCTGTTTACAAATGCACTAACCCATTACTTGTGTCCCAGCAGGCTTTAGTAAAACTAAATTAATACCTACTGGAAGATTACCAGTTTCCAGTATGTTAAAATAGGCTTAACCTATCTACTGCTGGACTTACATCAGAACACTAACAGATTAAACTATACATGAATCGCGAGACAAGCGGCAAGAGAAGAGATTTTTGGAAAAAATACAGGTGAATGAGCAAGAAGGCAGAAAAAAGAAAAGAATTCATGAAGAAAAAGAGAGCATGACAGGAAAGAGGAACCAAAAATCTACCTAACAGCAAACTAGAAAGCTCCTGCGGTTCCAAAAACAGGAGGGGCCTTTAATTTCATAACCGCAGTGCCCCACTGCGGGGATCCAGTACAAAGGACTTAACATTTCTTACATACTGCTTGACTAAAATCTATACAAACATTGACTATATTCTATACAAGAAACACTTAACAAGGGTAAAAGGAGAAACAGAATCCGTTAGTCGCCTCTTACGACATGCTGGGGAGCATCGGGTAAATTCTTTCTCGTCCCAATATGGGACACCCCCTAACCCGTTGATAGGGGCTAATTTGCCCCTTATCAACTCACATACTGTTAGTATATATTATGCAAAACAAAAATATCTTTTGGTTCTTAGTCACATGTACATGCACTAAAATCATACTTAACTTTGAGGATACGGTGGGAACATCGCTCACACACGCATTAGACTTGCAAATATCAATGAAAACTTGAACTAACTTCTTGTACAAACTGCAGTGCTTACAAATACAGTGGAACCCCCTTCTTATGACCCCTCAATTTAAGACTTCCTCCGGGCGGGGATGTAGCTCAGTCGGTAGCGCGCTGGATTTGTATCCAGTTGGCCGCTGTCAGCGTGAGTTCGTCCCCACGTTCGGCGAGAGATTTATTTCTCAGAGTCAACTTTGTGTGCAGACTCTCCTCGGTGTCCGAACACCCCCGTGTGTACACGCAAGCACAAAACCAAGTGCGCACGAAAAAGATCCTGTAATCCATGTCAGAGTTCGGTGGGTTATAGAAACACGTAAATACCCAGCATGCTTCCTCCGAAAAATGGCGTATGGCTGCCTAAATGGCAGGGTAAAAAACGGTCATACACGTAAAATTCCACTCGTGCAAAAACACGAGTGTACGTGGGAGTTTCAGCCCACGAACGCAGAAGAAGAAGAAGAAGACTTGCTCCGTTTCAAGACCCTTCTTTCTCAAACTTTCTGTTCATATATAACCACTCTAAATATACCTCCATTGTAAGACTCTCTCCTTTTTGTTAAGACCTGATTTTCTCAGGTTCTTGGTGGTCTTAAAATGGGGGTTCCACTGCAGCAAAAGAGGTACACATTACTCATACACAAACACCCACTTTTTTTAAAATTAGTAAAGCTTTGCATCTTTATCTCTGATTAGCAAATTCAATCAAAACTCAAACTTATGGTACATACTGTAATGCTTATAACAGAATTGCAAAAGATGAAAATGGTGTGTACACACACACACACAAGCGCACGCATACACACAATTGCATGTATTTTTTGTTTGTTTGTTTGTTTAACGCCCAGCCGACCACGAAGGGCCATATCAGGGCGGTGCTGCTTTGACATATAACGTGCGCCACACACAAGACAGAAGTCGCAGCACAGGCTTCGTGTCTCACCCAGTCACATTATTCTGACACCAGGACCAACCAGTCCTAGCACTAACCCCATAATGCCAGACGCCAGGCGGAGCAGCCACTTGATTGCCAATTTTAAAGTCTTAGGTGTGACCCGGCCGGGGTTCGAACCCACGACCTCCCGATCACGGGGCGGACGCCTTACCACTAGGCCAACCGTGCCGGTAATTGCATGTATGGATTTCCATGTTCAATAAAGCTAATATAAATCCTACTACATGTACACATATTTTTAAACATGTAAAGCCTTGCATCATCTCTGTTTGCCCCAACTGTTGAATCACAAAATATTAAGCAATCGGTAACAACCACAATAAGCTTCTTGATTTACACTTCTTTCGAAACCATACATGAATACATGAAAAAGCTAGACATTATGCGTAAAGAAATACCACAAATAAACAATAGCGTAAATCAATCCAGATCAATTGCCAACCTAAATGACAAAGAAAATCAGCCTGAAAGCATCTTGTCTAATACAGACAAAAACAGAAGGTTACAAAATTTAACCCCCCCCCCCCCCCCCCACTATCAACTATTGCTTTGAAAAGTCCTTGAACTGAGAGCAATGTTTATTCTCCAATACCTGTATCAATGATACATTGTTGTCTCACCCTTGTAGAATGCCCAAAACTTCTGGTATATGCTAATTTCTCCTTAACACTTTCTACCCCACCTATATTGACCAAGTTATTTGTAGCCGAGACCAGCTGTGTTGCAGCAGGTCACTCAGAATTGTACATGTAGTAACTGTGTAGAAACTGTGTATCAACACGATGGAATGCAGGCGTTTAGATCGACGTTACAGGAAGTGACTGAAGTGACTGTGTGTACGGGTACAGTAAAACCTGCATCTAGCGGACCCTTATTTCGGCGGACACCTTAGCATAACGGACAATTCAAGTGAGGACGGATGTATTTTACTCTCAAAAACACCTTAAAAGAGCGAACACCTCAAAGGCGCGGACGTGGACACCCTTTTTTGGTCCCGATTGGGTTCGTTACTTGTCAACAACGGACAAACCCTTGAAGCAGACAGCTTTTAGCAGACGCTGGTCCGCCATCTTGGTTCTGCAAATACAATCTCGCTGGCGATGTGAACGCGCGAGAAGCTTATTTTGTAAGCCAATGACAGCACTTGAAAGAAGTTGATTTTTGTATGGTGCACGCTCATTGGTCGATGCCGTGAACTCACAAACATTTCGGGTTTCTACTTTCTGTACTGTGATGCATCTTCGTCTCATCCTTCGTCTTCGTCTCATCATGCCAAAACGAAAAAATTTGACTTTAGAAGAGAGAGTCGATGTCATAAAGACCGTTCGAAAAGTTGCTGATGAGCTGAATTGAGGAAAAACTCAAATTTCCAACATAAAAGCTGATCGAACACAAATTCTCAGTCAGTGGGACTCTGGTGCCAGATCGACGGCAAAATGTGTTAAGAGAAGAAAAACAACCTATGACGAGTTGAACGAAGAACTCTTCGAGTGGTTTTCAACAGCTCGATCAAAGAATCTTCCAGTGAATGGCCCATTGCTTCAGATAAGAAACCGATTGCACCTCTCTCTCTCTCCTTTTCTTTGAACAAAAACAAAAAAAGCTTGAGGGCTTCAAAACTTTGAGTTTTAATAATCACTGTGGCAAAAAAGAATCAGTGACTGTTGGGTGTTTTTTTTCTCCAAAAAAATGTTGGCGCATTCATATTCATAAGAAAGGACACCTTGCTACAAAGGACAGTGGCAAGGCTCCCCAAGAGCGTCCTTTGCTCGCAGGTTTTACTGTATATCCGTACCAGGTCAGATAGAGCCATATGAGTGGGTACGGATATATCCGTACCTGGGAGACAATGAGTTAAAACTACCATTAGCACACCATTTAAAGCAGGTACATGTACTTCCATGGGAAAAATGGCTTAAAATGGTGCCTTACACCTGATATTATAATTTTCTGTAAAGCAGGTGACGTACTGACTGACTAACTCATTGAGTTTACGTCCTCTTAGGTCCAATAATTGGCCTATATTGGGACAGGTAGAGGCAGCATGCTATGTAAACTGACAATCTTCTTCCCTGGTTGTAGGACCTTCTTCCCTTCTTCATTCCCGTGAACAAAAAACTCTGATCTCCAAAAAGAGAAAAGAAAAAAAAAACAAAGGAAAAAAAAAATGACAATCTTCTGCAATATTACAAACTTTGGTATGTGTCCAAGTAGAAGCATGCATTTAACCCATGCTAAAGCCTGGATGGATGGGTGGCGATTTATAAGACCAGCTAAATACACTCTGTATATATTTGGATGTGATCTAATCAGCTGTAAAAGTTAGTGAAATATTAATCAAGACGTACATTCTTAGGCACGAGGATCGCTTTAAAGCACATGGACAAGAATCACACTTTACATTTCATATACTTTCAGTCTATATAGTTCGCTACCTTGATTGACCATATGTGACCCTTCACCACGAAATGAGTCGCATGTCACCTCGCGCGGTTCTGCGCTAGGCTTAATATAAGTCCGGGGAGTGTCTGGTAACAGTGTGAGGGTCACCTTAGTCACAGGCTCATAACTCAAACAGTTTTCGCTCTTTTCTAAAACGGTTTTCACCACTGGATAGAGCATAAAAACTCTTTAGGAAAATGTAAAAATATGAAAATCATGCAAAGGTGACATGCGACTTGTTCCGTGGTGGAGGGTCATACTGTATATTTTACTGAAAAAACAAACTGTGAAGAAAATAAACACACAAAGGAGAGACTGATCAGCAGTATGACAATTATAGAGATGAGGTATATTTATGCTGCATCTTTTACACCGCAGTTGTAGTGAACTGTGATATGTTACGATAACTATTCCCATGAATCCAAATTTTGGCATCTTCTGATACACCCACAATATTTGTTCGAGATCACAGATTTGTCTTTTTTTTTAATGGTTGGCTCAATTTAATAATCTCTTCCACCATGCTACAAAGTGTATGAACAAGGATTAGCTGGGTGGGTTTTTGGCTCACGTAAGTGTAGCCTATGCGATGCTAACTTTTGTCTGTCTGTGCGTGCATGCGTGCGTGCGTGCGTATGTATGTATGCATGTATGTCTGTGGTCGAAACTTTAACATTTGACTGAACACCGAAATACTAATTTTACCTAGTTATCATTCAAGCAACAGCTTCAAAGTATTGAAGCAATGATCAACATTTCGTTCGGCACGTATGTAGTTAAAGTGTGTATCCAAAGAAAACGGGTGGTGGGGGGTTTTGGGGGGGTAAAAACAGGTGACTGGTTTGTGTCGTTTGTGGTATGTAGACCAGGTCAGGGATCAAGGTTAGGTCAGATCGCGTGAAGGATTGTGGTATAGATACAGTTATCACCGAGCTGCAGTTCGCCGATTCAAAGAAGACTATTTCACATTTTTCGGTTTCGTAGCTCCAGAAAAATAGATAAAGAAGATACCAAAGGAGATTTCCTACAGGTTAATCTGCACAGCATGTTTCCAGAGTCTGCGCGAGGAAGCGCTGTCGAAAGCACAGTGTCGATCTGGCCATCTGGCAGTCGTGTTCCCGTAAGTAGGCTACACGGAGACAGACAGATCTAGATTTAGTGTCTCGCACTCTTGCACCGTGTCACATATATGCTTACTGTGTGTGTGTATGTGTGACGGAGTGATTGAGTTTGCGTTACTGTTTGTTAATTTCTTACGTGAGCCTTGAAGGCTTCGCCTCTTGTTTCTTTAGCATAGAATATGTGCTTTGTTAAGTGCAAGAACTGTTCAAACAAATAAGTGCACTTTTCCTTTTAAATCCCTTTTTTTCAATAAACAAGTAAGTGATACAATTATCTGGAGTAATATTCTCTTGAACCGCATTACACTCACACTGTAATTACAGCTACCACAACAAGGGACGTTTACAGTGGTACCTGTTACGAAAAGACACCCCTAGGACAAACCAATAGGTGTCCCCACATAGTAGGTGCCCTCTCATTGTAAGTATATATTGGTAGAGATAATAATCACAGGGGCAAAAGAAGCTACCTGTCCTTTATTTGAAGGTGCCCTCTCATCGGAGGGGCCTTACATCGCAGGTACAACTGTGTCAAGAATTTTTTCAAGAGCGTTCTTGTCTCACATAGGTGGGTTCATTTCGGACGGCCTTTGGCGCTGACCGTTGTTCCTGACAGCCTCTTGGTACAGCGGTGGTGGCGTCTGGTTGCCAAGCAGCGGAGAACGCTCATCCACAACAGGAAGAGGAGGGATGGTTCCGTCTCTGACGTGTGGACGGTTGCCAACGGGATGAGATCGCTGCTGGCGCTGGTTGGGGAAGTGAGGCTCTCCCTTGCTGCGGTAAAACTGCCAGCAGATTCCAAGTACCAGCAGCAGGGCCCAAGCACATCCCAGGATAATATCTGAAAACAACAAACACATACCAGGATAATTTCTGAGAAAACGGACAAACACATCCCAGGATAATATCTGAGAAAACAGCCAAATACATCCCAGGATAATTAATGAGAAAACAGGCAAACACAATGCGTTGGCTTCCGTATCAGAACAAAAAAATTCCCATGTGCTAGTAGATCTTTTCTGGACACATTACAGAAGCTTCAAAAGCATATGAACTTTTTCTCTTTTTACCAATTTTTGTTTAGACAATAAAAGAACATAGCTAATTGTGTTGTATATTGTAAAACGTTTGTGATGAGAGAGGTCGTTCTATCCTTCTCTTAGTGTAACATCAGTGGACGGCCTTGCGACCACACTTACAGAGTATTACTATTAATCAGCAGTCACAGAACTTTCTTTCTTTCTTTATTTGGTTTAACGTCGTTTTCAACCACGAAGGTTATATCGCGACGGGGAAAGGGGGGAGATGGAATAGAGCCACTTGTCAATTGTTTCTTGTTCACAAAAGCACTAATCAAAAATTTGCTCCAGGGGCTTGCAACGTAGTACAATGTATGACCTTACTGGGAGAATGCAAGTTTCCAGTACAAAGGACTTAACATTTCTTACATACTGCTTGACTAAAATCTTTACAAAAATTGACTATATTCTATACAAGAAACACTTAACAAGGGTAAAAAGAGAAACAGAATCCGTTAGTCGCCTCTTACGACATGCTGGGGAGCATCGGGTAAATTCTTCCCCCTAACCCGCGGGGGGTAGTCACAGAACTCCTTTATAATCCAAATGAATGGAATTAGAGTTTAACATGTACAGCGGTACCCTCCCGACCTTCAAGACCTTCAACAGTTGAAGAAAGTCAGGTCTTAAGAGGGAGCAAGTCTTGAAATGTAGCAGGGCGGGGATGTAGCTCAGTCGGTAGCGCGCTGGATTTGTATCCAGTTGGCCGCTGTCAGCGTGAGTTCGTCCCCACGTTCGGCGAGAGATTTATTTCTCAGAGTCAACTTTGTGTGCAGACTCTCCTCGGTGTCCGAACACCCCCCGTGTGTACACGCAAGCACAAGACCAAGTGCGCACGAAAAAGATCCTGTAATCCATGTCAGAGTTCGGTGGGTTATAGAAACACGAAAATACCCAGCATGCTTCCTCCGAAAACGGCGTATGGCTGCCTAAATGGCGGGGTAAAAAACAGTCATACACGTAAAATTCCACTCGTGCAAAAAACACGTGTACATGGGAGTTTCAGCCCATGAACGCAGAAGAAGAAGAAGAAGAAATGTAGGTAAATTTACAGAAAAACAGAACAACTTAGAGGGTCTAAAGGGGGGGCGGGGGCGTCTTAAAAACGGGGATATTAAAAGGGTTGTTAAACTGTAACAGCAGTAACACTATCCACTTCAAAACTCACACTGATTGGCTGAACTCACCTTGGGCCTGGAATGGAGTAATGACAAGCACTGTAGCATAGCCGGCCACTGAAGCATGGTGAACCACGTTCAGGACGATCATTCGCAGGCTCGACCGCAACAAGATCCCAGCTACCATGACAACGCAGTATCCCCCAACCAGAGAGCAGGAAACGATGTTCAGCTACAAACAGACATCAAATAAATGATATCAAACTGCTTAAAAAGATGTCATGCAAAAATACCATAAACTAGTAATTTTCCAGTTTCACACAGATAAAAAATCTGAAAATATTGAAAATGAAATCAACCACTGGACTGAAATCTACATGTAGATATTTAGCCTATTAGATTTCTCATGTACAAATATAATGTAATCACTGCATACATTCTGAAACAGATAAGACAAAATTACAGTTCCAAAATCAAGAATCAAACCACAAGAATGGTAAGTTGTAAGTTTCACTGCATGATTTGACTTGCCTTCACTGCTATGTATGGCACAATAACCTGACACAACAGAAGCTAACTTTCTAAATGTAAACACCGACACAGAAATCTCCCTGTTTGCCGGAGCTAGCCACTCTCAGTAACAGAGACTCAACCCCAGGACTCTGAGACGTTCGCAAGAACCCAGTCCTCTACGGAGAAGAAGATGAAGGCTAAAAAGCTCAAAACGCGAACAACAGCAATGACAAGACAGAAGAAAACGTTTGACTTACAGTTCGAGGACTGAAGAGCAGCAAGACGGCGAAAAAGAGAGCGATGCAGGCAAACACCAGTCCATAGTTGACATCAGACGCCCACCACGATATGTTGGCTGAAACAAAGATTCATTTTATCATTTTATGGAAGAGACACATTTGGTTGATTGATACATAGAGATGAAGAAAAGAAGAAGAATTAACTGACACTTCTGCTTGAGTCTTACATCCTTGCCCCATCTCCTTGTCAGTACCGTGAACATGTATCAAACAAAAATTATGTAAAAACAGACATGTACTAAAAAACACATATGTAAACGCATATATTCATACAGAAACACATGCATACAAACACATGTGCACACATATATGTACACACATATACACACACAAACAAACACACACACACAGAAAGACAGAAAGAGAAACACACACACAAACACTCAAGGTAAACAACATGCACAGTCTCTTCCATAATTCCAGTGATAACAACACACACTCACCTCCTCTCCACACACACACATACAGCCATTTCGACACCAACACACTACTCCTCTCTCTCTCCCCCCCCCCCACACCCCACATATAAACACACACATACCCACACTACCCCCAACTCACTCACAGTCACACACACACTCACTAACACACCACATTCAACCATCCTGACTTACCAAAGGGAGTAAAGAAGAGAACGCCGGACACCAGAAATCCAGCACACAACCCAGGCAGCAAAACCGACACGGATGGAAACGAAAACATCCACCAGACAAACAACCACAGCCCGGCCCCCACCAATCCAATGGCTGCTGCAATTGCCAGGCACGCTCCGTCAGCCACGGTGCCGGCCATCGTCAGCAGAATGAAAGAGACGAGTGTCGTTGATATGAATCCAAAGAGGGCCAGCTCTGAAATAAACGAATACAAAAAAACACATGCAAAATTACATATCGGTGGAATTATTACTGTTTTTGTTTTTGTGTGTGCGTGCGTGAGAGAGAGAGAGAGAGAGAGAGAGAGAGAGAGAGAGAGAGAGAGAGAGAGAGAGAGCCTGTTCACATGGGGACAGTTATAAATATGCACATACTCAAGTGCGTAAAAACATACACAGGCATGCATGGGTGTTCACGTAGACACGCAGGCAAGGCAGACAGACAAAGGTCTCAAACACACATATTTCAAACACAAACACACACACACACACACACACACACACACACACACACACACACACACACACACACACACACACACAAAATACAACTATTTTCCTCTCTTAAATTAAATCAGATGGGTTCTTAATTTTCACAAACCGACAATATTGTTTGCGCTTTTAGATAAACCGTACGTATATACCTGTTTTGAGAAAGGCATGTCCCAGGATGAGTAAGAACAAACCAACCACGCCACTAGCCACAATCATCACCCATTCTGTGGCTCCATCTGCAACAACAAACATTACAGTCAGCAGACTGAAATTATGGTCATCTCACATGCAGTTTCACAATGAAATAAAGCTGCTTTTCTTAGCTTTCGTACAATACAGTCAAACCTGTCCATAAAAACACACAAGGGACCAACCAAACGTGGTTCAAAACTTTTTCATAGAGGGGGAAAGGTTACTTAGTTCCAGATTAAACAAAAGCAAATATGTTGGCTTTTGTGCAATACATGCAGCGGAACCCCTTACATGACCTCAAAAAAAAGAAAAAATCCGGTCTTAAAAAGAAGGATGTAGTCTTAAACTAGAGATGAATTTACAGAGGTCATGAACAACAACAACATTTAGAAAGCAAGGTCTTAAAAGGGGTAAGTTTTAATAAAGACAATTAAGACAAGACAAATTATTTATTAACGAAGGTAATGGCATATGCAAACAGGTGCTTTTTTTTTTACATCCCGCCCTCGCCTATAAGAAAGAAAGAGAGATAGAGAGAGAGAGGAAGTGAGAGAGACAGAGACATAGGCTGACAGTGAAAAACAGCACTCACACTCTAAACTGCATTCGCCAGCAGTGTAGTTGCATCCATAGGTGATAGCAGGAACATAAGCGGCGGTCAGACCCCGTTTGTCGTCTGTAACAACCACGCCATACACCGCACCCTGTGCTCGCTGTGACGTCACGGTGGTCAGGGACTTTTGCGTCCCATCGTTCTTCACAGACAGAATCTGGAGACAAAAAAATTAAAAATCAATAAAAAATAAATATCAACAAATCACAGCTCACTCACAATTCTCTTCCGATGACGGAAGACTGAGACCCGAGAACAACACTGACTATCTTTCAAACTGAACTCTCAAACATGGGTTTCTGGAATCTCAATTACTGCACCTCAAGAGACTGGGACTAAGTAACACGTACAGCCCAGTATGGCTCACAGGAGCAAAGCCTGAGCTCATTCTACAGACTACTGGCTAGAAGACACCAGCCAAGGCACCAGGCTGTGGGGACACGCTGCTGAACTGCAGACTCTATAGAAGCCACCGAGCTAAGGATATAATTGCCATGCATGAACATCAAAACCAGGAGGAAGACTACATGTCATTTCTTTATTACAGCAAGGCTGTGGTTTACACCCACTGCTGGTTTTAACTTCAAAAACCCTTTAAAATTTACTGAAAATCGTAAATTTGGTAAAAATCTCATACAGTGGAACCCCTATTCTAAGACCCACCCCCCAATTTAAGACACCCTCCCTTTTAAGACCCTCTTTGGGCGGGGATGTAGCTCAGTCGGTAGCGCGCTGGATTTGTATCCAGTTGGCCATTGTCAGCTTGAGTTCGTCCCCACGTTCAGCGAGAGATTTATTTCTCAGAGTCAACTTTGTGTGCAGACTCTCCTCGGTGTCCGAACACCCCCGTGTGTACACGCAAGCACAAGACCAAGTGCGCACGAAAAAGATCCTGTAATCCATGTCAGAGTTCGGTGGGTTATAGAAACACGAAAATACCCAGCATGCTTCCTCCGAAAGCGGCGTATGGCTGCCTAAATGGCGGGGTAAAAACGGTCATACACGTAAAAGCCGTGGGCGTTTCAGCCCATGAACGAACAAACAAACAAACAAACAAAAGACCCTCTTTTTTCAGACTTTCTCTTCATAGCCTTTGTAAATTTACCCCTATTTGAAGACTCCCTCCTTTCTAAGGGTAAGACTTTATGTATCAGAATTCTCTGAACTTGCAGCTTACCTTTTGGGCTTGTGACTGAATCTTGTCAGCAGTCATCATGTCTTGAACCACGCCCAGCAAGCCCTCAACACTGTCATCATTGGAAGACACGTATTTTACATAGACATCGTAATTCAAGCGACTGGTCAGAGCGGCGTCTTCACAGCTTGCAGGGCGGCCCCCTTCACTGGCCCACTGGAACCAGACCTGCGAGCGATGGTCAGCTGTGGTCAGGCGAATGTTCGGATCCACTTCCAAGGCGAAGACTTGGTTGCACCCACCTGGTACAGGCGCTGGAATGAATGCGGAATGATGAGTATGGATTCTGTATTATTTTTTTTGCATCTATGGAAAGAAAAAGGGATATGAGAGGGTCGTGGCAGGGGGGGGGGGGGGGGTGGATAGAGACAGAGTGAAGGACAAAGAGAGAGAGTAGGAGAGAGGGACAGAGTGAAAGAGGGGCATAAATAGAGATAGAGTTAGATAGAGAGACATGGATGATGGAGACAGACAAGCAGAGATATGCTCACACACGCACACAAATTGCACAGAAAGAGAGAGAGAGAGAGAGAGAGAGAGAGAGAGAGAGAGAGAGAGAGAGAGAGAGAGAGAGAGAGAGAGAGAGAGAGAGAGAGAGAGAGAGAGAGAGAGAGAGAGAGAGAGAGAGAGAGAGAGAGAGACTTTGGGAGAGAGGATTGTTTGCTCTAACATTCAATACATAGCAAATTCATCTAAAACATTTAAAGTGCCAAAATAATCTGTTAAAATAACATTTAATTTTTAAATTCCCATGCAGGAAGACATTCTTACTGTGTCTACCACTACAACACAATTACATACCGTTTGCCCCATATTCCTGCAGTGTCACCATGGTGGTTACATTTTCAGCAGCACCGGCAGAAACGGCCACACTCCATCGAGCACCGTCAGCACTGCCGTTCACCTTCCTCACCATGCCCATACTGTTGCCAGTGATGCTGTCGCCCGACGCCGATGAGGTGTCCCTCAAGATGAGACTGGCATGTTGAGCATGGACTTGCATGACCAGAAAACGAGATGTGGCGCTGACATCTGTCGCTTCGAAGTTGACAACGCCAGTGGTTGGTATGGGGACCGTCTCTGGTATTCCTGGTGTTAGCTGGTAGGTGGCATCTGAGGAATGTATACCAAAGTGACTGTATGTTTTTTTCAACATATCTGTGTATCTTTTTTGTAAGTCTGGATGCTCCGTAACTGACTCTTCGCTTCCTTGGCCATGTACTCCATTTAATAATGATACCCATTTTTTTATGCTTCACTTCTAATCCTAATTAGTGTATGGTTGTTGTTTTTTTACCAAAGGGATCACTATAACTCTAAACTAAGCTAGATATGTTAAAGTCTTCAGTTCTTGACCAGGAATTATGATTGATAATGATGTACTTTGTTTGTAGTCCAGTTCTTTCCATTGTGTTTAGTTAAGAAAATAACAGATTTGAAATGTACATTTTTATTTAAGTTATTAGCTTTACAGACTTTCTAGTGGGTCTATTTCTGTATGCACTATTAGTATTATCAATATCATTTGTCATTGCTGTACCAGTCATTATTTCTGTTGTTCTATATATTTGATTTTGAAGGTCGGGGGAGGGGGGGGGACCATGTTTAGGCCTATTTGCTTCTGTATGTTAAACCAGTGTGTGTGTGTGTGTGTGTGTGTGTGCACGTGTGGACCGGCGGGTTGGCAGGCGGTCGTGCGTGCGAGCTTGTGTGTGTTCAATTATCCCCGTGAATGTGACTGAGTCTTTTGTGACGCCGTCACGAACTGAAAGAAGAGTTAACATTTGACTTTGAAAGTCGTTCGGTGTGGCAGTGAACATTACACAGCGCTTAGTCGGCCTGGATATCGCCTCATTGACGAACTGATTGACTCACACTCACAGTCACACACAAACTGTATAATTAAAACAACAATGACATACTTGCCTACTTCTAGTTCTAACCACAGGCGGAAGGTATCGTTCACTGGACCAACACTATCACAATAAGACTAGTCTTATTTAGTTATTATGATAGTGTTGGTCCAGTGAACGATACCTTCCGCCTGTGTTCTAAGCCCAAAACTGTCAGTCTGTGACTGAGAGGTACGCAAGAGTAACTTAAAACCAAACTGACCTGTCTGGCTGAGGACAGGCGCGTGCAAGACAGCGCACAGAAATAGTTGAAACCATGGCATAGTGAACATGTCTGCACAATCACATCATCATTTTCTGCTCACGAAAGTCTAAAAATGGTCTTTGTTGTTTCTGTTAGTCGAAAACTTTGTCACGGGATGCCATTTTACAAGGCAGGTAACTCTCTAAGCACAAATGTTGGGCGCATAGTAAGAATCCGGGGCAGAGTTGGAATCTCGCGGGACTTCGTCACGCCTCAGTAGATTTCCAACTTAGCGCGTCGTTTCCGGAAACGCACTGGCTCGTTCTAGAAATGGCCCTCCTTTCGACTGGCGATGCCAGTCTGTCTCTCGCCCTTGACCATGACGGGTGACCACAGGGAAGAGGTGGACAGTTTTATCGTGGAACTTACGCAGAAAAATACAACCGTGCGCTCACGCAGAAGCCTGAATATGACTGACAACATTGTGCTGTTTCTATTAAAAACAAAACGTACGGGAAGTCTTCGAAGTTCAAGTGGTGGGTGCGTGAAACTGAAGAAGTTTCAGCTCGTGAACTTTCCAGTCGTGCTGTACAGTTTGACCCCAGTTTACAAGTACTGCTTCTGCTGAGCATCAAGAAGTGATTAATGTATTTTTGCTGTCTGTCTTATGGATTCAATTGTGCAAGGCATTTTATGATTTTTAAGTTGTGCTGTACAGTTTGACGCCAGTTTACAAGTAGTGCTTCTGCTGAGCATCAAGATGTTATTTTTGCTGTCTGTCTTATGGAGTTCTTGTGCAAAGTTTAAACAGAGGCATTTTTTGATTTTTAAGTTGTGCTGTACAGTTTGACGTCAGTTTTCAAGTAGTGCTTTTGCTGTGTGATAAACCACAGGAGCTTGTATCAAATCGCCGGTCGATCATTATTTACAGTCTACTACTACTATATACTACTACTATATACTATATAGGATTTTGTCTGATGCATCAGGCTGTTTTATTACAACCAACTATTGATATTTTAAACATACGCTGATCATTGTAGTCCATCAATTATCATTTAATCATCGCATTCTAAGAAAGAG
Source organism: Littorina saxatilis (assembly GCF_037325665.1). Classification (NCBI taxonomy): domain Eukaryota; kingdom Metazoa; phylum Mollusca; class Gastropoda; order Littorinimorpha; family Littorinidae; genus Littorina; species Littorina saxatilis. Next base: position 36,659,792 of record NC_090251.1, on the reverse strand, counting down.
CAAAATTCTCACTCTGCGCGCGGTTCATTTCCAGAATCGCGTAGCGCGAAGTTGGAATTCCAACAATGGCGGCCATAGTTGGAATTCCAACAAAGCGCAGGTCATTTCCGGAAAAGCGCCGCTGACCAGATGGGACGCAACAGTCTGCACGACTATAGGCCAGCATTTGAGTGAACATATGTCAGTCAATGAAGTCTTGTGTGTGTTTGACTTTAGTTTCTACTATCACTGAGCTCTGTGCTAAGTGTGTCATTAGACATAGCAACCGAAAAAACCGGGTCCATCGCATGGGATGGGTGGTGTGTGTGTGTGTATGTATGTGTGTGTGTGTGTGTGTGGGGGGGGGGGGGGCAGTCTGTTGGTAAGGGATTACGTTGCTGTCAAGGTGGCTCAACTGATAAAGAGAGAAATGGGGAAGGGAACGGGTTACTTACACCTGAAACTATCCTTGGCACAAAGGGTCAAAAATCCCCAAAATAAGGCCTTAAATGAATAAGGCCTTATTTCAGGAAATAAGGGCTTAATTTCAAGAAATAAGGCCTTATTTCTAAAATAAGGGCTTATTTTTTTATGGGCTTATTTTTGTAAGGCCTTATTTTTGTAACATTTATGTTTTGTTTTTGGTTTTGTTGTAAAGTGTTTATGATTGTGTTCTATTCCGTCAATGGCGTCATTCTGGTAATGATGTTGTTATTGCTTTTGTAAAGCGCTTTGTGTGTTCGAAAGCGCTATAGAAATCACCATTATTATCATTATTATTATTATTATTTTAAGGCCTTATTTTAGAATAAGGCCTTACCAGAAATAAGGCCTTATTTTTCTAAGGTCATATTGGAAATAAGGCCTTAAGAAAATAAGGCCTTAAAAAAATAAGCCCATAAAAAAATAAGCCCTTATTTTTGTAAGGCCTTATTTTTTCGCCTCTCAGTTGTATGCTGGTACACAGAAAGAGCGGCGTTGGAGAGAGAGAGAGAGAGAGAGAGAGAGAGAGAGAGAGAGAGAGAGAGAGAGAGAGAGAGAGAGAGAGAGAGAGAGAGAGAGAGAGAGAGAGACAATGACAATGACAATGACAATTCTTTATTTTACGAGGGTAACAGAATAAGAATAGGTATACTTTTTTGCATCTGAGAGAGAGAGAGAGAGAGAGAGAGAGAGAGAGAGAGAGAGAGAGAGAGAGAGAGAGAGAGAGAGAGAGAGGAGAGACACAGACAAACAGACGGACTGACAGACAGATAGACAGACGGAATGACGAACGAACTGACGGACGGACTGACAGACAGGGAGACAAAGATAGAAAGAGAGAAAGAGGGAGAGAGAGAGAGAGAGAGGGGGTGTGTGTGTGTGTGCACGGTGTGCCGTGCGTGCGTGCGTGTGTGTGTGTGTGTGTGTGTGTGTTTGTGTGTTGTAATGTCTTTATGTGTCTGTGTGTCTTTAACTTTGTGTCTAGGTTTGTGTGTTTGTGTGTGTGAGTGTGTGTGTGTGTGTGTGTGTGTGTGTGTGTGTGTGTGTTTGTGTGCTTGTGTTTGCAAATGCGTTAGGGTAGGTACAGGTGTACAGGAGAGTCCAGGTGCGACAACTGATTTCAACCAGTGTCATAATGTTTATCGTTTGGAAATGTTTTCTCTTGTTCCATTCATTATCTCTTTTTTCGCGCTAACGCGCATATGTGCGTTCGTGAGTGTGCGCGTGCGTATGAGTGTATGTGTGTGTGTGTTGTCGTCTATATGTGTCATTAAGTTATTGTGTGCTGCTATTAAGGTGAGCAGTAGTGATGCGCAGAAAAATAAGGCCTTATTTTTGTAAGGCCTTATTTTTTTAAGGGCTTATTTTTTGTAAGGCCTTATTTTCCTAAGGCCTTATCGGAAATAAGGCCTTATTTTATTAAGGTCTTAAAATAAATAAGGCCTTATTTCTTTACGCCCTCATTTTTAATGACTATAGAGATTTAAGGCCTTAGTTTCAAAATAAGGCCTTATTTCTCGAAAATAAGGGCTTATTTCCAAAAATAAGGCCTTATTTTGAAAATAAGGGCTTATTTTTTTAAGGCCTTATTTTTGGGATTTTTGACCCATTGTGCCAAGGATATGAAACAGAGAGAGATACAGAGACAGAGACTCAGAGACAAAGACCGAGAGAGACAGAGACATAAACAGAGAGACAGAGCGAGACAGCGAGAGACAAAGACAGAGAGTCAGACAGACGACGGAGACAGAGACAGAAATCAATCAATCAATATGAGGCTTATATCGCGCGTATTCCGTGGGTACAGTTCTAAGCGCAGGGATTTATTTTTTTATTTTTATTTTTATTTTTATGCAATTTATATCGCGCACATATTCAAGGCGCAGGGATTTATTTATGCCGTGTGAGATGGAATTTTTTTTACACAATACATCACGCATTCACATCGGCCAGCAGATCGCAGCCATTTCGGCGCATATCCTACTTTTCACGGCCTATTATTCCAAGTCACACGGGTATTTTGGTGGACATTTTTATCTATGCCTATACAATTTTGCCAGGAAAGACCCTTTTGTCAATCGTGGAATCTTTAACGTGCACACCTCAAATGTAGTGTACACGAAGGGACCTCGGTTTTTCGTCTCATCCGAAAGACTAGCACTTGAACCCACCACCTAGGTTAGGAAAGGGGGGGAGAAAATTGCTAACGCCCTGACCCAGGGTCGAACTCGCAACCTCTCGCTTCCGAGCGCAAGTGCGTTACCACTCGGCCACCCAGAAACCGAGAGAGAAGGAGAGGGACAGAGACGGAGAGACCGAGTGAGACAGCGAGAGACTGACAAAGAGAAAAATACAGACAGACAGACAAACACACAGACGAAATGGTTAGTGAGAAAGAGAGATATAGGGACAGAGACACATACAGACATGCTCAGTGAGACAGAAGACTATGACTGAACGATGAGAGATATAAAAACTGAGAGACAGAGACATAGAGACAGAGACGAACAGACAGAGAGAGTGAATGGTTTGGCGCCAACAATGCTTATTCATCATCAAAATAGTTATGTTTCTTGGCGATAACAATTCTTGACAAATAATTCACCTGCATGTGCACTGGAGCAACAAACACTGAGAGCCTTTCTCCGCCTTGCCCGTTTCACGTCAGATTGGCAAGTGCTATTTCAAGCTTGTTCACACTTTTAAAAAGTAGATAGTGTGTGCGGTGTGTGTGTGTGTGTGTGTGTGATGTGTGTACGTCTGTGTGTGTGTGTGTGAGTGTTTGTGATGTGTGTACGTCTGTGTGTGTGTGTGTTTGTGATGTGTGTGTAAGAGAGAGAGAGACAGAGAGAGACAGAGAGAGACAGAGAGAGACAGAGACTCAGAGACTGAGAGAGAGAGACAGAGAGAGAGACAGACAGACAGACAGACAGACAGACAGACTGACTGGAACCAAATCGGAAAAAGACGCTTAGTCAAGGAGTTTAATGCACAGTCGGTACTCCCAGGCAAATTTGATTTCATTTGACAGACTAATGCATATATCTGAAACAACCTTTCTAGGTACCCAAAAGTGGCAGCAGCTATACGCAATTTTAAAGCAAAGTAGCCAAATTATTTTGAAAAATGCACTTCAGAAAAAAACCCACTTTGTTGCTAAAAACGGCAATATCAGCTTAACCGCAGGCAGCAGAGTAGATATTTCTGAGTGAACTATCAAGTAATTGAAAGGTGTTAAACAGCAAGTGAAAAGATTGTTTGCGTGCAACACATAGGAGCACCAGGAGGCCTTGTATTTCAGAAATTGTGTTACGTCAGTGACGTCATTTTCACTTTTCTGGATAATGTCAAATTTCATTAAAGACGTTTTGTTAGCCACAATCTAATCAGATACATATCAGAGGGAAGTGCATTCATTGGGCTTTTAGTTGCAAGTACCTCTGATGAGATAGCTCATAAACACTAAGTGTGAGAGTTCAGTTCCGAAGTACACCCCCTAATTGTAAGTCAAAGTTATGTCATGAAAGCCTTTTGAGAGGCACTATTACAGGTAAGAGTGGAGTGTATTGGACCTAACATGTACGTTAATACATAGAAAAATGCTTGCTCAAAGCGTAGGAGCAAAATATATAAAGATACCTGTGAAGAAATGTATGCGCGAGACGATAACTGTGTGATAAGTCTCATTCAGTGAAATAACGCCTTTAATTGCGTATCCTTACATTTTCAGGCAGTGCTGGTTTTCAGAAGAGTTGCGTTTGAACCTCCAAAATGCCCGTCAATATAAAGTAAGAAAATAGAATGTATCTGTGATTGACAATGTGCGCCATATGTATTGAACATTCACTGGAAAATCGGGTGCATACCGTTTTGGGCGGTTTTACGCTTCACTGAAGAAAAAACAGAATTTAGTGTGTTATACAAAACTCTCTGGGTAACATGATTTACATAGAATAAAGAAGTACAATTTATGCCATGTAGTTACTGAATGAAGGTTGAGCTTGCGGAATATTGTTTGAATATTGCACCTTCAGCGATGACGTCACACGTGACGTCGAAGCTACAGGTAAGCGAGGTGTAAAGTCTAGAATAAGCACTGTATACTAGTTGGTGAGACTTACTGCCCACAATACAGTACTCCCGCGAAAAAGTTCAATGGCATGGAAGACAAATGAATATACTTTCTAAATGTTTTGTCGTGGAACTCAGCAGTAGCAGCGTCAATTCACAATTCGAAGGCAAAACATCCCAACGACACTGAGCACAAAAAAGAGAGGATATTTCTTCAGTGCTACAGATCTCATGTAAAACAGCAGTGTTTAGGCCAGAAATATATGGGTATATGACGAATTGCCTTTCTTCTGCTCAAAAATAGGCGTAAAGGATTTGAGAATTATTTGGGTAGGACGTCACAGGTCCCTGTTAATACCTACTCACAAAATGAGGGGTTTTGACAGCATGATTCTCTTTAAACCGTGAAAAAGGCGAATAAAACTAAACAGTATTTCATATGTTTTACACCAGTGAGTTTCGTTGAAGTCTTAGCTAACAGGGCTTACCAATGTTGTTTAAAACTGCCCCGCAGTCAGGCTGATCTAACGTGTGAAAGAGAGCGCCAACAAGGTTGATAACGACAAGAAATCCTGGTTTTTGAGAATGTTTGTCCTGGGTAGCTGCAGTTGATATGCAATAAATTTAAAACTACACGAAGCAGTTTCTTTAAATTACACAGGACGCTGACAAATACTCTCTTCTCTATGCGTGTCATATGTGTAAAGAAACAGAACCTGAGTATAGACATTGTTACGGTTTTCCGTTAACACTTTTTGAACGTTGGTAACGTCACTGAGACAAATGCAACATCATTGAAATTGTGCAGGCTTAGTAAGTAGTTGTATCCCTATACGTGTCTTAAGTTTCAAAAGCATTCTTCCTCGGGATCAAAAGTTGTGTCCGTTTCAAAAGAGACACAAAATACTATGATTGGTGAGTTTCACGCAACCTTTTTCAAAGGACACTTTTTAATCATTTCGTCCCCCGTCTTCCAACAGGACGTATACAACCGTCACAGACTATGGACAGCTAGCTCAGTAGCTGTTGCACAAAAAATATGCATGTTTTTGTTTTTTTTAAAGTCTTTGGTGTAAAACAAAAATCGAAAAAAGGAAAAGCGTTGCAAAGACAGAAAAATGAAGACATGACGTCATATTCTAAGAAATATATCACCAGCGGGACGACTGGTTAGTTAGTTAGTTGTTGCTTTTTGGGTCCAGCGGACCATATAGGCCAAATCAGGACACATCTGTCAAATGAAACCAAATTTGCCCGGGAGTACCGACTGTGCATTAAAATCGGCCTGAGAGCCCTGTTTATTACTCGTCTGTGTGGTATGGCTGGTTTAATTAGCACATCAATGTGGTGCCTCAGAGAGAGAGAGAGAGAGAGAGAGAGAGAGAGAGAGAGAGAGAGAGAGAGAGAGAGAGAGAGAGAGAGAGAGAGAGAGAGAGAGAGAGAGAGAGATGAAGAGAAAAGAAAAGAAAAGAAACTCACACTTAAACACACACACACACACACACACACACACACACACACACACACACACACACACACACACACACACACACACACACACACACACACACACACTGACAGTGAATCAAAACTCAAGTGTACAGTATTTTCATGAAAACTTATTCGTCGTTCCATTCCAATTGCAAGAATATCGCACAGTTCATATATCCAAGCAAATCAGATGGCGTAGTTAAGAAAGAAAAAGTCTTCATAGTTCCAAAACAATGTCTTACTATGCAAAAGAAATATAAGTAAAATAAAAATAATAGTCACAAAAAGTAAGCCTTAAATATAAATGTAACTGACAACAAAGATCTTGACATTTTGAAAACAAATGGAGAAAAAACAAGTCGCGTAAGGCGAAATTACTACATTTAGTCAAGCTGTGGAACTCACAGAATGAAACTGAACGCACTGCATTTTTTCACAATGACCGTGGTCCGCCGCTTGTGCAAAACGGAGTGAAACTGACGAGCCTGTTCAGCGCGGTAGTGGTTTCGCTGTGCGGCATAGCACGCTTTTCTGTACCTCTCTTCGTTTGAACTTTCTGAGCGTGTTTTTTAATCCAAACATATCATATCTATATGTTTTTGGAATCAGGAACCGACAAGGAATAAGATGAACTTGTTTTTAAATCGATTTCGGAAATTTGATTTTGATAATAATTTTTTTAATTTTCAGACCTTGTTTTTAATTCGAATATAACATATTGATATGTTTTTTTGAATCAGAAAATGATGAAGAATAAGATAAACGTAAATTTGAATCGTTTTACAAACAAATAATTTTAAATACAATTTTCAGATTTTTAATGACCAAAGTCATTAATTAATTTTTAAGCCACCAAGCTGAAATGCAATACCGAAGTCTGGCCTTCGTCGAAGATTGCTTGGCCAAAATTTCAATCAATTTGATTGAAAAATGAGGGTGTCACAGTGCCGCCTCAACTTTTACAAAAAGCCGGATATGACGTCATCAAAGCCATTTATCGAAAAAAACAAAAAATGTCCGGGGATATCATACCCAGGAACTCTCATGTCAAATTTCATAAAGATCGGTTCAGTAGTTTCCTCTTAATCGCTCTACACACACACACGCACACACACACACACACACACACACACACACACACACACACACACACACACACACACACACACACACACACACACACACACACACACACACCACGACCCTCGTCTCGATTCCCCCTCTATGTTAAAACATTTAGTCAAATCTTGACTAAATGTAAAAAGCAGCATTCACAAGGTATCTGTCTTATGTTTCTAGTCTTTTTCTCTGATTGTATCACTTCTCTTATTTCGTAGCCGTCGAAGACGAACCAGTCGAAACCGGCCTGAATTATTGTATTTGTCTAAGTTCTGATTAGTACAAGTCTATCGTTATTTAAAGCAACATTGCCCTTTGTTCTCGACTTTCGGCATATTAATATTGACGAGTGAACGCTTACTGAGCTAAAAATAATAAATAAAAAAAATGTGAATGGAGCTTCTGTTGATGAAACTGTACACGCCCAGCAAAATAAACAAGTATCAGCTGAATCGCATAAAAAGCTTTTGTTTTCACTATCTTTGCATGGCAGTAATGCTGCTTGAATGACTTTCTGAAGAACCTGCCCTGTGATTTTTATGTTTTGTTGTTGTTGTTGTTGTTTTTGTTGGTCGTCACAGACACAAATTAGACAAGTCTATTTGAGCTTTTCAAACATTAACATGGCGGACAGTAAGAAGGCGCGACAAAACAAGAATACAAAACTAGTTTGAACAGAAACACGGGGGATAACCGGTCAAAGGCCGAACAGAAGCCGAAGGCCGCTCATGACACGTGTGAAGGCAAGGAATAGTACGCGGCTGCCCCCTCACCCCTTCTTTCAAGGCGTACAATTCCTTGCCGTGGCACACCCCTCCCCCTCCCCGGTGAGTAGACATGGAGGGGCAACCGTTAATAGCCACCCCCCCCCCACCCCCTCCCCAAACCCGGGCAGAGACACAGAGTGCAAAACGACGCTTCCAGGCAACATCCGCTGCCACTCCCCCCCCCCCACTCCCCCCCCCACTCCCCCCGGGTACCATGTGTTATCAACAGTTTTCTATTATTTCAACGAGTGAGAGAAGACTTGCCAACAGGCCAAAAAGAAACTATGAGAGAGAGATAACTTTATTTTACAAGGATAAAGATTTAAGGGTAAGCGAGAGAGTTCTCGTGATTGTTTTAATTAAAAAACTCATTCATAAAAACTAGAGACTAGGTTTCTGGTCAAAACGAATGATTAATCTGCTGTATCATTCGCTTGTCGGAAAGACAATCGGCCTACGCGCATCTCTCAAATATGACCTTCTCTTGTCTACTGTCTCGGAAGATTTATTCTACTCCCAAATAGCATTTCTTTGCACCTCTTATGACTCCTTCGTCCTCTAGAATCCCGTACCCACACCAAATACGAGCTGATTTGGTGAAATAAAGCACATTTCTACTTGCAATACCCATCGAACAGCCATTTCCGGTGCTCGATCGCGGACATTTTCAGCTTTGAAGGCTATTTACGGGCAAATATCAATCGCTCCCTGACTTTTTATGCATCGAGAAACAAATTTAGTCATCGCTGAATCAGTAGCTTACCTTAAATCCCGACATAAATCAAACAATACCTAGAAAACAGACAAAACTTGCCTTCACACGTGTCATGAGCGGCCTTCGGCTTCTGTTCGGCCTTTGGCCGGTTATCCCCCGTGAGAAAGCAAACTCTACAAGTAGCACAAGAAATGTCACCCGTAAAATAAAAGATTAAATGTATGTTCAGTTCAGTTTGAAAGGAAGGAATGCGTTCTTAACCCTTTCCTTCAAACATCGAAAACTCCCGAAAGGTCTCGTTATTGAACGAGAAATAGAGAGGAACCCAACACTGCAACTTAAGTTCTTTATGCAGTGGTTTTATTTTCTCTTTTTGCTTTGTTCACACAATAAAAAATGAAAATCATTGCACATAATACCGTTTTTTGTGCAATGTCTTTTCTTAGTTCGCGTTTCGCTTCGTTCATGCACTTGAAGACTTGTTGCCGAGTGTTTCCGGTCCTCCCGTTTTCAATCACGCTAGCTTTCAGACTTATTTCTATTCCCACGGAGTGTCCACTCTATGTCCTTGACGTGATTCACATGGATCGCGGAGTGAAGCAGAAGTTGAGTGGTTCAGCAGGCGTGTTGAGGAGCTGCATCTTAATGGGCAGCTCGCCGCCATTGTAACATACTCGGAATCTCTGCAGGATCTGGAAACCACATGGTAAACACACGGTTAAAATGAGATGGTCAGGTCGCCACCATTGTTTCCCAGTCGGAATCTCTGAAGAATCTGCAAACCACAGTCAAAACACACAGTTAAAATGAGATGGGCAGCTCGCAACCATTGTAACCCACTCAGAATCTCTAAAAAAAATCTGCAAAGCACAGGGAAAACACACGGTTAAAATGAGAGAACATTCTGTGAAACATCACAAGTGTGAGTGTGTTTTATGTGTGTGTGTGTGTGTGTGTGTGTGTGTGTGTGTGTGTGTGTGTGTGTATATATGTGTGTGTATGTTTGTGTATGTGTGTGTGTACACACATACACACACACACACACACACACACACACACACACACACACACACACACACACACACACACACACACACACAGTATCACTGAGTTATCTACCTTAGCAACAGCGACGCCGACTTCCTGTCCCGCTAGGCGGCGTCCCGGACAGGAACGAGGCCCAAAACCAAAGGGCAAGGTCGTGAAGGCCAGAACTTTCTCCGACTTGTTGTTCCGCAGCCATCTTTCCGGCTGGAATTCTTCAGGGTTGGAGACGAAGCGAGGGTCCTTGCCAGCCAAGTCGTACTGTAGCACTATGTTGGTCTGTACAGAATGATACGCATAAGGATAGGGATAAATTTCTTATAGTTGATAAGGATAAACTCTCATATATATGTGACCCTCCACCACGAAATGAGTCGCATGTCACCTCGCGCGGTTCTGCGCTAGGCTTAATAAAAGTCCGGGGAGTGTCTGGTAACAGTATGAGGGTCACTTTAGTCACAGGCTTATAACTCAAACAGTTTTCGCTCTTTTCTAAAACGGTTTTCACCACTGGATAGAGCATAACAAACTCTTTAGAAAAATGTAACAATATGAAAATCATGCAAAGGTGACATGCGACTCATTCCGTGGTGGAGGGTCACATATATTCCTGTCAGGTTATTACCCTTATGGAAATTCGAGCTGCTTTGTCAGGGGGTAAAGCGAGTTGCCATACACGCTGCTACCAATGTATTCTCTGCATGCGTGTATTCATGGTTCAAACCCTGAGACTTTCGCTGTGAACATGGGTTCTTTATCGTGCGCATGCATGTACACGGGGGTGTTCGGACACAGAGGAAAGTCTGCACAAGGTTGACTTTGGGAAATAAACCCCTCGCCGAACGTGATGATCGAATCCACGCCGTTGTCATAGTGGAGTTGAATGCATATATCGGACTAAGCTCTGCTGTGAATGATCACACTAGGTGTATTTGAAAGACTCGTAAAAAGAGTTCCATGTTACCCAGTGCTAGGCGTCCATCCGTAGCTTGAGATACACGAAACACGTTACATGTTCAAGGTGAAGGAATGACAATCATACCATCATTTGCGATCACGGAGAAATCAATCTTTTGCCACATTAAATTGGAAATCAAGCAGCCCACACAACTGGCAATATTTGGTAGGCAAGCGGACCAAATCAGTACTACAGTTGTAAAACTTTCACATTTACTCTGCAGTGATAGAGTGCTGGTGAATGTTGGTTACTTGGTTGTAGTGAGTGGAGGTAGGAACAGAGACGAGACAGTCTTTGGTAAAAAATGGACGATGTTGGATCCGAATGTAAAGGACCTAAGAGACAAACAGTCTTGGGCAAAAAGTGAATGATGTTGGATCAGAGTGTAAAGAACCTAAGAGACAAACAGTCTTGGGCAAAAAGTGAATGATGTTGGATCAGAGTGTAAAGAACCTAAAGAGACAAACAGTCTTGGGCAAAAAGTGAATGATGTTGGATCAGAGTGTAAAGAACCTAAGAGACAAACAATCTTTGGTAAACAGTGGACGATGTTGGATCAGAGTGAAAAGGACCAAAGAGACAAACAGTCTTGGGCAAAAAGTGAATGATGTTGGATCAGAGTGTAAAGGACCTAAGAGACAAACAGTCTTGGGCAAAAAGTGAATGATGTTGGATCAGAGTGCAAAGAACCTAAGAGACAAACAGTCTTGGGCAAAAAGTGAATGATGTTGGATCAGAGTGTAAAGAACCTAAGAGACAAACAGTCTTGGGCAAAAAGTGAATGATGTTGGATCAGAGTGAAAAGGACCAAAGAGACAAACAGTCTTGGGCAAAAAGTGAATGATGTTGGATCAGAGTGTAAAGAACCTAAGAGACAAACAGTCTTGGGCAAAAAGTGAATGATGTTGGATCAGAGTGTAAAGAACCTAAGAGACAAACAGTCTTGGGCAAAAAGTGAATGATGTTGGATCAGAGTGTAAAGAACCTAAGAGACAAACAGTCTTGGGCAAAAAGTGAATGATGTTGGATCAGAGTGCAAAGAACCTAAGAGACAAACAGTCTTGGGCAAAAAGTGAATGATGTTGGATCAGAGTGCAAAGAACCTAAGAGACAAACAGTCTTGGGCAAAAAGTGAATGATGTTGGATCAGAGTGTAAAGGACCTAAGAGACAAACAGTCTTGGGCAAAAAGTGAATGATGTTGGATCAGAGTGTAAAGAACCTAAGAGACAAACAATCTTTGGTAAACAGTGGACGATGTTGGATCAGAGTGAAAAGGACCAAAGAGACAAGCAGCTTACCCCTGCAGGAACATTGTAGCCACCCAGCACAGCATCTTTCCGTAAGGTGCGACCCAGGCCTGGGGCAACGGGGTAGACTCTGAAACATAACAACAGATACATGTAGTATCATTTAACTGTCTCCAATGCAGAAATATGGATTGATTCTTGACTTGACTTTGCGCGCGTTTTGACCGTCTTGTTTGCTGGATGCGTTTGTCTCTGTTTGTTTCTCCAGTCGAGAATATGCATTTATGCCTAATTGCCTCTTGTTCTGCATGTCTGATTGCGTTTGACACAAACACAGTCATAATACTGACTGATAGAAGACACGTGTACTTGTAAACTTGCAATGGAAACAATGTAAATCTGACATGACATCATCTTATGTGCATGAAGCAAACAAACAGATACACGAACAAAAAAATTGAGAAAAAAAACTAAACGCGCAGGTACTGCACATACCTGAGAGACTCCTTCAAGAACGCTCTCAAATAGGGCGCGGACTCCAGAGCCCCAGAAGTGATGTCATCATCAGTAACGTCCTTCAGTTCGCTGTAGAGTTTCTCCTGTACCTTTGGGTTCTTGGCCAGTGCGTACAGCGTGAAGGCCAGGTAGTGACCCGTCTGGAAAAGTCAAAGAAGGTATGATCTTCATACACAAACCTCCCGCTCCCGGCATTTTTTTCTCTCAATTTTTTCTCTTCTGTCTCTTCCTTTATACAAAGCCGGGTTTTCCTGTCTCACATGCCCCTAATGGCTTTGCCGTAGGGCGTAAAGCTTAAAGCCATATGTACTCGATGACTATACACGCTAATTGCTTTACCAACAGCTGGAGACATGCTAAATTAAGTTCCCTGCAAAATATTGTGGTCTAGGACCCCTTCAATGTTGGGATATGTTAATTTTCATTTTGATCTGGATCGTCCTATTTATAGATTTGCCAACAGAGGTAGCGTTGACGCAAGGGAAATAACTCCGCGTCTTTGTTTACATCCAAAGTTTTTGAGACTCTAAAACAAGCTGTAATGCATGTATATGGTCCGCGCATGGCGACATATCGTCATTACATGGTCTTATGGTGCGTTTGACATCGATTATGGGCAAACTACACTTTGTAAACACGGGAGCGCGTACATATGCCTTTAATCTTTCCTCAAAGAAGGCAGATATAACGGGTAGTGTAACATGGCTGATTGTTATTATTTGTCTCCGCGTTCCCGAATTTCAACAGTACCCAATATTGACGGACTGTGTGATGATATCTTCTGCTATGGTCTGTTTTGATATCACTGTCGAAACAGACCAATAGCAGAAGATATCATCACACAGTCAGTCAATGTTAGATATATTGCTAATTCTCTGGACATTTTGTATTTACTGTAAAGAAATTACAAAAGTATTTGTCTCAGTTTTGGCTGTTCCATATCCCTCCCTCTGATTATTATTTCTTTTTGTTCACTCTTTTCTTGTACTTTACAGTATTTCAAAATGTCTTTTCTTTCAAAAAGTCTGGTCACTTGCTCAACTAAATTCTGGGATAATTACAATTTCATATATATTTGTTTGTTTTTAAATTTAGGTGTTTTTGTTTTTGAAGTGGGGAAGCAATAAAGAGGTCGTCGATATCAAAACTGATATCGACGGAAATGTCGTCGATATCACTTTTGCACTGAGCTCAGTTTTGCCCAATTGACCAATGGAAATACACGTAACATATGAAATAGCAATATTTGGTGATAGTGGTGTTTTGTGAGCCACTCAGTGCAGACTATTTCTGTTGTTTGCAGCGTGTGGCATAACTCATCATTTCCCGCTTATACCTAGCTTGGAGGTCAGCTTCATAGTGTAACTGCAAAGTTGGGTGCGACCTGATTCCGTCCTCAAATATGTCTTATTGTAATATCTCATAAGAATAACCTCACAACCACCCCGTAGCAGTTGGCGGAACTTCCCAGCTTGCGTTGTTATTCTACGTGATATTATTGAATGTTTTAATTTACTCGTTTGCATGGTTGCCTAGCTGTTCTTGTATTGCTTTCGAATGGCCCTCAGTACCGAAAACAAAAGAGAAGATATTATTATCAGCATTACATTCATCAGCAGAGAGCCCTGGGAGAATTCCAACAAGTGTTACAAGTGTTTCTTAGACGGGCGCGTTGGCCTAGTGGATAAGACGCTGGCCTCCCAAGCGGAAGGTCGTGGGTTCGAATCCCGGCCGCACCTGGTGGGTTAATGGTGGAGATTTTGCCGATCTCACAGGTCAACTATGTGCAGACCCGCTAGTGCCTTATCCCCCCTCGTATGTACACGCAAGCACAAGACCGAGTGCGCACGGAAAAGATACTGTAATCCATGTTAGAGTTCGATGGGTTATACGTAGAAACACGAAAATACCAAGCATGCATCCCCCGAAAGTGGCGTATGGCTGCCTAAATGGCGGGGTAAAAACGGTCATACACGTAAAAGCTGAGGGAGCTTCAGCCCATGAACCATGAAGAAGAAGAAGAAGTGTTTCTTACAGTGTCGACGCCAGCAGCGAAGAACTCAGACAGGAAGGTGAAGATGTGCCGCTGTGTCAGGTCCGAGTGGAAGAGAAGATGTTTGACCAGCTGACCGGTGGGTCTGTGTTCCTTGTCCTGCATCGCTTCCTGCATGTACCTGGTCGACAGCCTGGACACACAGCCACACCATACACCTTAAAGGCACGCTCCTTCACGTGTAAACAGTGTGGCTCACCATCTCAGACCCTGCCAGGCTTTTTTTAATTTTTTAAAAAAAAATTTAAATTTTGTTTAAGGAGATGTCTATAGCGCATAACTAAAAGCACTATGCGCTTTTACATGGGATAAGACCATCACTCCACTTGGTCAAATACCAAACAAAGCACGCCTGCTGTAGTGAGTAGGAATTGTGTGACACATTGCTGTCTTAACAAGCAACTGAGCGATGAGAGCACCATGGCTGTTCAATTTTGGTAAGTGGCCACATGGAGGGATGGTCTTATCCCCTAGAAGCCTGGCAAGGTCTGAGACGGCAACATAGTATCATTTCAAAAAGTAATCAAGTACAAGAGTATGTGTCGGAGTGTGTGTTCTCTCCATCGTGTTCATTTCCATTACTTAAGTATAACATCGCTTGGAAAATTCGGGTCGGCCTCCTCCTAGTGAAAATCAAGCAGCGCCGAGAGTCGCATTTACCCGTGTCTGTCCGGCCGGCGTGGATTCGAACCAGTGAATCGAGGATCTCAAGTCCAGTGCTCTCCCAATTGAGCTACCTGGCTCCCAGGTAGGGGGGGGGGGGGTTGGCGTGGGGAGGGGGGACGGAACTATAGCTGCTGTCCACATTTTACACTGTGCAAAAAGTTAGTTTTCGTACTTTTGTATCAAGTTGTTTGCAGCAGTGAAGCGGGCGAAGACTGGCGTGGGTACATGACGATACAGTGGCAAGAGCTGCAGTTCTTTCTGGGTCAGGGTCAAGGTTTCACCAACTGCCCGGATGAACTGTTCTCCCTCTGCGTTGTTGTCTTCCAGTAGTCCAAGTCTCTTGTCAAAGCACACTGTTCCCACGCCTGACGATAAAAAGGAATTTATTGTGGAGTGCAACACAGTGGTTTCAATGTTGTTGAAGTGGTACGTCAGTTTTTGTTACCACCGCCCTGTTATTTCGTATTTGTACTCGGCATTGGGAGATGGATATGAAATTCTTTTTTAACGCAGCGAGGATATAAACGGGGAATAAAAATATGAAATGATGAGCTTTACTAGGAATCTGGCGCAATAACAGAGTTTTATTCAAAATAACTATCAAAAAACAATTATTAACAAGTAGTTAGGACACGAACTCAAGCAGAAGCTTATTTTACTACGTGACCCAACTAATGCAAACTGACACAAATGTTCATGATGTAAGTGTGTTTGTTTATTGATACGCAGTCACTCTAG
Organism: Littorina saxatilis; assembly: GCF_037325665.1. Taxonomy (NCBI): domain Eukaryota; kingdom Metazoa; phylum Mollusca; class Gastropoda; order Littorinimorpha; family Littorinidae; genus Littorina; species Littorina saxatilis. Next base: position 36,643,943 of record NC_090251.1, on the reverse strand, counting down.
AATACTTTTGTACATATCAAATGCAAACTTTTGTCCAAGGACATATTAGGATCCTATTTTTAATGGATATTTGGAATCATAAGATTATCGCTTCAGGTATTATTTTGGTTTGGAGAAAGGTCACATATTAACTTAAACAAGAAATATCTATCTTTACGACCGGCACGGTTGGCCTAGTGGTAAGGTGTCCGCCCCGTGATCGGGAGGTCGTGGGTTCGAACCCCGGCCGTGTCATATCTAAGACTTTAAAATTGGCAATCTAGTGGCTGCTCCGCCTGGCGTCTGGCATTATGGGGTTAGTGCTGGGACTGGTTGGTCCGGTGTCAGAATAATGTGACTGGGTGAGACATGAAGCCTGTGCTGCGACTTCTGTCTTGTGTGTGGCGCACGTTAAATGTCAAAGCAGCACCGCCCTGATATGGCCCTTCGTGGTCGGCTGGGCGTTAAGCAAACAAACAAACAAACAAACAAATCTATCTTTACGAGGAGGACACCCGGGTCGATAAAACACAAGCCCAACAAAAGTACAAGGTTAAACAAAGAAAAATCAAAAAGTCATATAGACTAACCTTCAGTGACATATTTGTAGATTTCTGGCAGAAAATTTGTAATGCTGCCGGTGTCATCAATTCTCCTCGCGATTCTGTCCACAAAGTCACTGGCGATATTTGCGTGCTGCTTTGCAAAGCCATTGACAGCCTTGGGTTGAAGTATAGGCTGCTGTACTTGGCTTCGGAGCTGTTTCCATTCAGAGTCTTGACTGAAGATGAAATATTTCATATATTGTGTGAAAGAAGGGAAGAAGACGGAGGTGGGAAGAGTGACACATTTAACTTCTATACTCCTGTTCGGACACTGAGCGTCTGACACACACACACACACACACACACACACACACACACACACACACACACACACACACACACACACACACACACACACACACACACACACACACACACACACACACTGCATTGTTTATCAATGTAATATCTCAAATGTTTCTTCTTCTTATCTTTTCCAATGAAAGCCGAATTGCTCACAATTTTGTTCCTTCCGTTAGCTGTACCGAAGTAGACGTGTTCATGTACAGCCCATAACTTATAATATGACCTAAAGACAATAGGTGGAATGAAAGCCATGCTATCCATGCAAGATACGTTCGTAGGTATAAAAATCACACATGACGATAGCCTTCGACAATATCACAAAAGAGGGCCTAAGTCGGAATTTGGATATTTGGAGTTGTGCATATCACTGGAAACTGCATTTAATAAGCTTTAATTTGATACCAAAAAGAAGTTTGTGTGAAAAAAATTGCGGAAGTTAAGTAAGTTACAACCGGACCATGTTCAAGGACGCCATTTTGAGAAAATCGCGATTTTTTCCTTCCCTAATTATAGTGTTGTGAGCGAATTTGTGTCTTTGAAGACATAATTAACACATTTAAATAATAAAACTCAACAAAATATTTCGGAATATGAAAGATTAGGGTATAAAGAGGTCAGAAATGCAAAAAAATGAAAATCACCCAAGTAGGCCCTCACTGCCTTTCCCAGCCGATAGCTCGGAACGGCTCGCTGCGACTTAGGCCCCCGTTTGTGAGAACGGGTCACATATATTGCCGCTCCGTCGATAGGTACCAAACACGTAGGTTGTATTTTGTTTTAGTTGTGTTCCAGTCTTCAGGGCTAAGAAGCACGAAGCGAAAGTGGGTGAAAGCCAAACGGGTGAGTGCAAACCGCAGGGTCTGATTCGTTGAAATCACACCAAATCTCAATTTCAACCAATCCAACACCGCTGCTGACTCCCACTCGGTTGGTAACTTTCTCGTACCTACCTAGTAAGAAGTCCTTGCGCCCCGTCGTTGTATACGTTGTTGTAGTGAGTCAGAAGACCGAATAACACCCGATGTGGGCACTCACCCTCCGCTTTGTATACATCCGCGAAGTCGTTTGGATCGTATAGACGAATGAGATTAAGCCCAGGCACTATTTCTTCGCGGACAACGTCTCCGTGCTCTGTGTTCATGTGTTTGATGGCAATGTTGAGATCAAGACCGTGGTACTTTCCTGGTCAAAAGAACGGACATAAAGAAATCTTATGAATCTTATCTCATAGAACGCATCTTTTCACATGGGTTGAAAAACAGCGGAGCGACCATTTTCGAAACAAAAATGACAGCCGAAGTGAGTCAAAAATGACATGCCTTTTCTTCGACCAACGACACAGATGACAAAATAATGCTCACATTTGAAGCTCATGCTGTCAATTTATGTCACTGGGGTCATTATTTGCATTGATAAATTATATCTATTCGATCAAATGCAATAATGGCACTGGATTGGGAGCTTTGAATATAGATTGTAACAATGGTAAAGTTCAAGATAATCCACTGTTGTTGAATGTTGTTACAGAGACTAATACAGGGTAAAAGCAACACCAACCTCCGGGCAAGTACTGCCACATCGCTCCTATTCCGGGAAGGCTCCTCGGACCCGGTATATCGGATAGCTGGGGAGGATCCGAAGTCACGTGGTCGCCTACTTCCGGCGCATCAAACCCTGTGTGACCATGCGCCGCGAGAGGCTTGAGAGTGAAGGTGGTGGTGTGACGTGTGGTGGTTTGTTTCAGGATCTCGGGCACTCTCTGCAGTACAGCACGGGCTCTGGACATGGTTCTAAGTTGGACGTTTGGTTAACCTGAGAACAAGAACAACAATGTATTTCTCCATTTAGCACAACAGCCATTGGTATTTGTGGGTAACTTGCTCCGTACACGCATACACTCCTCACACTCCTTTCAAATACGATGCAGTAATAAATAAACGAAAAAATAATAAAAGAAGCTAATAGGAACAGAGCGACGGCAAACAGTTATATTCAAATGGACACAGTAGCTTGTATCAAAGCGCTAGTCGATCCAAGTATCCTACTCCTTTATCCTTACTGTAGTATTACTTCTATGATTTACTACAAGGAATATTACAAATGGAAGGCCACACTACCGACTCGCTCCGTTTCAAACTATCTACATCGTTTTCTGCGTCCCATTCCCGAACGTATGAGGCTCAGACACAACCAAACATGATTAAGCTTCCACTTCAAATAAGGCCAAAAAAAAAAATAGGTCTGTTTACGGTAACATAGGCCAAAAAAATAGGGTCGGTAGGTCGGGATTGTTTTTTTTTTTTTTTTTTTTTTTCCCCAAAAACCATATTTTTACGTTATTTTGCCAAAAAAACAAGATTTTTTTTTTCCCCAAATGCCAAAAAAAAGTCTTGGGTCGCGCGAAAAAACTAGGGTCGGTCGGGTTACCGTAAACAGACCTATTTTTTTTTTTGGCCTGACAAACTCGAAACCAGCACTCACCAACTCTACTATGTTTGCTTGTTTTCAATCGGCCTAGATTTGCATGTGTCAATTAAAGGGCGTACGCATGCGTATTCGGCGGAAGTTATAACTAGCCATGAAATCCTGACGACAAAGACTGTGTAGGACTGTGCTAAATTCCTTATTTAGCCCTCTGCTGTGCTTGGTTCTTTTAGAGTGACCCGATTCTGTCACGGACCGACCACCACCGCCGACCGACGCACTTTGTTAGGTTTCTCTATTGTTTCGTTTCTTCTTTTAACAGCTGGTATAGTGATGCTAACAACCGTAAAACTGAACTGCTCGTAGCAAAACAAGTTTTAGGCCACGTAATAGAAGCGTTCGCTTGAGTTCGTGTCCCTATTGTTTCTCGTTGTATTATTGTATCATGATTAATTGAATAAAAACTTGTTGAAACCAAAACGAGTTCTAGTCTTGTTTCGTCAAATGTTCCTTTAAAGTTACATTCTTTCCTCGAAATGTACGATCATATTATTATACTCACCAAAGTTAAAAGTTCTTGAGGTTTCTACGAAGAAGTTCTTTCGTTGCTTCAGAAGTCTTTCTTAAGTTTGTGGAGAAAAGACGACTAACCTAAACTTTTGGTTTGGGACAATCAGTTCTTATCTGTCCCTTCCAACTGTTGTAAACCTGAACCTAATGGCGCTCACGATTTGAGGAACGCTGGGTTTTTATAGTCTGGTACCCTCAGCATCATGACGGCTGTGAGGGATGATGCAGCGTTGAATCAAACGCTCGGCGAAGTGGGGCTTAATCTGTATTGATCGGATCGGAAGTCAATCCTTGTCTGAGAAGCTAGTCACCCACACACACACACACACACACACGCACGCACACACGCACACACGCACGCACACATATACACACACACACGCACGCACACACGCACACACACACACACACGCATGCACGCACGCACACACACACACACACACTTACACACACGCACACACACACTAACACATATACACACACGCATGCACGCACGCACGCACGCACACACACACACACACACACACACACACACACACACACACACACACCTGCCCCCTCCACTCTGCTATTATTACATTTAGTCAAGTTTTGACTAAATGTTTTAACATAGAGGGCGAATCGAGACGAGGGTCGTGGTGTATGTGTGTGTGTGTGTGTGTGTGTGTGTGTGTGTGTGTGTGTGTGTGTGTCTGTCTGTCTGTCTGTCTGTCTGTGCGTGTATGTGTGTAGAGCGATTCAGAGTAAACTACTAGACCGATCTTTATGAAATTTTACATGAGAGTTCCTGGGTATGATATCCCCAGACCTATTTTTCTTTTTTTCGATAAATGTTTTTATGACGTCATATCCGGCTTTTTGTAAAAGTTGAGGCGGCACTGTCACACCTTCATTTTTCAATCAAATTGATTAGAATTTTGGCCAAGCAATCTTCGACAAAGGCCGGGCTTCGGTATTGCATTTCAGCATGGAGGCTTAAAAATTAATTAATGACTTTGGTCATTAAAAATCTGAAAATTGTAATTAAAATCATTTTTTTTATAAAATTATCCAAAATTACTTTTATTTTATTCTTTATCATGTTCTGATTCCAAAAAACATATAAATATGTTATATTCGGATTAAAAACAAGCTCTGAAAATTAAAAATATAAAAATTATGATTAAAATTAAATTTCTGAAATCAAAAACAATTTCATCTTTTTCCTTGTCCGTTCATGATTCCAAAAACATATAGATATGATATGTTTGGGTTAAAAACACGTTCAGAAAGTTAAAAAGAATAGAGATAATATAGACAAGAGGCGAAGCCATCAAGGCTCACGTAAGAAATCGACAAACAGTAACACAAACTCAATCACTCCGTCACACACACACACACACACACACACACACACACACACACACACACACACACACACACACACACACACACACACACACACACACACACACACACACACACACACACACACACACACACACACACACACACACACACACACACACACACACACACAGAAAGAGCATAGGTGAAACTGTGCAAGAAAGCGAGACACTAGATCTAGATCTGTCTGTCTGCATGTAGCCTACTTACAAGGACACGACTGCCAACTAGTCTCGGCGCGCTCAAAATAATAATGACCGAGACTTTCAGTACTTCCTTCGCGTGACGTCTAACCCTCTTACGTCATAATGTGACGTCAATGTAATGTGACGTCTTCAAATGTTAGAGTTTCTACCACAGACATACACACGCACATACGCACGCACGCACGCACGCACAGACAGACAAAGTTACGATCGCATAGGCTACACTTACGTGAGCCAAAAAACTACCACAGACATACACACGCACATACGCACGCACGCACGCACGCACAGACAGACAAAGTTACGATCGCATAGGCTACACTTACGTGAGCCAAAAAGCGTGCTATCCTCCTCAGCGCAACCGCTACCTCGCTTTTCTGGATTGTTAATTTCACTGCCTTTGCCACGAGCGGTGGACAGACGATGCTACGAGTGTACTGTCTTGCGGAAAAAATGCAATGCGTTCAGTTTCATTCTGTGAGTTCGACTGAGCTTGACTAAATGTTGTATTTTCGCCTTCCGCGACTTGTTTTTCTTCTCCGGGGGTGTTCACCCCAGTACTCAAGGATTATGTGTCAATGTGCCCCCCCTTCCCCCCATCTGTCTGAGTCTGTCATCTCGAGCAGCTTTTGTCTGCATGCGACTCTGTGTGTGTGTGTGTGTGTGTTTGTGTGTGTGTGTGTGTGTATGTGTGTGTGTGTATGTGTGCGTTTGTGTGTGTGTATGAGTGAGTGTGTTTGTGTGTGTGTGTGTGTGTGTGTGTATGTGTGTGTGTGTTTGTGTGCGTGTGCATGTTAATGTGTGTGTGTGAGTGAGTGTATGTGTTGGTGTGTGTGAGTGTGTGAGTGTGTGTGTGTGTGTGTGTGTGTTTGTGTGTGTGTGAGTGTGTGTATGTGTTTGTGTGTGTGTGCGTGTGTGTGTGTGTGTGTGTGTATGTGTGTGTGTGTGTCCCTGTGTGTGTGTGTGTGTGTGTCCCTGTGTGTGTCCCTGTGTGTGTCCTGTGTGTGTCCTGTGTGTGTCCCTGTGTGTGTCCCTGTGTGTGTCCCTGTGTGTGTCCTGTGTGTGTCCTGTGTGTGTCCTGTGTGTGTCCCTGTGTGTGTCCCTGTGTGTGTCCCTGTGTGTGTCCTGTGTGTGTGTCCTGTGTGTGTCCTGTGTGTGTCCCTGTGTGTGTCCTGTGTGTGTCCCTGTGTGTGTCCTGTGTGTGTCCTGTGTGTCCCTGTGTGTGTCCCTGTGTGTGTCCCTGTGTGTGTCCCTGTGTGTGTCCCTGTGTGTGTCCCTGTGTGTGTCCTGTGTGTGTCCCTGTGAGTGTCCTGTGTGTGTCCTGTGTGTGTCCTGTGTGTGTCCCTGTGTGTGTCCTGTGTGTGTCCCTGTGTGTCCCTGTGTGTGTCCTGTGTGTGTCCCTATGTGTGTCCCTGTGTGTGTCCTGTGTGTGTCCTGTGTGTGTCCTGTGTGTGTCCTGTGTGTGTCCTGTGTGTGTCCCTGTGTGTGTCCCTGTGTGTGTCCTGTGTGTCCTGTGTGTGTCCTGTGTGTGTCCTGTGTGTGTCCTGTGTGTGTCCCTGTGTGTGTCCTGTGTGTGTCCCTGTGTGTGTCCTGTGTGTGTCCCTGTGTGTGTCCTGTGTGTGTCCCTGTGTGTGTCCTGTGTGTGTCCTGTGTGTGTCCCTCTGTGTGTCCTGTGTGTGTCCCTCCTGTGTGTCCCTGTGTGTGTCCCTGTGTGTGTCCTGTGTGTGTCCTGTGTGTGTCCTGTGTGTGTCCCTCTGTGTGTCCTGTGTGTGTCCCTGTGTGTGTCCTGTGTGTGTCCTGTGTGTGTCCTGTGTGTGTCCTGTGTGTGTCCCTGTGTGTGTCCTGTGTGTGTCCTGTGTGTGTCCCTGTGTGTGTCCTGTGTGTGTCCTGTGTGTGTCCTGTGTGTGTCCCTGTGTGTGTCCCTGTGTGTGTCCCTGTGTGTGTCCTGTGTGTGTCCTGTGTGTGTCCTGTGTGTGTCCCTGTGTGTGTCCTGTGTGTGTCCCTGTGTGTGTCCTGTGTGTGTCCTGTGTGTGTCCCTGTGTGTGTCCTGTGTGTGTCCTGTGTGTCCCTGTGTGTGTCCCTGTGTGTGTGTCCTGTGTGTGTCCTGTGTGTGTCCCTGTGTGTGTCCTGTGTGTGTCCCTGTGTGTGTCCTGTGTGTGTCCTGTGTGTGTCCTGTGTGTGTCCCTGTGTGTGTCCTGTGTGTGTCCTGTGTGTCCCTGTGTGTGTCCTGTGTGTGTCCTGTGTGTGTCCCTGTGTGTGTCCCTGTGTGTGTCCTGTGTGTGTCCCTGTGAGTGTCCTGTGTGTGTCCTGTGTGTGTCCTGTGTGTGTCCCTGTGTGTGTCCCTGTGTGTGTCCCTGTGTGTGTCCTGTGTGTGTCCTGTGTGTGTCACTGTGTGTGTCCCTGTGTGTGTCCTGTGTGTGTCCTGTGTGTGTCCCTGTGTGTGTCCCTGTGTGTGTCCCTGTGTGTATGTGTGTGTGTATGTGTGTGTGTGTCCCTGTGTGTGTCCCTGTGTGTGTCCTGTGTGTGTGTGTGTGTGTGTGTCCCTGTGTGTGTCCCTGTGTGTGTCCTGTGTGTGTCCTGTGTGTGTCCCTGTGTGTGTCCCTGTGTGTGTCCTGTGTGAGTGTCCCTGTGTGTGTCCCTGTGTGTGTCCTGTGTGTGTCCCTGTGTGTGTCCCTGTGTGTGTCCCTGTGTGTGTCAAACAGGGGATAGGGGAAAGAAGCTTACAAACCCACAGATCAACAACAAAACTATCACAATAATAGAAAATCTAATTTGAAAATAAAGGTAACCATCATCGGATCACGCTTTACTGTACACTACGCAGTCTGGATGATGCGGGTCGTGTACGACCCATACTTTCTGAGGAAGGATTCAAAGTAGAGAATATGGGTCGTACACGACCCACGCCATCCGAATAAGTATAAACTTCTTACCGCCTTTTTTTTGCAGAATATGTGTCATGCACGGCCCACTCCATTGTATTTAGTATGACCTTTTTACTGCATCTTTGCAGAAGATATGGGCCGTACACGACCACTGCCATCCGAATAAGTATATAACCTTTTCACGGACATCCGAATATGAATAACCTTTCTACTGCCTCTTTGCAGATTATTATTCGTACACGACCCATGCCACGCGAATACGTTTGACCTGTTTACGGCCTCTTTGCAGGATATGGTGTCGTACACGACCCACGCGATCCGAATAGAGACTCCTTTTTAAATCAATATGGATTGTCCACAACCCACATCATCCTGACTGTGTAGTTGAAATAACATCATCGTTTATTTGTTTGATTACAAGGATAACCCTTTAACAAGTGGTGCCTGGAAAGGACCTATGGTGTGTATGGATTACATGAAGTCCCAAATATTCCGTTAAGCATATATAGCCACAAGACCTTATTAATGAAAAACAACAACACTCATCGACTCTATTATCATTTGCACCCCACACCAACACTCGCGGAGTGACGTATGCACTGTCCAGCAGGGTGGTCAATGACCGATTACTGGACTCCAGTAGCTGCTAGTTCATAACATTAGCAGGCCTCGGACTATGATCGAGCGACACAATCGTCAAACACTGAAGCAGAAGAAGAAGAAGAAGAAGAAGAAGGTCAAACCGAAGCCGGAAGCGGTCGACGGCAAGGGGAGAAAAATCACATGCAGCATTGACCTCAATGCTGATGGCCAGATTTGTTTTGGCCTGAGAGAGAGAGAGAGAGAGACAGAGAGAGAGAGAGAGAGAGAGAGAGAGAGAGAGTCGGAGTCGGAACTTTTATTTGATAGGCCTCCGGCCCATAAGAAGACTGATGACACATAATACAAGCGAATAATGTTTAAAAGAAGCAACCTTATGGACCTGCATCTTGCAACTGTGCATTTTCCAGAGAATCAGTGCGAAATCGTATAGCTTTGTAAATATACGTTGCTAACTGTCTTACCACTTGGCCATTTGTAGAGGATAGTAATTGGCACATTCTAAACATGGATGGGTTCCGATAATACTTTGAGGCTATTAATTCAACTCTGATCTCATTATATGCGGGACAAACAAGTAAAAAATTAACTTCCGTCTCAAGTGTATCATCTGAGCACAAAGGGCAAAGTCTGTCTACGTTATTCACATTGGGTTTATACTGTAAATAGTGGTTAATTAAGGGTGACATACCAACTCTGAAACGTGCTAACATTCTCCTCAAATGAACATTTCTTATCTGATACAAATAACCACTCATACACAAGGACTGCTTAAATAACGAATACACATGATAAAACACGTGTGATTCAAGGGACCTATGCCAATCCTGTCCAAAGCAATCGACAAGTCTTTGGCGAAATTCTCTTACAAACGTGGAAATATCACCAACACCTTGTGCTTCCCACACTTCACCAAATCCATACTTGTACAAAACATTACGAACGTTACAAGCCCATGTCGTGTAATTTTGCCTTTGTATAGACAATAACATATTATACACTTTCTTGGGGTACCGGTTGCCATCCATCCGAGTTAATCGAAGCCAAAACTTCATACACTTTATGAGCGTTACCACAAACAGAGGATAACGTCCTGTTTCACCGTAAACTATATGCCTTGGTGACTTCGAATGGACACCGACAAACCTTTTAATGGCAGACAAATGTACTCTTTCAACAATTTGTTGATCAGCAGAGAGTCCCCAGACCTCCGAACCGTACGTCAAGATCGGTTGTATTTGACTGTCAAACAGTTTAAAAAACGTATCAGGAGAATATTCCCCAATACTCCATAGAAGTTTGAGGATAGCTGATACTCCCTTTCTCGCGCGATCAGCAAGGTCGTTTTGAGTGTGGGAAAAAGAGATTCTTGTGGACAAATAGACTCCTAAATATTTATACATGTTTACAACTTTCACTTCACTATCACCGAAGAACCATTTTTCTCGTAATGCCAAATGGCCACCGTTTCTAAACACAACTATGTTCAATTTAGCCATATTTACGACTACCTCAAGCTTCTTTGAGGTGGTCAATAAAACATTTAGCTGGTTTTGCAAACCGATGACACTATCAGAGATTATAACCACATCATCAGCAAACAACAAAATCAATAATTCAACTAAATCCGGTGACAATTGAATACCGTGTCTTCCATTTGCCATAACGTCTTTGGTTAATTCGTTAATAAACAATGAGAACAAAATCGGTGAGCAGTTTTCACCCTGTTTTAGGCCGACTGGACACATGAATACATCTGAAAGTTCACCTCCTGCTCGAACACACGTTTTCACTGTCTTATACATACTTTTAAGGGCTAAAACAATCTTTCCACACATGCCATTCTGATCCAGTACTTTCCATAGTTTCTCCCTGTGAATAGAGTCAAACGCTTTTCGAAAATCTATAAAGGCTGCATACAGTTTTCTATGTCTCAACAACTGTTTCTGTACAATTCCAAACAGTGTAAATATGTGGTCTACTGTAGAGTGATCTTGGCGAAAACCAGCCTGCTCCTCCCCAACAACTTCGTTCTCTTCTATCCAATCAGAAATACGTTTATTCAAAATAAAACTATATAATTTGCTGCATACATTCAACAACGAAACACCTCTATAATTATCCGGTGAATCAATATCTCCTTTCTTATGAATTGGGTGCAAAATCGAGTGTAACCATTCATCGGGAAACAAACCGTTGTCAAATAAATTATTAAAAAATGTGGTCAAAAAAGGCAAGAGTATATCAATACCATTCTTATAAAACTCGTTAATCAACCCATCTGGGCCAGCTGCCTTTTCATTTTTCAGAGCCCGGGCTGCACGGATTACATCATCATGTGTGATCAATTGGTTTAAAGAGTCACAATTTGCACCGATGCCGTGATTGTGCAAAGCGATAGCTCTGTAGTTTTTCTGGAGAGAGAGAGAGAGAGAGAGAGAGAGAGAGAGAGAGAGAGAGAGAGAGAGAGAGAGAGAGAGAGAGAGAGAGAAAGAGAGAATAAGAGAGAGAGAGAGAATAAGAGAGAGAGAGAGCGAGAAAGAAAGAGAGAAAGAGAGAATAAAAGAGAGAGAGAGAGAGAGAGAGAGAATAAGAGAGAGAGTGAGAACAAGAGAGAGACACAGAGAGAAAGAGAGAGAGAGAGAGGGAGAGAGAGAGAGAGAGAGAGAGAGAAAGAGAGAGAGAGAGGGGGTGGGGGTGGTTGGGGGTGGGTGGGGGTGGGAGAGATTTATTGTAACCTACATTTTTTTTAAAGAAAGAGGGTTAGGAAAGTAGTCCTTTCAAAACAAGATCGTCTCGTGAGCGTGAAGCACTGACGTCATTGGTGGAACTCCCTGCTGTTACGTCACCTCTCATCCCAAGCTGCCTATCCTGGTATTGAGATAAGGAGCTTAACGTGTGTGTGTGTGTGTGTGCGTGTGTGTGTGTGTGTGTGTGTGTGTCTGTCTGTCTGTGCTCGCGTGTGTGTATGTGTGTGTGTGTGTGTGTGTGTGTGTGTGGGTGTGTGTGTGGGTGTGTGTATCTGTGTGCGTGTGTGCGTGTGTGTGTGTGTGTGTGTGTATGTGTGCGTGAAGTCAGTGTAAACACATTTAGTCAAAACTTTACTAAATCTAATAACAGGAATTAAATCCTTCATGTCACCTGTTAGATACTGTTGTTAAAAATGTCAAAATTAATGAACTCAATAATATTTCCTTAGCGGGGCAGGGAACACATCGATGGGTTAAAACCAGAACCATCTAACTGGATTTCCACCATTTTGAGAAATGGCCACTTGAAGATTTCAACCCCTTATAACAAATAGTAAACACAGGATTGTAGCCCTCATATTTTACACACTTGACTTAGAGGTAACACTGGTCATGCACACTAGTAATCAATTTAATTGAACAACTTTTTCATATGCAAAAAAGGTATAATTTGTTCTGCTTCCAGAATACACTCCTGCTCTTTTCTCAGTTCTGGAGCTAGAAAAGCCCAGTGCACCATAGCTGCTTCTGACTTCCACACAGACCCCACTGTGGCCTGTGCTACAGCAGTCAGAAGCAGCCTCCTCACACATAGCATGTTCTGCTTCCAAGCAAAGCTTATACTGTACATTAGTTCAAATCGTTTTTCAAAGTTTATTACCGTCATAAACAAACAAATGTCAAGTCACTTGCAAAAATATCATCAAGGACTCATGTATTCATTCATTGTGTGGCCTAATGAACGCAACACGCATAAATAAAAATTAAATTGCCGGTACTTTTCATAGCGAAAAAAAACCACAACACACACACAAAACTCTCTCTGAAATCATTACACTTTTTATTTTTTATTGTGTTTTTCAAGAAATCCCAACGGTAATCTTATGTTGTATCAGCTCATATCGTTTTGCGTTACGCACAAAAACTACAAACCCAATAACACTAACAACAAACCAAACGAACAAAGCAGCAAACAAGCAAGCAAACAAACGAATAAACACAAGGCTGAAGGCGCATTTTAACCACACAATGCAAATGGTAACAAAATCACGAGCTTTAGATCCTGACTGCATGCTCTGTTCATTATCAAGAAAACAAATAGGCATTCTTACCTTTTGTTGTACTTTCCTCTTCACAAAAATGTTGTGCAGAAAGGTCGAAATAAATAATACACATTTTACACTTTTAACAGTCGACCTCCTGTACTGCTTTTGTCTTAGCCGTTTGACCAGTTATTCCTGTGTAAAATTCATCTCTGAGTGTCTTCGCTTTTTGAACACACCTTTTCCCGTAGTCCCGGGTTGCAGAGTCTTTAAGTTCGGCTGAACTTCTTCTCATGAGGTGTCACATAGGATGCTTCCTTCATCGATGACAGAATTTTCTTTGTTGGGGTTCCATAAACAGATGGAAGAGATGCTGTGGTAGTTTCACCTTAACCGGGAGCAGTGTCTGACATATATACTGCAAGCTGATGTGAATACACCTACAGGGTAACAGAAACTGTGGAAGCACACACAGGAGAAAGATGTACAGGAGTTGGGTAGCTTGATTCATTTTTGAGGGGTGGAATCACAATCAGCAAGTATTGGAGTTGATGCATGACTCGAACAGGAGGATATCCCCCATTCACCATGTTCTCAAAAGGATCTTCGATTGAAGAAACAGCACAATCGTCATATTTTGGGGTAGATTTTGCCAATGGAGACGCATCAAAGTCATCAGGTTTCACTTTTAGCATTGGCAGAAAGGAGATTATGCAACCGTAATCCGTGAATCCGAAGGACAGTCTCCTGAAATGCATGGTGCTTCTTACTTGCCTGGACGGCCTGATTCATCTCCTTTCAAACAGCGTCTGCAAAAGACATGGATACTATGAATGTTATCTCCTTTGAACAGGCAATTACTACATGTACTTCTATTTTAAAATCATTAACCGATAATTAAAAAAAAAGGTAATTGCCTCCGTATTATCGCTTCTGCGTTAAAACTTTGGATAATTTTCGTGTTTCTATTCACACAAACAAATGAAACATTAGTACTTGATTACACTCTGACCACTCATGCTCATCAGTTTGACATTGTGATAACCTCTGAATAACAAAATATATTAGAGTCAATTAAACTGACAAAATCCATCAACCAAATCATTCATTTATCCATCTTTACAAGCATACACAAATACTGTAAACACTCACTTACATTTTTTAATTTTTTAACAAACACTAAAGAGCTGCATGGATACACTACAACATTAAGGCATGAGCACATGCACACACCGTCACACACAAACACACACTGACACAAACAAACACACACGCGCGCAAGAACATTCACGCTGAAACAAACACATTTACCTGCCTGTGTTTTACAATTAGGAAAACAAAACACAAAAAGCTAGGAATCAGTTTGCAGATACAGGATTTAGACTGAATCAGAAGGTTAATCCCCTATATATTTTAAAAAGGAATCTGAATTTCAGCTTTTATGGTCTGTTCAAATGGGGAAAAAACATAATACATGAAGATACTCACTTGAATCTGTGTCCTGACTCGAGCAACAGCCAAATTGACTGTACAGCAGATGTAAAAATGGCAGAGAGCTGTTCTCTGTTCAAGTGTTTTCAGAAAGTGGACCATCCTTTTGTCAGTTTAGCACACCCCCCCCCCCCCCCACCCCACCCCACCCCCTTGCACCCACTTTACCACCAACCCCCCTCCCCGGCCCCAACCCCCTTATTACCACCCTCCTCCCTCAATATCAAGGGACTGCAATCTTTCCTAATTCATTCTTCATACACTCTTTATCACAGGAAAGTTAATTGTGTTTAAACCCTGTACATCCGGAGTCAGGAATTCGGATACTGACACTTGACAGGTGTCACTGACCTGTTTTAGTTCCCACAGTCTATCAAATTCCTTTTTCTGTCGACAGCAGACTCTACTACTGCTAGTTACACTATTCTGTGTGCTGGAGGAAATCCTACACCACACTGAAAGGGTCAAGACCAGATACCACTACCGCGAATGTGCGCTTATCTGGCTGCGCTGAAAACAGGAAAAGTGACTGTGACACAGCAAGCAGAAGAGGTCAGGTGACGATGGCTGCATCTGGCTCGCAGTGAAACACTCCCCTTTCCCCACAGGCCTCAGTAGCAGAACAGACTAAACTGAACTTAGCACGTTCTGCTTCCAACCTGGATGGAGTTAGAGGGTTCTGCTTCCAAGATGAGCAGGAGAAATGCTTGGAGCCAGAACAAATTATGACTTATAAATACGCAATTATGCAAGATTTTCAAGAATCCTTCACAGAAAGTGAGAATCATGTTACCATAAGTCAAATAACTATAAAGTTGCAAAACATGTTATTTGGAGGTAATTGGTTCTGGTTTTAGCCCATCGACAATACACTTTACCCACGTCCAAACTAATATTATTTATTTTATTTGAGCACGCACACAGTAGTCTGGCCACGCTTTGCCTAACTATGTAAAATAGTTGGGCGACCCACAATCAGGGTTTAACAAAGCAGCAAAATGACCAGCTTTCAAACGTCAAGTTATTGATATGAAAACAAACACAGATATATTGTGGTATTGCACTGAAGTTCGTGCGATAGTGAAAAGAAACACGCTGGTTCTGTTCCTAAAGTAGTCTAAGGTTTCATATAGGCCTACACGCTTTAGCAAGAAGCCTTACCCTCTTTTGTTGGAGTAAGTGATATGTTGGTATGAGCGATTGAAGGAAAGAGAGAGATTAATAACATAGTCACTGCTTCACAATGATAAAGTGTCTGTAATAAGACCTGTAACGAAGCTGTTTATCAAATAAACAATTTGGCCTGACCACTTTCTCTTATTTATCTGTAACGCAGAAGTCAAATCTCTACCATACCCAGTTTTGAGAATTATAGCCTACATTTATTGGCTGAATAAGAAAACTCTTTGCATTGAAAATCGGAGGGGGTGTTGACACCTGGTTATTGTCCATCAGAATGATCCCAGGAGAGACTGTGAGAGAATACAGCTCGAATAGCCACACACACACACTGTTCCATTTGCAATGCAGAGTCTTCTGAATCTACTTCAGTTCTTGCACAAGCACGAATTAGCTTGACTCCATGTGTGTCTGTCCAGTCTTCAAAGCAAACATAATCGAGTGTCATATCTGATGGTTGTTCAGCGATGAAAAGGTATGTTTTCATATACATATCTTATGTAGCCAGGCTATGGGTTTTGTTTTTACATTTAGTCAAGTTTTGACTAAATGTTTTAACATAGAGGGGGAATCGAGACGAGGGTCGTGGTGTGTGTGTGTGTGTGTGTGTGTGTGTGTGTGTGTGTGTGCGTGTGTGTGTGTAGAGCGATTCAGAGTAAACTACTGGACCGATCTTTATGAAATTTGACATGAGGGTTCCTGGGTATGATATCCCCGGACGTTTTTTTCATTTTTTTGATAAATGTCTTTGATGACGTCATATCCGGCTTTTTGTAAAAGTTGAGGCGGCACTGTCACACCCTCATTTTTCAATCAAATTGATTGAAATTTTGGCCAAGCAATTTTCGACGAAGGCCGGACTTCGATATTGCATTTCAGCTTGGTGGCTTAGAAATTAATTAATGACTTTGGTCATTAAAAATCTGAACATTGTAAAAAAAATAATATTTTTATAAAACGATCCAAATTTACGTTCATCTTATTCTTCATCATTTTCTGATTCCAAAAACATATAAATATGTTATATTTGGATTAAAAACAAGCTCTGAAAATTAAAAAAAATTAAAAATTATGATCAAAATTAAATTTTCGAAATCAATTTAAAAACACTTTCATCTTATTCCTTGTCGGTTCCTGATTCCAAAAACATATAGATATGATATGTTTGGATTAAAAACACGCTCAGAAAGTTAAAACGAAGAGAGGTACAGTAAAGCGTGCTATGAAGCACAGCGCAACCGCTACCCCGCCAAACAGGCTCGTCACTTTCATTGCCTTTTGCACTAGCGGCGGACTACGTTCAATTTCATTCTGTGAGTTCCACAGCTTGACTAAATGTACTAATTTCGCCTTACGCGACTTGTTTGTTTTGTACGAGTGCAATGTCTTTTGGCTTTATTTGCGCTGTCGTAATCACTGTATTATTATTACGTGACCCCTGTAAAAGAACTCTTACATCCGAAACATGTGTCAGATAGCCAAGTTGAGTACCTTGAATGGCATAGGAAGTTTGAATGAAATGGCAAGGGAGTGAATGTTTAATAGTTGGGGCACGAAAATAGATGCAATGGGATTTTGGGGCTAAATTTATCTTGTTAATCGTTTTAATAGTTTTAAGGTGGGTTTCTTTTTCTTTTTGACTGTTTTATGCATTGTGTACCGCTTGCCAACGTCGTTCGTGATTATCTTAGTTCGTAACTGACAACCGGATTTTCTTTACAGTGTTTGAAATCTAACAGTTTCTGTTAATTTTATTTTTTGAAATGTTTGTGCTTTTAAAAAAGATTTTTTTTTATATCGATTGCTACTCTCCACAAACTTCCCAACCATCAGCAATCCCACGAACATTTTACAATTTCTGTTCCAAACTAACACGCCTTTGTGGAATGATTCAACAATGGACACTTCGATCAACGCATAAGGGTGTTGAAAGACGACAGACATTTTTTTGTCCGGGGAGACAACTTGGGCAATGGTTTCGTGACAAAATGGCAATTATCTCCCTTGTCCCGCACTGCGCGGTAAACACAAGACTGCCGGGTTGAAAAGATCGATGTAACTTTTTTGAGCACTGATCCTCCTCCCCCCCCTGTTTTCGTTTTTTTTTAAATAAGTTTTTTGGTTTATCGTTTTCAATTTGTCTTGGTATATCGTTTTCAAACCTGTCCGTTCTTCAGTTCATGATTTCTTTGCGTCGATCTTTTATTTATTTCTCAGTTTCTTTCTTTCTTTCTTTCTTCCTTTCTTTATTTTTTTTTATCATTTGTTTCACTGTTTCACTGTTTCTTTGTTTCTTAGTTTCTCTCTTTCTTTCTTTCTTTCTTTCTATTTTGTCCTTTCTTTCTTTCTCTCTCATTTGAATTCGTTAATTTGTGTTTTGTTATCTTCTCTCGTTTTTTTCTTATGCTTTCTGGTTATTTCTGTCTCTTGAAGTGAATACAACATAGTCGATTTCTTCTTCTCCACGGTTAGATCACCAAACAGACACTATTCGCAGCTGATAAACTCAATATAAAGGTTAGGCTACACACCTCCGAGTCCGGCTATCTTGCTTATTTCCCGGAGGGTCGATACTCAGGTATTACCGAGCCTTTGGCGAGGTAAATACCCGAAACTCTACCCGAGGTAAAATATGGAAGCTGTCAAGGACGAGGTGTGCAATCTTATTATCCCTTGACCACGACGTTTTCATTGAAAACACTAACTTTTTTCATTTAAACCTGCTGTAGCCTGTTTTCTGCTTGCCGAAAGCTTCCGCGGACGAACGTCTGTCAATAGCCCAACATCAGACATCATGTTTATCTGAAAAAACATGATAATTTCTGGCTGTTTTAAAGCTCAGAGACTCATCACACAAAGCACACATACTTTAGAAGTCTCTCTTTTTTCAAATCAATCATCAAACTGGTGCTACTGATGATTTTCAGCGTAAACACACACAGATAAACAATTAAACAAAGTCATTCAATACACGATGCTCCCCGGTAAAACTCCCCGCCACATTCCTGCGGAATTTCTTGTCACTAAACATAGTCAGTGGAACCCCCAAGGTCATCTAATTCTATTGTTGTTATAATTGCGCGCTGCCTCAACTGGTCACATTCACCGTGGCTGCACTGTCTACAGCTTCCCGCGAGCCCAAGTGTACGTGTGTGTATGTGTGCACGTCTGTGTGTGTGTGTGTGTGTGTGTGTGTGTGTGTGTGTGTGTGTGTGCGTGTGTGTGTGCGTGCGCGTGTATGTGTGTGTGTGTGTGTGTGTACGTGCGTGTGTGTGTACGTGCGTGTGTGTGTGTGTGTGTGTGTGTGTGTGTGTGTGTGTGTGTGTGTGTGTGTGTGTGTGTATGTGTTCGTGTCACCGCAGTGTGTGTGTATGTGTTTGTGCGTGTGTGTGCTTGTGTGCGCGTGTGTTTGTGTGCGTGCTTGCTTGCTTGCGTGCGTGCGTGCGTTCAGTTTCAGTGTACGTGTGTGTGTGTGTGTGCGGCGTGCGTGTGCGCGCGCCGTGTATGTGCCGTGTGTGCGTGTGTGTGTGTGTGTGCGTGTGCGCACGCCGTGTGTGTGTGTGTGTGTGTGTGTGTCGTGTGTGTGTGTGTAAGAGTGGGTTTTCGAGGGTATGTGTGTTCCAGAATGTGACTGATGGAGTAAATGCCGAAGAGGAGATGATGATGACGATGATGTTTAAGATGATGATGATGATGATGATGATGATGATGATGATGATGATGATGATGAATGATGTAACAAGGGAACGATTACTGAAAAAACCCATCATCATGTACAACAACAACAACAACAACAACAACAACAACAACAACAACAACAACAACAACGAGAACAACAACAACAACAACACAACAAGAACAGCTAGCGTTGAGATGAAAAGTGGAAGAAGAGGAGGAGCGGTCAGTCAACCGCTGCTCCATAGCAGCTAGTCTGTGCTTACAAAAAGTTGGCTGTTTGAATTTGATATATATATATATAAACACGGTAAATGAGACCGTGGCCGCCCGACCTCGTCATTTCCTGTGTATGTTATGTTTTCGCATGCACTGTTTAGACTATCAAATTGTGTATGCTCCAGACTGCACTGTGGTAGCAACACAATTGTCCCAGTCCCTTTCTCCCCTCCCCTCCCTCCCTTCTCCTCCCTCCACCCTCGCAAGAATTCAGGGCAAGTGCTGTGGGGATTCCCCTGGAAGGGAGAACTCATTATGTAGTTTTGGTATCTGGCAGGTTGAAATGCCTGCAGCAACGTCATGTCTCTGATTTCATGCGCAAAGCTTTTAAATTATCCTTGTGGATATTTGACTTCGGATTTCGTTATAATCGACTCGATATACCGGGTATGTGTTTATTCCAGAACTGCGCACGATGACGCCAGCGCAACGTAGTCAGTTCGGGCCGCGCCGGTTTGATCGGTGACCCAAGTTAGTTTGCAGTTTGAGTCAGTCGGTGATTGAAATTGTGGCTTCCATCGCGCTGTTCTGTTTCGGTTTTCACATTTGGGAGGGCCCCAAAGGGGGGGTATCATCACGATCACGAGAAGGGAAATTTTAGCTTTCACGATCACAGTTACCTTGATTTTTGTTTTCACGATCACAAACACCTTCACGAATAGAGGATCATAGAGTGATAGAGCTGTGAAAAATGTACGTTGAAAATAAAATGCTTTGCAATAATGCCCATCACGATCACGAAAACAAATGACGATCACGATCACGAGACTTGATTTTTTTGTCATCACGGATCACAGGCAAAGTCCCATCACGATCACAGAAATGGAAATTTCGGCAATCACGGTCACAGAAAGGTCAAAAATCGCCAATCACGATCACGATTTTAAACCTTTGGGGCCCTCATTTGGATTACTTAAATATCCAGTCGTCACGTTTATGGTGAGCCTAACTTCGATAGTTCGCTAGACGTTAAGCCTGTAATGTTCATGTTCATGTTTGTAGAGCGCGGCACGTACGTCGCTCAGTGTCGACTTTGACCCGTTTTTGTTTGTTGGCATAATTTCGCTTGCAGAACTTTGCATAAACATTACGATCACATCCGCTTCTCTTCCCTACATCTTCATCATATCTCCAACATCTTTTCGTCTTCTCTTTTTTGTTTCTCTAACTTTAAACGCCGGTGGACATTTTCATTTTGATGACACTAGCAGAACCCGGCATTGTCAGTAATGCACACACACCTGTCTAGCAGACGACAGTTCGAACAGCCTTGTACAGCACTTCCAATGGCAGATACAGCTATCAATCGAATCAGTGCGCTTAAAGCCAAAGCAAATAACAAAAGAGAAAGCCTAACGTTTGATTTCATTTCTCGGTAACACTTCTGATTATGTTTTTTGCCGTTTGAATGGATGTAAGCGAGTTCCCAGCTACGACAACTTTTCCGGAGTTATGCACCTTGAATCACTCAGGCCTTCGACAGTCGATGTTAATTTCAGATTGAATATGGTTTTCTGTTGTGTAAAATGTATGGAGAAGTGTCCCATGATCTAAATCGCGATACCCGTTGTGCATGCCTTTAGCCGCTTCGGCCAGCGAATTATCTCGACTCCCCTCTATGAATGAACCCATGCAGAGACTGTGCGTATCGTTTGTTGTATTCTTATTTCCTCAATATTGACGTATATATAGGCCAGTAGCCATCCGTGATATCGACTTTGACACCGCGGCAGAATATTTCAGTCGTTCGTTGAAGAAAGTAGTCCGTATGTAAACTCTTAATATGCAGATGACCTCGTAATTATTCCAGTTGTACTCTGCGAACACGCGCAAAAAGGTCAGATCGAGGCTCGGTACTCATGGATTATGCTCGGGTAACCATGCTATACGCTGCGTATTCACCTACTCAGGTATCACTGAGATACTGACATTAAAGCAGCAGGTCATGGGTTAATGTCAGTAAACGCACACGCTTTTAATAGTGTTTTTGTTTTCTACTTGCATAACAATCGAAGAATCCATTCATTTTTATGAAATGATGAAAACAACAAAAAGCCTAAATTTGAGTGAACAAAGTAGAAGCTTGTATACTCAGACGAAAAAATCTGAACGGCTTGCTTTTCATGAGGGTATACATGCCAGATAGGGTACATAGTTTTATTGTCGTAAGTTAGTGGTAGTTAATCGTAGAGAATCGAAGAGGGGTCATATCCAAATACATCGGAACTATACACGGAGAAGTTAAAATCGTTGAAGTTCAAGTGGCCGTTTCATTTGTGAAAGACCCCAAACCCTACTGCTAATCATTTCATTGCTGGCGGTGTGTTGGCTTTATCTCGTAGGTCATTCAACCACAACAATATATTACAAGTACAACTGTTTAGCTAGGGCTTGTGTGTTATCGCTTTCTCAGTCCTGATGGCGCTACACGTTCCAACCGTAACAATGCCCTGTGCAGTGAAACTTATCTCCAGTCGACGCAGGAATAATGCCATGAAACCGGTAACAGCTGGAGCGATTGTCAATTGTCCAGTACATGCACTGTACTGCGCTCGATACTTTAGAACGAATGAAGGAATAAAGCAATAAATTAAGAGAGAGAGAGAGAGAGAGTTAGTTGTTGCTTTTTGGGTCCAGCGGACCATATAGGCCAAATCAGGACCCCGAGAGAGAGAGAGAGAGAGAGAGAGAGAGAGAGAGAGAGAGAGAGAGAGAGAGAGAGAGAAATCAGGACCCCGAGAGAGAGAGAGAGAGAGAGAGAGAGAGAGAGAGAGAGAGAGAGAGAGAGAGACAGAGAGACAGAGAGAGAGAGAGAGAGAGAGAGAGAGAGAGAGAGAGAGAGAGAGAGAGAGAGAGAGAGAGAGAGCATCGACAGACAGACAGAAAGAGACATAGTGACACAGAAAGAGACAGGAAAATCAGTTCTTGAAAAGTAGGGTCTTAAAACGACGGTGACTTAACAGAGGTTTTGAACAGAAAGGGAGTCTTAAAATTGGGGAGGGGGTGTTTTAAATTGGAAGTTCCGTTGTATAGATTGACTTACAGCATGTAATAAGATTGTCCCTTTAAGGTACAACTCAGCCTGGTCTGTTGTGTGGTCCTAAGTAATTTAGTGAATTCATGATATGACACCTTACACTCTCAAAGCAAAACAATGTTTAGACGTGGGCAGCGTCAGACCAGTACTTGAGTACGGAGTGACAGCATGGGGCTCAGCAACCAAGTCAAATTTTGACAGAGTCAGCAAGGTGCAGAACCAGGCGGCCAGAATCATCACTGGCGCCATGCGGTCAACCCCTATCCAAGAGCTGGAAAACATCATGGGCCTTGAGCCCATGGAAGACAGAAGGGACACCAAACTCCTCACCCAGGCAGCTAAATTCAAACGACTGCCAACTCACCCCATGAAAGACAGACTGTGCCAACCAACAAAAGGAAGACTGAAGAGAGGAAGCTTCATCCACCAGACGAGGGTGTTGGAAAGGAGACACCAAGATATCCTGGACCAGCAACCCAAAGATATCCCCCAATACCTTGAAAAAACAAGCTGGAGTGATGAAGGGTGACCCCAGATACGCTGCAGTATTCCTGGCGTTGGCAAGAAAGACTCCCAGAGCTGTGCTGAACTGAAGTCTCTCACCATTGAACACATCCCCAACTCCTACCCCCAACGCCAATGGACTCATGTATACACTGACGGATCTGCCGACCAGGCTGTCAGAAGTGGTGGTGCCGGAATCTACATAAAGTACCCAGGAGGTCGAGAAGAAGAACACATCTCCCTCCCTACCGGCCTCTACTCCACCAACTTCAAGGCTGAAGCAGTAGCGCTCCAGACAGGTGCAGCACACATTGAGCACAGTCCACTCTCCTCCAACAACGTTGTGTTCTTCAGCGACGCAAAGTCAGTCCTGCAGGCCTTAGACACTGCCAGAGACAAAGAACTGAATGACCTGTCATCCGCCTTGACCTCCCTGTGCAGAGCCCACACAGTCGTGCTGCAATGGATCCCCTCTCACTGCAACAAACTAGGCAACGAAGCCGCAGATACTCTGGCAAAGGAGGGCACTACGAAGGACCAGAATGACAGATCAACCACCTTCAAAGAAGCCAAGACCATCATCAAGGCCAAGCAACACAAAAAGTGGTTGCAGCAGCACCCACACTACAACAAAAACGACGCCTTTCACCTGCTCACAAGGTCTGAGCAGGTCCTCATATTCAGGCTGCGGACAGGCCACAACCGAATGAACCACCACTTTTTCACCAAGTTCAGAATTGGCCAGTCAGACCAGTGCCCTTGTCAAACAGGCAGCATGACAACGGAACACCTGCTGCAGACTTGCCCACTACACGATGGCCTCGGGAGCCAGATCTGGGCGGAGGCGACCACGGTGCAAGGGAAGCTCTATGGCAGTCTGGACGACCTACAGCGCACGACAACATTTGCGCGGAGAACCGGCGTTTCCATCTGAGTGATCGACAAGAAGAAGAAGAAGAAGAAGAAGACCAGTCAGTCATAAGTACAAGTAATCATAAACCGTCTCTTTAATTTTCTTCCTCTATTTAATCTAAGTGCTGATAGTTCATTTCCATAGCTCACACCAGATGAGCATCCTTTGTGATGAACTCTACAAGTTGGGTCGCAGAGATAGGTTGTCTCCCAAACAATGTAAAACGACGAAAACGTTTTAATATTTTGTGCCACCGTAAAACCTTGTTTAGCAATGGCTATTTTCCTTGCACAGTTTGCACAAGAAAAACCTGCCGCGCTGAGCCTTAAAACCGATTACTAATCATACAATTTGAACACGGCGTTGGCACCAGTTGAACACCGTGTGGAGCTGATCCTGGCCAAGTGCACACAAATATCATCGCCATTGTCCTTCGCGCCACAACACGGTTTTCAACACACTTGATAAAAGCTTTAGCCCCCGCCATTCAAACTGATCGCACACACTGTTACAATGGTGGACCAGCATGGCGGGGCTTTCCTTTGTCCCGGAGAGAGGTGAGGTATTAAAGCGGCCCGCCAGAGATAAGCGTTTTGGGCGTCATTGTTCAGACCGTGATTGAGAAGGTTTCAAAGCACAAATCAATGCGCCTTTTGTTACCTGGCTGATGGAATTGTTGTGTTTGGTACCTGCCCGACTGTCAGCGCGATTAAAATGTCACCTAGTTTATCCCCCTCCCCCCCCCCCCTCTGTCCATAACCCCTCTCCCACCCGAGCACCTCGTCTGTCTGTCCATTTGCAATCCACCTGATTGATTCTGCCCTCTGAAGTCTGACCAAGCACCGGGTTCCGTCAGTTTGCATAATGCGTCTGTATTTTGTAAAGTTATTGTTTATTTGATTGTTATAGCCTATGGAATTCCTCCTTTCAAAATTCGACACCCCCCTCTCCCGTACCTCGTCCTCTCTCTCATCTGGTTTGCTGCATGGGCCTTCTGATATTGACCAGGTACTGTATTCCGTTTGAGATGCCGGGCCTTCCAATTCTGACAAAGTACTGTATTCCGTTTGAAATGCTGGGCCGTCCAATTCTGGCAAGGTACTGGGTTCCGTGTGAGATGCCGGGCCTTCCAATTCTGACTCATAACTCATAACTCATAACATTTTATTGATCCAACAAAGGAAATTAAATTAGTCATCAGCACATATAGGTCATTAATTAATAACTATAAAAGAATAAAAGAAGAAAATTCATAAAACCCATGATATAAAAATACCCTTTTTTCTTGCACACCTGACACACCGACACACCAATACACATGCATACATGCCTACATACATACATACATACATACATACATACATACATACATACATACATACATACATACATACATACATACATACATACATACATACATACATACATACATACATACATACATACATACATACATACATACATACATACATACATACATACATACATACATACATACATACATACATACATACATACATACATACATACATACATACATACATACATACATACATACATACATACATACATACATACATACATACATACATACATACATACATACATACATACATACATACATACATACATACATACATACATACATACATACATACATACATACATACATACATACATACATACATACATACATACATACATACATACATACATACATACATACATACATACATACATACATACATACATACATACATACATACATACATACATACATACATACATACATACATACATACATACATACATACATACATACATACATACATACATACATACATACATACATACATACATACATACATACATACATACATACATACATACATACATACATACATACATACATACATACATACATACATACATACATACATACATACATACATACATACATACATACATACATACATACATACATACATACATACATACATACATACATACATACATACATACATACATACATACATACATACATACATACATACATACATACATACATACATACATACATACATACATACATACATACATACATACATACATTCCATGTTAAAGTGTAGTTAAGAACATCACAGTAATTATATCATTGTTTGGATTAACAGATAAGTTTTTATGTAAATGATGATAACAACAATCCATAATTAACGCTATTGCACTACCAAAGAAGAGACCAACCAAACACATAAAAACCAATAACAGTAATCATCATCAGTTATCACAGGTATTACGGTAGATTAGCCATCAGGTAGTTAGACTCAATTGGGCAAATATAGTGTCAACACCATCACAACACAACTCAATGTGCTGCATTCCGTTTGAGATGCTGGGCCTTCCAATTCTGACAAGGTTCTGTATTTCGTTTGAGATGCTGGATCTTCCAATTCTGACAAGGTACTGTATTCCGTTTGAGATGCTCGGACTTCCAATTCTGACAAGGTACTGTATGCCGTTTGAAATGCTGGGCCTTCCAATTCTGACAAGGTACTGTATTCCGTTTGAAATGCTGGGCCTTCCAATTTAGACAAGGTACTAGGTTCCGTTTGAAATGCTGGACCTTCCAATTTAGACAAGGTACAAGGTTCCGTTTGAAATGCTGGGCCTTCCAATTTAGACAAGGTACTAGGTTCTGTTTGAAATGCTGGGCCTTCCAATTTAGACAAGGTACTAGGTTCTGTTTGAAATGCTGGGCCTTCCAATTCAGACCAGGTACTATAGGTTCTGTTTGAAATGCTGGGCCTTCCAATTTAGACAAGGTACTAGGTTCCGTTTGAAATGCTGGACCTTCCAATTCAGACCAGGTACTATATGTTCTGTTTGAAATGCTGGGCCTTCCAATTCAGAGAATGTACTAGGTTCCGTTTGAAATTCTGGGCCATCTGATTTTGACAAGGCATTGAGTTTAGCTTGAGATGCCGGGCCTTCTGAATTCGACATGTTTCTGGGTTCTGTTTGAAATGCTGAGCCTTTTTATTTCGACAAGGTACTGGGTTCCGTTTAACACGCAAGGCCTTCCGATTTGGACATTGCATTGGTTTCCGTTTGAAATGATGGCCAACATTTTCTTTTGAAACACTTATTGTTTCATTGAAATAAGTGCCTGTCTTGTTCGTACTTATTGTTGTGTGAATCTTTTGAGTCTTCGAGAAAGCATTGAAACAGACCCAAGCGTTTGTAAATTCACAACAAGACAACACGTCAACACAACAAAAATAATGGACGTCTTCTATCAACATCGACCTCCACCCCCTCCCCTCATCCAGCCCCCCTCTGTCTGTTATCTGACACGTCATTTAGATGTTCGCCATGACAAAAAAAGTTAATTTTTGATGCCACGCGGTTTAATCCTTTGATCCCAGGTTTTGTGTTCCGTCGGCGCCTGTTTAATCTCTTGTAATTTCAAGCAGGACCTCTTTTGTGATGATAGGGCGCCCTGGTGAATGTTTTGATCAGAAAGACTGGATACATCTATGTGTTCATCGTTTGGTAGGCTGCTTCGATGGGGGTTTCTAACAGTCACTGAAGGTGACTTCAAGACAGACACTTTGACGTTGCCCCACAATAACTAAATCACCTTCCCTCTTGCGATCTTTTGCCTATCATTTCTGTGAAGGGAGTGTCTTTTTGTCATGTTGGATTTCTACATTTCTTGACAACCCATTGCAACAAAGCGACATGACTACGTGACATAAGCTGTCACATAACTCGGTGTAAATCTATAATGAGTTTTCATGGCTCCTGAAGATTGTGATCCCAGACACACAGGGACAGACACACAGACAAAACACGCACGCACGCACGCACGCGCGCACGCACGCACGCACGCACACGAAGACAAACAGATAGACAGACAGACGGGCTACCGAAACTGCGTACTCACTGACAGACTGACGCACGCACGCATGTACGCACGCACACACACACACACACACTCACACACACACACACACACACACACACACACACACACACCATCAGCCAGACAGACTTACAGCAGTCCCCCATCCCCCATCCCACCCCCACCACCCGTTCATAACTCTTGTCAAACAGTGACCTCAAATACCCCAACACACACACTAACAGCTCACAGAAACTTGTTCTTTACAAAAGCGTACCCGCCACGTTTAATGACACGGCATGAGAATGTGATGAAAATAATCATAATTGTGGCCTCTCCGTCAATAGATTCGGAACCACCCCTGTCAACAAAAAAAGAAGCATGGCGGGTATTGTGAGCGCACCCGCTATTCCTTCTGAGTATCGGGTAGCGCAAACGAATCACTGCGCGCGGAAGCGGGGGGGGAGAATAAGAGTCCCGGGGGGGGGGGGGGGGGTGGGGGGTGGCAGAGGAGGTCGGGGGGGGGGGGGGGGAAGGGGTTGTGGAGAGAGGGTTGGGAGGGGGGGGGGGGTGCTGTAGGCAAATATCTTTGATCGCTAAAGGGCCGGTGTCAGGCGACACAATGCTTTCGCCAAACATATGAATTGTATCAAGACAGCGAAACGGCAGAAAGAGATAAAGACTGATAAAACCTTCTGTTGAAATTCTCTACACAACCTATAGACACTAGACAGTTTGATCTTGGAACTCTATCCACCCCCCCCCCCCCCTGCCCCTCTCTCCCTTTCTTTAGCTTCCAGTTCTCCGATCCTTGTACACCCCCTCTCTCCCCCCTCTCTCTCTCTCCCCCCTCTCTCCCCCTCTCTCTCTCCCTCTCTCTCCCCCCTCTCTCTCCCCCTCTCTCTCTCCTCCCCTCTCTCTCTCTCCACCCCCCTCTCTCTCTCTCCTCCCCTCTCTCTCTCTCCACCCCCCCCCTCTCTCTCTCTCTCTCTCTCTCTCTCTCTCTCCCTCTCTCTCTCCCTCTCTCTACTTCCTATTCTGTTTGAGAAATAACCGCGACAATAGAAATGAGGCCTTGTCTTTTGTTTGTTTCTAAAGTTGCGTGCGTTGGTTGGGACTGGTCTTGTGGTGGTTGAAGGGTTGGAAATGCGTGGGGGGAGATTATAATGGGGTGGGAGTAGATATGGCTGGGTGGGGCAAGACCCATGAGAAATTCAGTTTTCTTTTCAGTTTACCCCCCATGTCTGCCACTCGACAGTGTTCAGCAAAAGGGTGGAGTTGTTCTTCGTCCCAACTGTGCTTGCTTTGACGGGTACTTGAGAATTTAAAAAAAGTGTATTGTTCAGTGCTTGGGAACATTTACGCAAGTTATACGGGTGCACTGGTCCTGCGGCGAGTGCAAGTACAGTGCTTGGTGAGTAACTGAGTGTGATGTGATGTGTGATGTCTTGTTGCGTCATTTTTAATTTTTGTT
Organism: Littorina saxatilis; assembly: GCF_037325665.1. Classification (NCBI taxonomy): domain Eukaryota; kingdom Metazoa; phylum Mollusca; class Gastropoda; order Littorinimorpha; family Littorinidae; genus Littorina; species Littorina saxatilis. The sequence continues at coordinate 36,614,514 of NC_090251.1, read as the reverse complement.
AATCAGCAGGTAGGGGAGACCGGGGCTAGTCCGCCCCCGGGGCACATCCGTCTTTGTCTGTTTATTCTTACGTTTGCCACCTTTTAGTCATTCACACCATGTGGGAGTGGTGTCCCTTCTTCCCGCCATATCCTACAGAAGTTCAGAGGTTGCGCGCCCATATATCGTGAGTACAGATCACAAAAAGTGTTTTTCTTCATTTTTGTAACATGAATGCATAGGAGTTGACTTAGGTTTTGATGCATTACCTCTGAGAACAAATACTTAGTCTTGGTGTCGAGTGAAAGTGCGTTAATTAAGGTCGAGTTCTGACGAAAGTTTTGCTTCTTCCTTCCCATGTTGTGCTCGTTATCTGGCACTAGAGTTGCCTGCCCGTGCAGGGGCAAGTCCGCCTATTTGTCATGGGGCATGTTCGCCGTAAGCAGTATGTACAACAAATGTTCATGCGCACATAAAAACTGTCTGCACATTGATATCAGCTACACATTTGTCTTGATGTAAAATTTAAAACAATCAGTCTTCTAGTTCATCAAACTCGCCAGTTATGCTACCAAAAGCATAAAAGTAGCATACAAGTAGGCGGACTAGCCCCGGTCTCCCCTAACGTAATTTTGTGTTACATTCTTTCGTATTTTGTCATTGGCATTTTTGAACCTAAATATTGAAGGGAATTAAAAAAGCTTTCCCACTAAAGCTTGCCCACTACTAGTCTTGTACCTACTATGTGATGAGAGCGGCGGACTTGCCCCACCCTGTAGGCGGACTTACCCCGACTTGGGGCAAGTTCGCCTACGTTAGGGTAGGTCTACTTAAAGCAGTATGTACAACAAATGCTCATGCGCACATAAAAACTGTCTGCACAGTGATATCAGCTACACATTTGTCTTGATGTAAAATAAAAAATCAGTCTTCTAGTTCATCAAACTCGCCAGTTATGCTACAAAAGCATAAAAGTAGGCGGACTAGCCCCGGTCTCCCCTAATTAGTAGATAATGCCACACGCCTGTAATAAATCACTATTTTAAGATACACGCGGTGTTAGTTACGTATGTATGACACACATACACACAGAGACAGACACAAGGACACAAGGACACAGACATAGACACACACACACACACACACACACACACACACACACACACACACACACACACGCATGCACACACACACACATACACACACACGCACTCACGCACGCACGCACACACACACACACACACACACACACACACACATACATACACACACACGCACACAGGCCCACACACATACGCACGCACGCACGCACGCACACACACACGCACATACCCACACCCAGACACACATACACACAAATACACACACACACACACACACTGACACACGAACCCGCACACACACACACACACACACACACACACACACACGCAAGCACGCGTACGTACACGGCCCACGTACACTACCACACACATTTTCAAACACAATGAAAAGGACTGGTTTTGTAATCGATTGAGTCCAAGAATTAAGATATGAATTACCATATATACTAAGTCAGGTTTTGCTTTCATGCATGATAAGTTACGATTGAAATTCAGTTGAATACAGTTCAACATGCAATTATCAACTGATGCACAACGATTATTTATGTTCGCCTTGCAGTATTGCAAGTACAGGAAAGAGACTACCATTTACATCTTTAAATTCCGATGAAAAATGTTTGTTATATTTTGTTAAATTATTTTGTGAAAATGTGTAGAGTACGTCTGACGTACCTGTTCACATGGTATACATACCATAAGCTTGTAGTTTATGATATGTTATTTGTATTTTTGACCGAAATATTACATGTTACACACATTGAGACAATCATTTGTACAATGACTGTCGAGATCTGTGTCAAGTGTTTCGGTTTAAAATAAAAATATCACTAATATAATATGTATCGATCCATTTTTGTTAGTCCTCCTTATTTTTATCATTTTTTACTATTGACCGTACTGAAACATGCACTCTTTCGTAGTTTTGGCCCGCCGCCTAAATATAAAGTTTTAGTGGGCTTCTGACTTTACATGCCTAAACTAGTAAAAGAAAGCAAATCCAGTGTTCATCGATACATAAACCATTCATTCTCTTCTTTGAATGACAGAAGTTAAAATGTAAAACACCGTTACGTCTATACTTAATAAGTTCCATGATACATGTATAATCATTGTTTTGTGTTGGCTTTGTTCCACGCTCTCACTTCACCGTCTAAGCAAACTTACGTCTTATCTTTAAGTCCAACAACCCAGTGCACCGGAGAAAACAACACATCAAGATAACATTGTCTTACGAAAACACTGGGACTTAAAGTTGCTATCCTTCTGTGCAAGTTCATTGTCAGGGTATATTTTAAGCTGTCAATAAACTGATAATTTATTAGAAACACACACCAAGAAAGAAAGACACACATCGAAACCCAAGGATTTTTTGTATTTGGCGTCCTGACATTTCAGAAGAAGCATCGTACACAGATAAGTACATATCGATCATTAATACGTCTGTTGTAAAACTTACTTATTCACTGTTGCTGTTTAGACTCCAATGATGTATACACAACAATTTTCTTCTTCTGTACCGCAAACGCGAACGCGAACGTTCAATTGCCACTTCTTTAACAGCTCTTGCGAATTATTAAAAAAAACAAAAGGCATTGTTTAAAAACTACCTCCCTTTTTCTTCTGTTAAAGGCTTAATTTCCCAGTTTGAGCGAAAGTGTTTTGAAGTCATAAATTGTGTGGTTGTCGGGCGGGCAACAAGTGGCCTGGAATATTTTTCTTTGTTGCACGTTCACTTGTTCAGCCCTGACCCTCTCTCTGTCTGCCTCTCGCAACATGAACCGGTTAGTGTGGTTAGGATTTGTTTGCACAATACCCGGGGTATTTCTCGTCCTTGTATGATACTCACCCCTTTGTTCTTTTATATTTGTCCGTGTCTTTTGTTTTCTTTGAAAGTCTTGCGCGAACCGCGGCGACAGAGGAAGCTAGGGTGGCAGGTCACGAAAGAGATAATGCTATGAGATGACAATGCGTTTGTTTTTAGAGCCCTGAGATTGTGTTTGATGAGACATTTGAGACATCATGAGAGCATGGTATCCAGGCACAAGGAAAGTCTATTGTTGACATTTTGTTGCGGGGAAAAAAATCGTGACTAAATTAAATAAAGAAAAACGCCTTGTCGTGATACAATATTTTAAATGTGATTATTTTAGTGGCGGGTGATAATTATCTCACGCAAATGCAACAGGTGCATTTATGACATTGCTTCATTGTCGCTCTCAGCAAAGCCTTTATCCGTGTGACAATAGATTTTTTTCTGTGCATGTTTTGATTTTTTAAAAAAGACAACAAAATAAGGGTGTTTGCGGTTACTTTAGAAACAAAATCTTTTGTAAAACACCATGTCAACGACGGTCAAGGAAGTTAAGCGTCTCGACATGTGTGTACGCAGCTCACATCCTTTTTACATAAGATGGTGAACATCCTTGCTTTTTTCCGCGAAGAGCGTGAAATGTCGAAACCGCGAAAGCGTTGATAGGGTAATTACTGGTCATTATG
>NC_090251.1:36593436-36608436 GCF_037325665.1 Littorina saxatilis | reverse complement strand
CGGGGGGGGGGGGGGGGGGCACTGAGATTTCCCTTTTACTTGATGATTGCCATACGTTCTGGTGACACGTTGATCTCTGACTCTGCATGTTTACACCATTAGGTTCGCTTGTCATTGAACAAGTGCTCACCAAGTGAATGTTACGCGATTAATCATTTGTACTACATTTCAAGAACATTGGCAGTCGGCAAAGCGTGAGTAAGGATATGAAGTGGGTTGCGTTTCAGTACATGGGAACGTTCGGAAGTGCGTTTATATTGAATTAATTAGCATTACATAGGCTTACACTTGATCAGTAAGCCAACCATGAAGACACTTAGTTCGTAGACTAAAACAAAGCAAAAAAAATCAATTAACTAAACAACTTTACAATGAAACGATAATTATCCTTGATTGCTCCTATTTTTACTCAATTTCTTTTTTCTTTTCTTTATGCTAGTATTATTATATTCCGAAACGTGCGTTTTTTACACAGCGAAAGGATGTTTTGTTGAGTATTGAGATTCCGAAACGTGCGTTTTTTACACCGCGAATTGATGTTTTGTTGAGTAGATCATCTGCCAGTCGCCCTGTAGTTCAGTTGGTAGAGCACGCACTAGTGATCCATCCGCGGGTCACGGGGTCGAATCCGGTCAGGGATGGACACCGGTGTAACACGAGAAAAGTGCTCCCACGAGATTTATACTCCGGAGTAAACATTTCGTACGAAAAAGTTACTCCCTTTACGAAAAAAGCACTCCCCCAATGCACGAGAAAATTACTCCCCAAGACAGGTGAGTTCCGAGTAAACATTTCGTACAAAAATGTTACTCCCCTGACGAATAAATAACGAATAAATTTTTTCACCCCAACACGAGCAATTTAACTTCCCATGCCAGGTGTACGAAATTTGTACTCCCTTGTCCCCTGTTAGTCTTGGTGGTGGAAGGGATGGAAGGAGGGTAGCGCGACATTCGTGTGCGCGAGATCACTTATTGGCATTATCCCTTCGTCCGCATCCCATTTTTGCGTACGAGATTTTTACTGGAAGTAAAAATAATGGGGAGTAAAAATTTCGTGGAGGGAGTAATTTTTTCGTGCCTTGGGGAGTTCTTTTCTCGTACGAAAAGTGTACTCGGAGTAAGAATTTCGTACGAAATATTTACTCCGGAGTAAATTTTTCGTGGAGTAAAAATGTCGTGTTACACAGGTCAACTTTACGTAAGTATCACGTTTCTACGAGTTGGAAGGATTTATGTTTTAGGATTGTGTAATTAATTTTGATTTTTGGATAACGGCTGTCCTGTTGGAAGCCAATGACGGAAGACTCGTGGGGAGAGGGAGGGCGGAGGGGGGAGGGGGGGGGGTGGGAGTCAGGGAAGGAGAAGGAGGGGGGTGTCGAAGAAGGTTTGGGGTGGGGTTGGGGGGTTATAGAGGGTAAAGGGGGACTGGAGAGAAGATGATTTGTTCCTCTCAAACTGCCCGCCCGTTGCACCAACAAACGACTTTGTGACTCATTACCGAACAAACGCCGAGTGTTGAAAGTGTTTATTAAAAGATTCCGCCTTCACACAAACTACGCCTTTCTTCTTACCATGCACACGACCGTTTTCCTATGATAACAAACAGAGCAATTTCCTTTTGATGCTCCACTTCTCACGCATGTAATTCTTCCATTTCACGAGTGTTTGTGGTTTGATGATAACGAGTGGTGTAAAGTGACAAAGAGAATTGTGTCGGCATGGTGTCTGTCTGAGATGTTTGCTTTTGCTTCACGTGCTCGGAAGCAACTCCCTCTCTCGGGGGCCTGTGTGCCTATACTTCATATCTTTCAAGAGCTCAGCGTGTATCTGTTGCGATTTTTTTGGTTGTATTTGTTGTTCAGGGTGGTTCTTTGACAATCGCGCTAATATTACGTTATGCGCGGTCAGTTAGACTAAACTGGAAATATATGCCATTATTTTATGGTTTGTCCAGAATTTCTGGTGTAAATGCCTTTGTAGAAATTATGTTACTGTGAGGTGCATGACATCTTCTGTAAAAATGTTAGCACTTATTTAATAAGGCGAAACAAAAATATATGTTGGCTTAGGGTAACATGACCCAAAACAATAGGGTCGGTAGGTCGGCTTTTAATTTTTTATTTTTTTTACCCTCGTTGTGGTTCGCAAAATGTGCCAGAGGTTGTTTTTTGGGGGATTTTGATTGAGAAATGAAAAAAAAAAGGTTTAAGGGTAGGCGGGGAAAAAAAGGGTCGGTCGGGTTACCCTAAACCAACATATATTTTTGTTTGGCCTAACAGCCAGGGACACCGACATGGACAGGTAGACAGACATACAGACGAACAATATATCTGCTGCGCGTACGCAGTGAGAGAGAGAGAGAGAGAGAGAGAGAGAGAGAGAGAGAGAGAGAGAGAGAGAGAGAGAGAGAGAGAGAGAGAGAGAGAGAGAACTTTGAACTTTGAACTTTGAACTTTATTACAGGAAAGATAGCATTAGGTCCGTAGGACCTTTCTTACAGCTAGTCCTGATCTAAGCAAAATGGTTATAATCGAAATGGGAATACATAGGAACAAACTTTTTATGATGAAACGCAGACACACGCAATAATAGTAATATAAGAATAAGATCATTCTTTACAGACATGTGATATACAGATATCACAATACGGGCAATACAACCATACATTATCAGAACACACACCAAGTTGACGCAAGACACACACATGCACATTTCAGAAGGATAGATCGAAGGCATACATACGTTTGAGCAACCAGGCACATCACATTAAAGTGATGTTTGAATGTATTTTTGCAGATGTGTTTTGAATGTTTTAAGGTTACTGATCGATTTTAAGCATGTAGGTAGGGAGTTCCAGACATAGGCTCCCGAGTATGAAAGACTAGTTTTAAATATGTCAATGCGTGGCTTCGGGCAGGTCAGATTATGCTTGAAGGTGGAATACCGAGAAGGAGTTGATTGAAACAAGTGAGTTAGATATTCGGGTGCTTGGTCACGTAGGATCTTGTGCATGAAAACTGATTTATTAAATAAAAGCTGTTGTTTAAGTTGAGGTATATTGAGGGCTGTCAGTTTTGCGTCAGTAGTTAGTGATGGGTCAGGCAGAATGAGTTTAGCTGACCTTCGATGACGAGAATTTATAGTTTTGAATAATGCATCACTACAGCCATCCCAGATGACAGAGGCATAATCAATGTGAGGTTTGATGTGGGCGTTGTAGAACATTTTTCGGGCGTCTAAACTTATGACTGACTGAAGTTTTGAGAGAGAGACACACACACACACACACACACACACACACACACACACACACACACACACACACACACACACACACACACACACACACACTCAAACACAGACAGAGTAAGAAAGAGAGAGATAGAGAGACAATGAGAACGTGAGAGAGAGACATTGAGAGAGAAAGAAAGAGACAGAGAGAGACAGACAGACAGACAGACAGACAGACAGACAGACAGACAGACAGACAGACAGACAGACAGACAGACAGACAGACAGACAGACAGACAGACAGACAGAAAGACCAACAGACCAAACCAGAAAACAACACATCAGACAAAACCGAACAAACCCAAAATTCACCACCACGAAAATGTGAGTACATTTCTACCATTGCACCATCGTGTCTATATTTCTTAAACACGCCCAGTCAAAGTGCCGAGAGTGCAAACAAACCGAAAGAAAGGGCGGCCATCTTTGCTGGGATATTTCAGCAAACTATAGCCCAGACAATGGTCATATCTTTCGCTTTGTGTGCTCAAATAGGCCTGGCCCTCTGACAAATCAGCACGAGACATTAAGGGGGGCCTGACTACATGAAAGAAAATGGATTGCTATTGAAGCCATGCCGTTTTTCTTAGTTTCCGCGAGAGCCAAGGCGGGTTTTTATAAGACAGTGAAAAGTTCGCGCATCTTAGAGATTTCATAACGATTGGATGGTTTTATTGAGTACTGTGTTTATCAAGTTATCAAATGCATTATATTAGTGCTTTTGTCAGCAAGAGACTTTCTTATTTCCGGATGCGTGTCGAATTCTGTTGTCCCCGCTGATTTCCAAATCGCAAGGAACTACAGTACATGTAAATAGATTAAACTAGAGCTTTGCTTGGTTTTTTTGCATACATGATTCCATGGCATTGTACAAACAAAATCAACGACGAATGAACCACTGCTTAAACCAAGTATGTCTAAGTCTAGCTTAGAGAAACGTCTGATATGAGAATATGAATCTCCCCATGAAACATACCAAGTAGTACTGATTTCATGCCACACAGAGTCACTCTTGAACGTACGGCGCTCAAGAGAGCTTTGCACCATTTATCACGGGCCGTGTAGTGGTGAACCCAGACAGCTTACATAGTGAAAGGCTCTAAACTTGACAACCCTTTGTCAACGAAAGACCGTTATCTTCAACAAAAGACGCCCGGATAAAACTGGGCTGAGCTAAATCCTGATATCTGTCTATCATGTCACCGAAGCAGGCACAGCAATTATTACCATTTGTCAGAAAGCATTGTATAGTACCTACGTATCTCTTTGCTACGGCGAATGTCAAGGGTAGCATTGTACTAAACAGAGCGTATAATTATCTTCGCGACGGCAAGCGTTGGACTGAACTCCGATGATAAGATCTGAGACACAGAGGGACGTGAACGTTCTAAATGAATACGACATGTGCAATATGGTAAGTGAGAGTTATGACGAACCGATCTCCTGGCACCAGAGACAATTAAGAGCATCGACATGAACAAGCGATGTTCATCCACAAAAAAGGATGATCGCCGCAAGCTCATATATATGTTCCTCAGTCCCCAAGGAACTCTAACTTCCTTAACACTTTCTACCCCACCGATGTTGACCAAGTTTTTTTTAGCCGAGACCATGCAGCTGTGCTGCAGCAGGTCCCTCAGAATTGTAATAACTGTAGAAACTGTGTATCAACACACGCTGGAATGCAGGCGTTAGATCGACGTTACAGGAAGCGACTGAAGCTAACAGTGATTTGATTTGATTGTTGTTGCTTTTTGGGTCCAGCGGACCATATAGGCCAAATCAGGACCCCAAGCTAACAGTCTGAGCGAATATATCCGTACCTGGTCAGATAGAGCCATATGAGTGGGTACGGATATATCCTTACCTGGGAGACAATGAGTTAACTAACTTACGTGCACAGTCATACACACAAACCAGCTTTTGTTCCTGGCCGGACATACTCCTCAGATCAAGACTGCTTTTTTTTTTACGAAGATAGATGACTTGGTCTCATAGCGTCAGCTTAGTTGATACAATGATAGTCGTTTCCACATAAGAGCAAGGATTAGGGATTGTGCAGTTTGTATATATATATATGGCTGAAGGAGTGACGTATTTACTGTGGGGGTTGGGCCCGACTGTATGAAGCTCCCGGGATGACTTTGGCACAACAACGCTATCTGTCTGGGCAAACATGGTCATGGTTAAGCTTTGTTCTGCAGACTTTCCCTTTTCTTTTTCCTGTTATAACAGTAGGCTTGCCTTCAGCTATCGCGATGTGTTGAAGTGTGTATGTTTAAAACATGATGATATTACAAACAGAGGCTTAGGCGTAATGACAACTCAAGGGATAACTTTCAACCGCCTGGTGTTCAACATTTGTTCTACTTTGAATTTGATTTGTTAACCGCTGCCATGGAAAATAACATCAAAACATTTAGTCAATAGAATGGCCAATGATAAAGAAACGGAACACAGCGCCTGTTTTTGCCGAGTCCTATGGGCTTGCCGAAACCGTTCTCAACCGTATTTGGATATCCGGGAAAAAATAAGGAATACATTGCAACAATTTTAATGTCATCACTAATTTGTTCATTCATTGTTAAGCCTCCGAGATGAAAGACAATTTTTACTGTTGAGACCAGTGTTTGCAATACTTCATCACCATCTCAAATGCCCTCTTGTCTGAAGCACCGGGTTCGCTGACATCTTATACTCGCTACAGAGTTTATGTTGAGTTTTGTTATAGGCGGCTATTCATATATATATATGACTAAGTGCCAAAAGGTGCTCACAGAACAGAAGACGACTTTGTTTTACAATAAAAATGTTTCTAAAAACGTGTGTCTGCTGAAAATTGGTGTGTGTGTGGATGAATGTGCGAAGAGATAGTGGACATAATTTCGTGTGTCTGACTTGAACGGTTTTGAAGTTATCTTTGTTTAAAGTCAAAAATAACGCCAAAACCGGCCATCTGAAAAAGGACATCGTGATACCTCGTGTTTTGAATATGCCACAGAAAAATAACAAGAAGCACAAATGAATTGCATTTAGTTTGATTGAATGCCTGAAACATCGCTTTACAGACGAGACCAAACGTCAAATCTAAATCTCGAGAGAATTTTTTTTTTTCGATAACCGAATTTTAAGGTGTCGCACGCAAGATGATTCGTCATCACGGCATACATTTTTCAATCGCAGATATTTACTAAATTTCTTTTTCAAAAACTCTGGAATTGATGTCGACACGTCAAGCGATAACGGTGTATCAAACTGCTGTCTTTCAAGTAATCCAGCAAAGACTGCAGAACTTTTGAACAGCATTTTTGAAAACGATTTGAAAATTTCGTCATATCTTGCGTGCGACAAAATGTTCGGTAATTAACGGTTATTTTCTTTTAAAAACAAAATTTACATGTACAAAGATCTACTTCATTTACGGAACCACGTGACACATTCTGTGTTCAAAATTTGTGAAGAAATCACGAACCACGATTGCGCTATCAAGTGTTGAAATTATGTCGTCAACATCTTTTCAGATCTTGCGTGCGACACCTTCTTGCGTTCAACATAAAATGTCACTACCTTATCGAGTTTAATGGGTAAAACTAACTATTTGTTGTCTTAGTTTAATCTTCTTAATTAAAAGCGTAATAAAACCGAACTTCTAAGATGAATTTTAATTGAGATTAGCGAAAGAGCGGGCACGCAAGTCGACCTTAAAGTAAAAGAATGATAACACGAGCGTTTGTCGTGTTGTCTTGCGTGCAACACATTGTCCAAAAAGGAAAATGTATATTTTTCTCAGACGTTTTTTAAGTTGAAACCTTGAAACTTCACACACATTTGGGGTTTAATCGCCCCCATGCATGGTAAAAGTCTTGTTGACCCTTGTCAGATTTCAAGGTCACGGCTGGGTCACATGTGGTTCAGAAAACGGATGAAACATATTTTTTCAGAGATTTTTGAAGCTAGAACCTTCAAACTTCAAACAACGCTTTTGCTTAATGATTGTTCAACATGGAGAATTCAAGGTTGATCCTTGAGAAATGTGAAGGTCATAGCAGGGTCTCGTGTGGGTAAAAAAAAAAACATAACCTTTTTCTCAGAGTTTTTCAAAGCAAGAACCTTGAAAGTTCACATTTTTGGGCTTAATAGCCCCCATACACGGTTAAAGTCTTGTTGACCTTTGTCGAATCTCAAGGTCACATGGGCAAATCAAAAACACGAAAATGCATCATTATCTCAGTTTTTTTTAAAGGGAGAGCCTTCAAACATCACACAACTCTCAACTCCGACTTAAAGAAGTTAAGGTAGATCCTTGTCACATGTCAAGGTCACAGAAAGGTCTCGTACGGGTAAAACAAACAAAACAAACAGATAATATTCATTTTTTCAGCTTTGTTGTTAGCTAGAATAGAGGCACATGCCACCATTCCATTCAACATGACTCATAGAAATGTATGATGTATGACGTAATTGCATTGTGTGTAATGACGCGGCTGCCTCTGTAGTTATTCCAGCCTTTGAAGAAATGGCGTTTTTCCTTGCTTGGACACATTTTTCCTTTTCTTGGATGTTTCAGGAGTTTGGGTGAGTTTGGTGTATATGGTTGAACACAATTTAAAATTTGCATAAAAGTGTATTAAAATAAACAGTGGTAGCCAGTCTCACCTGTTGTGTCGACAATTTAATCTCTTTTGTGTGACCTCAACTTGACCCCTCTGAATGCTCTCAATCATGGAAATTGACCACACTTTGATTATAACCAAACAACATCAAAACTTTGGAATGTGTGAAGTTTCAAAGGTGTTGCTTAAAAGGCGTTCGTGAAAATGACAATTGTATGTGTCTGACTTCAATGCGACCCCGCTGCGACCTTGACGTTTGATTTTATCAACCAGACTTTCATCATGTGTGAATGACTTCAAACACTATAAAACTAGTTGAAGAAATTGACAATTTTTCAAAGTTTAAGCCAGATGGCACTGCTGTGACCTTGAAATTTGACAAACATTAACCAGGCGGTCACCTTTTTTAGAAAATATCCTTAAAGGATCTTTAACCTTACTGTGACCTTGGAATTTGATGAGGTTTAATTTAACTTGCGTAGTGTGCCAAGTTTCAAGGCCCTAGCTTCAAAAACATATGAGAAAACCTCATTGAAAAATGTATATGTTTGACCTCAACGCGACCCTGCTGTGACCTTGACTTTTTCAACCAGACTTTAATCGTGTGTGAACATTATACACTAGAACTGTGTGTATTTTCAAAGCTCGTGCTATAAACGCGCTGAATAAATTGAAAATATTCCACATTTGGACCAGATGTGACCCCGCTGTGACCTTGAACTTTGACAAAGATTGCCCAGCAGGTCACTTTTAATGAGGTTTTATAAAAATGCTGAAAGTATGTGAAGTATGTAAAGTCTAACTGATCTAGTATTAAAACATGTAAGACGTGACAACGACAATTTTCCAGTTTGCAAAGGAAATTTAACCTCGCTGTGACCTTGAAATTCAATGTTGTTTAATGTGATGTGCACCATACCTGGAGGTCATTATACTTTGGTTGTGTGCCAAGTTTCAAAGCCCTAGCTTTAAAAACGTGCGAGATAACCTTAATGCTATGACTCAGTGCCGTTTTGAATGATATAACGAACAAAATTATCGTTATTTGTAAAATCATTTGGGTAAATTTATCTTTTCTTTTCGTAATTGGGTTCCAGCATCTGTTGTCTTAACAAAAATCACAATATCAGTCGTGTTTGTCAACTTTTATTTTTTAGCCCCTTTGTCCGCTTTTCGTGCGCACCTTTTGGCACTTAGTCATATATATATATATGTGTGTGTGTGTATGTGTGTGTGTGTGTGTGTGTGTGTGTGTGTGTGTGTGTGTGTGTGTGTGTGTGTGTGTGTATATATATGCGTGTGTGTGTGTGTGTGTGTGTGTGTGTGTGTGTGTGTGTGTGTGTGAAATCAGAAGTATTAGAAACCCCAGTCAATAAAATAACGAGAGCAAAGGCATGGGATCCAGTATTGTGTGTGTGTGTGTGTGTGTGTGTGTGTGTGTGTGTGTGTGTGTGTGTGTGTGTGTGTGTGTGCATGTCTGAGCTGCACCTACAGCAAGATCTTGGCCGTTTTGGTCAGTCGCTCGCAGTATACTGATAAATGTTACCAAGATTGATATCCGCACATACATGACTGCTCAAGCTTTCTCTGTAACTCCCCACCCTCAACAACAACAACAACAACAACACCACCACCAACAACAACAACAACAACAGCAACAACAACGACGACGACAACAACAACAACAACAACAACAACAACAAAAGGCAGCCAAATGAAAATGGGTCTATTTTATGGACCATCTTGTAAACCTATATAAGGACAGGAGTCCTGATGACGCATCACGTGTTTCGCATAACGTCACAATAGTGAGACAACGGTGTCGCTTTACACAATCCATACAATTCCCTGTTCTTTTTCTAGTCTGCCGACAAAAGATACCCGGAACTCGAAATCTGTATACACGTTTTGTTGTTGTTGATGTTGATTTTTTTAAAGGAGCTTTGTTTCATTTAATCTATATTTTTTAGTTCTTGTCGTCGTTCATCAAAATTGTACTGTCGCGTTTACTTATATTGCTGCGGTTGCTATTGTTGTCGTTGTTGTCGTTGTTGTTGATGTTGTTGTTCTCCAGTATCTGCTGTCGTTCAAATGAAGGGATACTTTGATGCTTGCTGCACATTTCTCCACTTTCTAGTCTTCACTATCTGCTGTTGTTTTAATGAGGGGATATATTGATGCTTGCTGCACAATTCTCCACTTCTACTGTTTCCAGTATCTTCTGTCGTTTCAAAGAGGGGATACTTTGATGCTTGATGAGGGAATATATTGATGCTTGCTGCACAATTCTCCACTTCTACTGTTTCCAGTATCTATTCTGCTGTCGTTTTAAAGAGGGGATACTTTGATGCTTGATGAGGGAATATATTGATGCTTGCTGCACAATTCTCCACTTCTACTGTTTCCAGTATCTGCTGTCGTTTTAAAGAGGGGATACTTTGATGCTTGATGAGGGAATATATTGATGCTTGCTGCACAATTCTCCACTTCTACTGTTTCCAGTATCTGCTGTCGTTTTAAAGAGGGGATACTTTGATGCTTGATGAGGGAATATATTGATGCTTGCTGCACAATTCTCCACTTCTACTGTTTCCAGTATATGCTGTCGTTTTAAAGAGGGGATACTTTGATGCTTGATGAGGGAATATATTGATGCTTGCTGCACAATTCTCGACTTCTACTGTCTCCAGTATCTGCTGTCGTTTTAATGAGGGGATAATGTGATGCTTGCTGCACAATTCCCCACTTACACTGTCTCCAGTATCTGCTGTCGTTTTAATTAGCGGATACTTTGATGCTTATTACACATATGTCCACTTCTAGAGGAGGAATGTATGTGTAAGCAGTACTCCTGTAACCTGGCACGACAAATCTGTACTTTGTGCTTTTGTCTTGTACCCGGGGTATCGCATGTCCCTTCATCCGCCTTTCTTCTCGCACCCGGTTTTGTTTCCCCCCCCTGTCTCATGGGCGATCACTCGACACCTTGTTTTCTTTGCATAATGTCTCCTTGTGCGCCTTGTTTGTGTTGTCTGGTCTGTGACAAACAACCCCAAGGAAGGGGGTTTACAATGTACATTGTGTAGCCTCTCTGTGGAAGGATTAGGGTGATCGCTTGGAGAAAAAGAATTCCCAGTAGGTCCAAGAGTGTTTTTGTTGTATTTCACTTTTCTTCAGGGAGTGGAATGTTTGTGAGAAAAATAATTGAATTGTGTTTCTAACCAGATTTATTAAGTTTCGTGAACTTCCGTTTGGTGTCCGTGTAGAAATTCATGAACAAAGACTAGGCAAGGCAGTATGACAAATTTTGACGCAGCAGCATTTTTCTCTTACATAGCTGTCTGATAATCAGAGAAATTGAAAAATGTATCATACCTCCAGGCGTTTATGATAATGAAAGGAGATTCAGGAGACATTTTGATTTTTTTTCATGACTCATTGTTGTTAACTGCTGAGTGTTCGTAAACTTTTCTTCAATCAGTGAGTTGTGGTCCGAGACAATTAGCACTTATACTGAAGGACCCAGTCATTCGTAAAATGATTGTTAATTTGGCTTTGGCAGATTGATTTGCCGTGGACGGACATTTACTTTATGAGAATCGCCCATTACTGTCCGAAACAACAACACCACCCCAGGGCTGTTTCGTTTTGAAGGGACGTCTTGACTTAATGTGCGCATTTATCTGCCATGGAGTACAATGTTCAAGATTTGACCGAAAGGTAAGCAACCTTAACAACATCTAGCTGTATTTGATTTTGATTTTATCGATTCTGTCTGTTTTCGATATGATGTATTGATTTCGCTTCTGTTGTTCTTCATCTTAGTCTTCTCGCAGTTTTCTGACTTGTTCTATTTGCATAAAAAGATAACTGCAACAGTATATTTTTAGATATAATACTTCAGTTGACTGGATAATGTTATCTAGAGCTGGGATATCTTGATGGTTTGTTATCTTGCATGGATACTTGCTGTTATTAGCTTAGGTCGTCTTTCTTTCGTTCTTTCTTTCTTTCTTTCTTTCTTTCTTTCATGTCTCTCGCCTTTCTCTCTTCTTTCTGATTGCCATATTCAGTGGAATTAGCAAAGGAGCCAAGAAACAACGGGGGAAATGAATAAATAACAAAATAAAACTAAACAAACAAACACACAAACAAACAAACAAACACAAAACCAAAAAGAACTTTGTTTTTATTCCGGTCAGCATTTTCTATTATATGAACATACCTGCACATTTGTTTACTAACAAAGACTCTCTCTGTATTCCTGTCTACGTTTCTATGTCCATATCTCTGTGTCTCCGTTGAAATCTGTGCATCAGTTTTCACATGTTTTTTTCTTTCTTTCTTTGTAAAACATCGATGAATATCAAGGCAACATGGTATGTCAGAGTGCCTCGTTCTATCTTTGTGGTCGCGTGTCCGTTCTCCAGCCCCCGTCCCATCACCCCTACCGAAAAATCGGTGCTAATTATAAAACTCCGTGCCGCCAGCTTCGCGAAGTATACTTCGCGTATTCGACCTCACCCAGTTTAAGACAGGCTTTATCCCATGTAAAAAGCCTTGCCAGATCTGGTTTAGGGCACTGGGGCGGGGATATAGCTCAGTTGGTAGCGCGCTGGATTTGTATTCAGTTGGCCGCTGTTAGCGTGAGTTCGATCCCAGGTTCGGCGGAAATTTATTTCACAGAGTCAACTTTGTGTGCAGACTCTCTTCGGTGTCCGAACCTCCCCCCGTGTACACTACATTGGGTGTGCACGTTAAAGATCCCACGATTGACAAAAGGGTCTTTCCTGGCAAAATTGCTTAGGCACAGTTAATAATTGTCTACCTATACCCGTGTGACTTGGAATAATAGGCCGTGAAAGGTAAATATGCGCCGAAATGGCTGCAATCTACTGGCCGTATAAAATTTCATCTCACACGGCATCACTGCAGAGCGCCTAGAACTGTACCCACGGAATATGCGCGATATAAGACTCATTGATTGATTGATTGATAGTGTGTCGAACAGTTCATATGGGCAGGATTGTGCCTTTACATTGAATAAACAACCCAACAACAACCAATTAATGCCGTGAACAATCACACAGCTAAAAACAGACTCTTCCAAAGCTTTTGAACACCAAGTAAGATCTCCTGGGAAGATTTTAACGTCCGAAACAACCATAAACCGCGCTCGCTACAAACCGAAAGGGATGAAGTGAATTTGTAATTCAACTTTTCCCTGCATAAACCTTACCATAAACAAGCCATAAACCCGGTGGGAGTCGGGCAGGGATGGTTGCTACCCCCTGCTTTATTTGGCCATATTTCACGCCATCGCCATTGTTGCGAAAGCGAGTCACATCTGCCTTTGGGTGTGTGGGGAAACAGTTATTGTTGTTTGTCATATGCACCTGGTTTGGTGACGATGACACAAAGGTACATTAAAAACATGTTTTTTTTAGGTTTTTTTTACAGAATTAATCATTGAAGTGGCTGAATGCCTTGCAAAACATTTTTAATTTATTGAGACGTAAACACGTGTGAAGCTTAACTTGAGAAGACTAGCCGCGAAACTTATGTAAATGTGGGTGAGCAAGTGAATTAGCGAAAAAATGAGTTGCTGAGTGGATCTCCCTCCGTCTCTCTTCCCTCCCTCCCTTCCCTCTCCCCTCTCTCTTCTCTCACACTTACTCACGCATGCACGCATGGAAACAGATATTCTCTCTCTCTCTCTCTCTCTTCTCTCTCTCTTCTCTCTCTCCCTCTCTCTCTCCCTCTCTCTCTTCTCTCTCTCCCTCTCTCTCTCCCTCTCTCTCTCTCTATCTCTCTCTCTTTCGCATGCACGCACACAGGGACGCAGGCAGGTACGCACGCACGCACGCACGCACGCACGCACGCACACACACACACACACACACACACACACACATACACACACACACACACACTCACACACACGCGCACACGCACACACATGTAATGTGAAATGTATATCTTTGAAGACATGAGGTATTATGCTATATAATATTATATTCTATTCCAAATGAATGATGAGGATGACACTGCTTTTCACCGATGGTAACTTCATAATGCAACAAAAGCATCTGTGCAGAACTGGTTTAGAAGCCCAGACAAAGATATGCGTCGTACCAAGTCAAACAGGATGCAATGTATTATGAAGACAGCACAAAGATTATCAAACGTTTATATGCAAAAAGTTTACATAAATTACGTATACGTTTGTGGAATGTTTGTGTTTTTACTAATAGATCAGTATGTCGGTGGATGGCAGGATGGCGGTCGCCTGTATAATGTGTGTGTGTGTGTGTGTGTGTGTGTGTGTGTGTGTGTGTGTGTGTGTGTGTGTGTGAGTGTGTATGTATGTGTGTGTGTGTGTGCGTGTGTGTGTGTATGTGTGTGTGTACGTGTGTGTGATTACGTGCGACTGAGAGGGCGTGTATGTGAGTGTGTATGTGTGTGTGTGTGTGTGTGTGTGTGTGTGTGTGTGTGTGTGTGTGTGTGTGTGTGTGTGTGTGTACATGAAGCGTTCGTGCGTGCATGCATATGTTTGTGTACTTGTATACCTGGGTACTTCACGTGTGTAAATAAATAAGCCTAAAAAGAGACACTTAAAGTTCAACTTAAATGTCTTCATCAAAGAGATATTATACGAGAGTGTGGATGGTCGAGGTGTAAACAAACGAAGACAGGGAAATCGGGGCAGGAAGAACACCCTAAGGTACAAAGAATTACGGTTAACTTCAGAAAAATCCAGTTTGAGAGACGAGAGGGACAAAAGGACTAGAATAGACAAAAATTGCATTGTATAAAGAAATAATTGGAGACCATACTACCGTAACGCAGAGACACTTTTGTCACTAACAATAACCTGAGTGAAACTACAAAGGGGCAACTGAACAGTGACGAATTTAAATGCACACTCCTTCCCGTAAAAACAGTTTGCCTCAACATCTCTCATCATTAGTGTCTAAACAGTGGCACCTACAGCACAGACAAACCCCAAAATCAAATTAACAAAATAAAGGTTCTCGCATTAAAATCGACCCCAAAAACACCCACAGAAATGCAACAACGCGTCATGTTTCGCA
>NC_090251.1:36573436-36588436 GCF_037325665.1 Littorina saxatilis | reverse complement strand
GTTGAATTTTATTTGTTAGTAACACCCACGTCCATTTGCTGAGTTTAAAAAAAAATAAAAAATAGGAGAAAAAAAATATGTTCAGCACAAAATGCACCCGTCTGTCTGCGCCCGCGTCTGTTTCTGTCTTTGTCTCTGTTTCCCTGTCTCTCCTGAGGTCGCTCTCTTTCGCCATTTTTGTCAATCTATGTCACCCCCACCCCACCCCCCCACTCCCCCCCACATACACACACACACTTTTCTCAGTGTCCCTCTGTTCTTGCTAATTCAAGTACCCCCCCCCCCCCCCCCCCCGACCCCACCTCCCCCTTTAATGCATACTTTCTATTTTCTTTGCAAGTTTGTCAAATTTTGAAAAAAAAGGGCAGCCCTCCCTGATACTTTCTCTTTTCTTTGCACCTTTTTGTGTTTTGAAAAAATCAGTGCACCTCCCTCGAGATTCTATTCTCTCAGAGTCTCGTGCAAAAAAATTTAAAAATCTCCGATTTCTTCAACGAAACAATATCGGGTTCATGATGTAGAAACCTTCAGTGATGCTAGGTACTGCGTTCTATTGTGTTTTGTGTTCACAGTAATACGAGAAATAGAAATAATGTACAGAATGCCGGTTTCACATTTCTTCCAAACCGCCTATCGTTTTCGTATACAAAAGAAACTGGCACCCTGGAACGTATTGTTTATTGTGGTGCAGTGCTGTTTAGGGTTTTGTCTGGTTGTAATTTGATCACCAAGAATTGTAAGTATACGTCTAGGGTGTTAAATTTCATCGTTTCAGGTTACATGTTCTTTTGTGAGTTGCGGTGTATGTTTCGTTCTCCAGTTGCCATCTATGTTTCTTTGCGTGCGAGATTTTACTTATCTTTTTGTGAGTATTTACTTTTCTACAAAAGTCGTTCTTATTACTTTTTCTTGGCTCTTTATCTGTTTGTTATACTTGTCATTTTGCTGGAGTACTTTACTTATTGTTTGTGTGTGTGTGTGTGTGTGTGTGTGTGTGTGTGTGCATGTGTGCGGCATGCTGTGTGTGGTTGTGTGTGTGTGTGTGTTTGTGTGAGTATATGTGTGCGTGTGAGTGTGTGTGCATGTGTGTGTGAGTGTGTGTGCGTGTGTGTGTGAGTGGGCGTTTCCTGTGCTCTTTTCCTCTCTCTCTTTTACTGTTGAGTAAAGCGCACAATCACCAGATATGAACATTTCACCAGTTTCCTTGTGGATGCGTCGTACACGCACATGATACAAAGCAAAGACATACACACCTACTCACTGGGTCGATACGACAGACAGTCAGACAGACAGACAGACAGACAGGCAGAGACACACACACAGACAAACACACAGACAGAAAAACACGCAGTCAGACACAAAAACAAACACACGCACGCAAGCATGCAGGCACGCACGCACACCGCGTACACACGCATTTACTCACATAGGCACGCACACACACACACACACACACACACACACACACACACACACACACACACACAAACACAAACACAAACACACACACACTCACACACACAAACACAAACACACACACACACTCACACACGCACGCATGCACGCATAGACACACACACATACACACACACACATACACGCACGCACGCATGCACACACACAGAAACCTTAAAAGTCTTTCAACCCATTCCCCGATTCCCAACCTTTCTGGAGGCAGGATCGCAGCATCAAAAGAAACACAACCCACAATTAATGATACCCTGTACACACCTCTTTATCGTCAACCATAAGTAAAGCGCCTTCAAGGGGGTAATTGTGGATTTAATTTAGTAAGCACCTGGACCTAAGATAGATTACCGGCTGTAATTCCTTTACCTTTGGCCGCAATTAATTAGAATTAGAGCTATTTTAATAACGTGAGGGTTCTTAGCATCCTCATATCGTCGCACGATAAATGGTTTTCATCAACTTTTGATCGTGTGTTCACCCGACATAAAGAGATACGGGGTCTCGGTCGACAGGTATATGTTTTAAAGGATGCACGGCCAAGCACAAGATGAAAGACTATGTTTAAAGGCGCAGTCCTTCCGGTGACAACAATTCGGCTCACCATCTTGGACTTAAAAAATGCGACCCTTTGACCGACATGGGTATGGGTTTTATTTTGTTTGGTTGTATAGTATTGTTGTATTTGTCCGCTCAATTTGTATACATATATCAACTGTCTGATTTGTTACCTTTTTTTGGTTAAAATTATATCTTTGTTTCAAAGCCCTCTGGGCCCAAAACAATAAAATACTTGACTTGACTTGACTTGTTAGGGTTAGGATTAGGGTAAGGGTTAGGTTGTTCACGATCTGATTAATCTCCCCATGTTAGCGCATGCGCATTGACCGCATTGAGATGGATTGTTCAGGCAGAGATTTCCGTTCGTGACACCGGACCTAAGTAGGGTGAGGGGGGGGAATTCCCAATTGTGGTAGGGGTACATCAGTTGAGGGTGCAAACCCGAACCTCCTAAGGGGGTCCGGAGGCATTAAATCCCCCTCCCCCCCCCGAAGCATTTTTTGAAATCTAGATTAAATATCTGCAATCTGGCGCATTCTGGGAGTATTTGTCATGAGTTTTAAAGACAAAACAAAACTATTATGTTGTTTACCCTTGGAGGAGGTACATGGTCAAGCCAGGGTGGGGGTGGGGGGGGGGGGGATCTGGGCAACAGGACCCCCCCCCCCCCCCTGGGTCCGGCTCTGAGGGTTTTACATGGAATAAGACCATCCTTTTAATAACACTCATGAATATCGTAGGAAGCGAGATGTTGACTGCTTCCTGTGCAGAGGTCGATTTTTTTTTATGAAATAACCTCGCAGGTTGACGCGAGTGACGTTCATTAATAAATTAGTATGGCTCAGAAAGCAACCAGACTGTTGATTTTTGTGTATGTGTCTAAGTGGAAGCCTGGTCTTATCATATGTCAAATACTAGTCACATCAGTCAGAGACAGATTTGTGTGTATGTGTCTAAGTGGAAGCCTGGTCTTATCATATGTAAAATACTAGTCACATCAGTCAGAGACAGATTTTTCAAATTAAGTCATTTTTGCGTGTTAACTAGGTCTTTATAAAGACCACCCTGTATTGAACCTCGAGCACTACTGGGTCACCAGGTAACCACGTAAAATTCAGCGGACAACCATCGTTTGAACGTATGAAATATGCGTTGGAAAGGAATTTACAATTTAAAAAAAAAACTGGTGGTATAACTGGCTGTGAGGCCTAGCCAAGGAGTTTAACTCCACTGTTTGTAAGTAATTATCATGAAGAAATAATTAGCATCCAAGCCCTAACAATTATTTCACTCAGAAAATCATACTGGTCTGATTGTCTTAAAGCCATTTTGAGAGGAATACACATAAATACATGTACAGTTTTTATATTTTTTTAAATAGAAGGGATCAGTCAAGTACCAGAGGGTTGCAAATGAGCTATACTTTACCCCAAAAAAGTGATTTTCATTCGGGCTACTGACTCAAGCACACTATTATTACAAATGTCAAAGTAAATCATAGAGAATAAACGTTATATATATAGCCTATATAACCAATATATTATTGATATCAACATACCTTGAATCAGTGTTTGCAGTAGAGAGAGAGAGAGAGAGAGAGAGAGAGAGAGAGAGAGAGAGAGAGAGAGAGAGAGAGACAGACAGACAGACAGACAGACAGACAGACAGACAAAGAGGCAGCCAGATAGACGGACAGAGAGAGAGAGAGAGACAGACAGAGATAAGTAGAATACAACCGCTGATTGTTGGATCTTATCCATTACAGGAAGAAGTTATCTGAATTCTGTAGTCTGCGTTCGAGAAGTTTTACTGCAAACACTTGAAATAAACTCTCAGATTGCAAGTATTTGAGCCTACAAAAAATGCGAGTGTTACTTTTCGGTGACAGTTTTGTAGTTTTCTTTATCACCTGGTCCTTCATTCCTTCTTTTACTTAAAGCTAAGTAATTTGGACTCTTTTATATCAGGATTAAGATGTTAAACTCTCCTGGTTTAGGGTATTTTATTTTGAGTGTGACTCTCTGGATTATGTAAGTTATCCATTGGTATTTAACTCACCCCTGTGCAGATGTATATCAGTTCTCTTTAAACTTACGTCAATGCTGTAAATAGAGCTTAAACAATGACCACGAGTTGATTACTGGAAAATAAACCACTCGTGGGTATTTGCAGCCGCTTGGTAATTCACGAGTGTGCGGCAGTAATCAACGAGTTGTCATTGTTTAAGCTATTTATACAAAAAACAACACGGGTCGAACATGCAGTCATGCAGACGACATTTTGTAGGCAATTTCATTTCAGCCTAATCACTTAGACTGAGTGTCAAATGCGCGTCATTCAAATAGTCCCTATTGTTTTACTTTATTCTTAGTCTCCGACTCGTCGGCATTATACTTGTCTCGTCTAAATATCGGACCCTATTGCTACGATTAAAACACAATAGCGTTTATATAGCTATTCTGACATTACATTCTGTGTTAAAATCATGTTTTTGTCAGCAACAATGACCAGAATGGTCCATGTCGTTGACTGATTGCAGACGACGGTTCCCTTTCCGCATGAAGCCACGGAAATAACCGAACATTGAAAAACCCACGGACATGTATTACGGAGAAAACTCGGGATAACCGGATGTTTAGCATTACGTCAATATGCTAGGAATCATATGACGTCATGACGTATCATGCTTGCCTACGTAGATTGTATGTTCGAAAGTCTGACTTCTGTTGTGAATTCGCGTGGTGAAGACAGCGGTAAATCTGTAGATGATAAGAGAACAAGGATTGTCTCAGAAGAAACGACTAAATGTTTCAGACCGGTAACTTCATTTCAACATTGCACTATATAATGGACGTTCTATGTGACAGGAGAGTTTGCTGATTTTGTGTTAAACATTGGAGTGATCGTCTGCTAGAATCAGAGATAGGTCGCTTCAGATTGCAGCTTCTGGAAATTTGCAAGGTTTGTTGCCTGTTAAAGAACTGGATTTTACACGTAATGTATGTCGTGTACAGTAAGCAACAACAAAAACACACACAAAGCAAATGGCATCGTCTGTCGACTAGTCACAAAAACAAACCTGGCGAGGTATGCGTGTACTTTATACACGTCAGCCATTGTTGTTACAGTTTTGAGTCAACGTTGTATTCTTCCGCAACAGGGTCCAATCGTCTGGGTTTCAAATGATGTCATGTTCTAAAAATAAATTCTAGTATTATACGTTAATTGTATCTGTGATCCAAACATGGCTTTTGGTCAATCGAGATGGAAGTTTATTCCACAAGCCCGTAGGGCGAGTGGAATAAACTGCCATCGAGATTGACCAAAAGGCATGTTTGGATCACAGATCCAATTAACATATATATCTCGACATTCACTGGTCTTAGGGTTTTTGTTTTCAAAGAAGAAAGAAACTTGCTTGAACACGGACCACTTCTCCGAGCAAAATCAACAAACCTAATCACTCGCATTCCACCTCAAGGTCTCGGCCAACCAAGACTATGGCATACTCGTAGCAAAGCCGCCGAATGGTACCGTAAACCAAGAATAGTGACGTAAGAGAATAGAATGTCGTCTTTTGATTTGGAAGTGACGTGTTTCAGAACTTCTTCTGGACAACTCGGATGGTCTTCTGTGTTGTGCCGGTTGGCACGAGATTCTTTTTCTTCTTCGACAGTTCATCCTCCGATACTGTAGCAAAACGTTTCATCTTTTTTTCACTTTCGAGTATGCGGACGACTGAACTTGACCGCTAAAAAGTAGTCCTTTCGGTATTATTACGCCGAGTCTGAACATGAGGTCTGAACATTGTTTTTAGGCAGGATCTAGGTGAAAGCGAGGCTGTTCTTATCTCTGTGTACAGTCGAGAGAGAGAGAAATACATGTCGAGACATTGATTATTTTTTAGCCCTCTTTATTCTTACTTCGAATAATCCACGTGTGATTTTGGTGTAATCAAAGTAGTTCGTTCTAATTTCTCACTTGTCTAAAAATGATCAACTAGATTTAATCCACCCCTCGGTTGCATTACAGGAGTTGTATAAATGAGATTACATTATGTTATGATGTCATGCCCTTTTTATTGCAATGCCATACATTTAGTGACGTCATTTACGGCAGGCAAACTGAGACGTTTTGTGTCGAAACCAAACGTAAACACTCGGGGCCGTTTCATTGGTTCGCTCTTTTGGTTCTTTGTCTTTTTAACTTTTTACCGCCACGCTATCACAACAAAAGCCGTAAAGATCAAATCTTGCAACGATAACATGAGGGTAGTGAAACCATAGAATTAACGTCCGCATTCCAGCCAAAAGGTGGTATCTTGTGTATGGAAAAAGGGAGTCTTTGTCGCCTTTTGAAACACGTGCTTGTTTGATAAGGAAACCAAAAAAACCCGAAGAGGAAATGTAAACTAAGGTGAAAAGATAGACATTGATACAGGATAGTGATCAGAAGATTATGCTGCCTAAGCACGTGCGGGCGTGCACACAAGAAGTTACAGGCAGAGTCACCGGGTAAAACTGAGCTACATAGTTTGGTTCGGTGGGGTTTGTTATGACGTCACCACACACCAAGAATACCTTAGCATTGGGACTGTCTGCTAGCGTTATTGAAATTAAACAGCAGGGATTAAAAAGATAAGCCGATGATCAAAATCTGGACTTGAACGCAGAAGAGTGTGCTTAACTAACCCGTTCCCCTCTTTACATTGATTTAAGTAATTAGGATAAGTACGCAGCATTCTCGAGTTTGCCTTTGCATGTTGCAGTGCAACACAACGAATGTCCCCTGAGCTAATTCGCAAGAAACGTCCCCGAATGCCATTTGAAAGAATCATATTACCTTTAATTATTTTTCGCAAACATTTTTAAAATATGAACACACAAGTTGGCTGATAGGACCATATTTAGCGATTTTAAATAGTGATTTTTCTGCTTTATGTCTATTTCGTACACATCATGTTTTACCGTAATGAAAACTCACGGGGGTTGATTAACCTAATCCAACACGAAGCCAAACCGCATCGAGGCTCGGCTCGCTCGAAATTGTTGCAAAAAAGGGAACTATTGCTTCGAAACAGACAGACAGGCAGACATACATACAGACAGCCAGCCAGCGAGCCAGCCAGCCAGACAATACAATACAATACAATACAATACAATAACTTTATTCATCTTTAAAAGAGAAATTGCATTGCTGAGCTTTTGTGTCCGTAATAAAACATACATAAAACATTCAAAAATAAACATTTGTTCTTTGTCATTCATACATTCTTGTGTTCTTATACATTTCTTCAATTCATACATCAATATTCTATCATAATTATGTACATACATTTATTCTCTTTTAACAGTCTGTCTTCAAACGCATCTCAGAGAGGGAGGCTAGAGATTTGTGTTGTGCCATAGGTAAAATCATGTGCTTAGCTATGAAGTAATGTTATCACATGTTATTTAAGGAAAATGAGTAAAAATGTGTACCAAGCGTATAACATCAGCAAAACTGAGAAAGTACAGCACATTGGTTATCACATAAGAAAGTATATTAAAAATAAATTAACATGCATTCACCATCAACAATGCACAAACGAAAGTCAGCACCTTGCCGGTTATCACATATTGTCTAAGAGAGTAGAATAAGAGTATATAATCATGCAAAACAAAATCAACAATACTGAAACAATACAGAACACTGACCCCGTGCATCAGAGCGACAACACCAGCATCTACCGCCCCACCTGAGAATTGAAGATGTGAATTGCAGATGGAATGAACGAATTTCTGTAGCGTGTGGATCTTGCGGTTGGTTGTCTGAATCTGTTGCTCCTGTCTGTCCGTCTACTGTCAAATTCCGGTCTGAGTGGGTGCGAGTCGTCAGCCAAAATCTTCTGTACCTTGTCAGTCAGTCGTCGTTCATGTGTTGATGTGAAATTGTCCTGCTTCCTCCCAACCACCCCACTTGCTTTCCTGATGAATTTATCTAATCTATCCCTGTCTTGCTTGTTGATGTTGCCACCCCAACACACGGAGCCAAAGTACAACACACTATTGCACGTTGAAGTGTAAAACATCTGAAGGATTTCTTGTCTGATGTTAAAAGACCTGAGTTTTCTCAAAAAGTACAGGCGAGAGTGGAGTTTCTTCACAAGGGCATCAGAGTTTGGTTTCCATGTCAACTTATTGTCTATAATCACCCCCAAATATTTATACTGCTCTACCTTCTCTACGACCCCCCCCTTGATCACTATCTCCCTGTGTACATGTTCCCCCCTCCTGTTGTCCATTATCATTTCCTTTGTCTTCCCCACATTAAGCTCTAAATAGTTGTTTTCACACCACCCCACAAACCTATCTACCTCCTGCCTGTAGTCAGAGTCGTCGTCATCAGTCAGCAGTCCGGTCAGTCCAGTGTCGTCAGCAAACTTGGTCATGGGGCAGGAGTCACTAGAACTTCTAAAATCTGCTGTGTAGAGAGAAAAAAGAAAAGGTGAGAGTACTGTGCCTTGTGGTGCCCCTGTGTTTGTGCAGATTGTGTCTGAAACTGATTGCCCCCCCCCCCCCCCCCACCCTAACATACTGTGGCCCGTTTGTCAGGTAGTCCATAACCCAGAGGATGGTGGCTGCTGGGACATTCATGCTAAAAAGCTTCTCCGCCATTAAATGAGGCTGTATAGTATTAAAAGCGCTGGAAAAATCAAAGAACATCAAGCGAATATAAGAGCCAGGCTTTTCTAAATGAGAGTAGATCTTGTTTAAAACATTCAACACAGCATCATCAACACTCCTGTTTTTCCTGTATGCAAACTGACATGGATCAATAAAATCTTTCACACAATCACTCAGTTTGAACAAAACAACTCTCTCAAAGACTTTCATACAAACAGAAGTAAGTGCCACAGGTCTCAGGTCATTCATGGTTATCACAGTCTCCATATATATTTACACGACAAGAAGTCAGTGAACCCTGCTGTAAGGACGAAGAGACCACACGCACCAGGCCGGCATTATAAAGGTCCACACAAGCCAGCTGTGATGAGAGGTTGAGCAACAATCATCATTGTAAGGAGTGGGGGAGGGGGGAGGGGGGGGGTTGAGCTAGGAAGATGGTGGAGAGGGGGAACTCCCTCTGATAACATTTCTTTGAGACATCCCAACTGCCACTCAACAGAAGTCTTGTCTTGTAGCATTGAGCCTGATGGATCGGCCATGTCGTTAATTGTCCATGTGTTTTAAGGGAAGATGGAGAAGAAAGGGGATACATGCAGTGTTTACGACGGGTATGTGCTGAACTGGCCTCAACGAGGAGGAAACAGCCGTTATCCTCCGCAGACTTGTGTAGATCGCAGCTTTTCACCCCTCGTTCCGAGTTGAACGCCGAGCTACTGTAATGACAGTGAAAGGGTGAAAGTCGATCATTGCGCTGTGTGTAGGGATGTCTTTGCTGGTTTTTTTAAAATTTTATTCATAGGACCATGTACTCCTGATTAGCTGTTTCCTAAACCTTAGAAGACGATTTTCAAACAAGAACTCTTTCATTATTTTCAGCAGTCTGGAGGTGTTAAGAGCCCATTTACCTCGGCCAAGCCTTTCACAACATCCGGAGCATGTTCCTCGCTTCCGATCGGCTTTATCGTGCGATCGGGACGAACAATGAACTATGATGTCTATTGATTGATAATAAATGTAATCAACAGTGATGTTTGCACATACTCCTGTGTTTTGTTGTGTAATTGTGTTCCACATTGTTGATAGTAAAGTAGCGCCGCGAGTCTGAAGTTATTACGTAACAACATTTATCCTACATACGTGAGAGAAGACACTCGTGAGATAATAATCGTTCAAATCACACGTGTGTATATCATGTAAATGAGGTCATGTCAAGCAAGTCTCGCAGGGACCTGTTTTTCCATTGCTTATGATGCCAAAGTCACCGAGACAAACGTCATTATAGAAGAAGAAAAAATTGCGCTCGCTAATTGCCCTCGATGAATTTTTAGAACTAACACGTCACGCCACACTTTCAGAGTGACGTTTCTTTGCTTTGACGTAATAGATTGCACGAGGCTTTAGAAGAGATCGAGGTTCCAAAACAAGCGTCTTCAATTTAGCTGCCTCGACTGCAGGACATTTTTCAGTAAAATACACGTAAGTACAGTATGTAGGATAAACAGAATACTACACGGCTTGCTGTTTTGTACCAGATTTACACTCGTTGCCTTTTCAAGTAGTTCCTCGCTTTCGCTCGCAGTTCAATATTTAAAAAAACAACTCATGTAAATCTGGTACGACACAGCAAGCCATGCATGTAGTATCTATATCTATATACGGCTTGTGTGTGTGTGTGTGTGTGTGTGTGTATCTGTCTGTCTGTCTGTCTGTCACTTCGCGATGCACGGCCAAAGTTCTCGATGGATCTGCTTCAAATTTGGTGGGCATATTCAGGTAGACCCCGGACACAATCTGGTCGATGAAAATTTTCAACACGTGCTCTCAGCGCGCACCGCTAAACCGATTTTGGTTTTTCTGGTTTTTCTGTACATCCATTCCCAGTAACTCTTCCTTATCTTCTCCAGTGTTTTGCGCGTTTATCTCCCTTCCTTCGTGTGGCGTCAATCGCCATTCACCCGGCGAAGCCGGGTACCCGGCGCTCTACTTCTTCCCGGCAAGGCCGGGGTATTCATCTAGTTCTCTCTATATTGGTATTGATAAATCTGGCCATTGGATGTCGCGCAACTGGCATGGCATAAAGTGCATTTAGTACAATAGTGGAATAAAAAATAAAGAGAAGTTCTGAATGCATCTAACTTTGTACCAAAATCGTACAACGGTGTCCCGTTCGTCATTCTACTGGATAAAAGGATACAGTTACAGTACCCAACAGATTCAACGCCTGCAGAACATTTGCTTACATCACGGCTATAGTTTTGATTCGGCCGTCTATCAGCGATGAAACATCTGCTGGATGCTTTTCTTTCTCCTTGTTGTTTTGCTCTTTCTTTTCGCGCCGTTTTGTGTGTGTGTCACGATTGTAGGTGTTGGAGTTGTGCCATCTGCTGGTGAGAGAAAGAGGCTGTTTCTTTGTACGGCATATTGATGTGTGACGTGATGCGTGACCTCTGTTTGTCTGTCTGTCTGTCTGTCAAACTGTGTGTCTGCCAAATATAGTCAGATGGATGGAGAGAGAGAGAGAGAGAGAGAGAGAGAGAGACAGAGAGAGAGACAGACAGACAGACAGACAGACAGAGACAGACAGAGACAGATAGAGAGCAACAGGGGTGTGTGTCTGCCAGATATAAATTATTAGAATGGAGAGAGAGAGAGAGAGAGAGAGAGAGAGAGAGAGAGAGAGAGAGAGGAGAGAGAGAGAGAGAGAGAGAGAGAGAGAGAGAGAGAGAGAGAGAGAGAGAGAGAGAGAATGTTTTACTTGCCTGAAGCCCATTGCCAGTGGGATGGATTTATGGAGGGGGATTCGAACACTCGAATCGAAATCGAATTCGATAGTTTCACGTACAGCAAGTAGTATGTTCATACAGACTGACATGTACATGTCAGACTTGTCGAGCTCTGAACGAGGCTATCAGTGTCCGTTCATTGCTCACGATTTGAAGTTCGATCGCGAAACATGTCTGTTAGTTAACCAAGATAGAACCGAATCATGTCTACCAGAATCTTTTTCCTTGCTTTAACCTGCCGTAGATGGTGCTGGTCGTCTGGTCTCCACAAGGCTGCATGTAGCCTAGTTCCTCTGGAATCATGTTTCTGGGGGCCTGCTTGACCCTGTTGGCGATTTTTTCTTCAACACACATTACGCACGAGAGATGTACATCAATCAGTAGTCCTATTTGTTCAATTGCATAACATCCTGAACTTCTGGACTTTTGGACACAGCAAACTCACATTGAAGAATGTAGTGTTTTATCCAACTCAGTTCAAAAGATGCAACCTTTTTCTTGACTATGTTTTTTTTAGGAAGGCTTTGACGTACAAAACAAGTTGCCTTACCCGAAGTGCCGTTTATCCCATGATTTGAAAACTGCAATGCAAGACGGCATCCTATGCAGTTACAACGACTGATAATGGACAGAGATTGGTGTAAATTGTCTTTATCTCTGGCTTTCTAGTCATCCACTTCCAGTGGATTAGCTCTGAACATAGCTTGTTGAAAGATAAGATACCTTAAAGGGGTATTGCCAACAAACTGTTGCAAATTAAAGGAATATCGCAAGTTCCACCAATGTGAAACTGCTCCATTTATTCAGCCACAAACCGGCACGGTTGGCCTAGTGGTAAGGCGTCCGCCCCGTGATCGGGAGGTCGTGGGTTCGAACCCCGGCCGGGTCATACCTAAGACTTTAAAATTGGCAATCTAGTGGCTGCTCCGCCTGGCGTCTGGCATTATGGGGTTAGAGCTAGGACTGGTTGGTCCGGTGTCAGAATAATGTGACTGGGTGAGACATGAAGCCTGTGCTGCGACTTCTGTCTTGTATGTGGCGCACGTTATATGTCAAAGCAGCACCGCCCTGATACACACCGGTGACACTGTGACGGTTCCCCTACGCTTTGTGTTCGGTGCCCTGACCCTTTGTGTTCGGTTCCCACTCGGTTCCCACACGCCAAAATTCGCGGACAAAACATCCATTTATGGTAGTATTACGCAATGTTGCTCTCTGAAAATGGTCTTGTTAGATCTGTGAGTGTTTACACTACATGCCTAGGTGCTGTTGGATTGAAGGTTTTTGATATTTTAGCCGTTATTAGGTAGAATGCCTTCCACTTTACTGCAAAACTGCATAATTCGTAGCATCGGCAAGAAATATCCTACCAAAAAATGCCTGCTTGGAACTGTCCGTGGTCCAGCAAAAAGTTCAACATGTCTGTAGCAGACAGCCCAAGTTTCAAGATTGTAGGGCCATCCAAACAGCCGTAATAATAAAAACAACAAAAGTAGTCAGTGAAATTGGCTGTGTTCGGTCCCCCCACACTTTTGTGACGTAGGCGTGACGGTTCCCATAATTCATTGTGTCGGTCCCCACTTTCTGTGTCGGACCCCACTTTCGACCTAATTTCTCTGTGACGGACCCCACAACCAGCCTATTTTGTGTCGGTCCCCACACCTTCTTGGATTTATGACTTGCCGGTTACTTGTATCATTGTATTCATTGAATCTAATTGTCTCGGAGTTATTTTTCAGCAAAAACCGGCAAGGCAGCACCTTTTGTGATACCAAGTAAGTCAGATGACATCAGTATGTGTGTGTGTGTGTGTGTGTGTGTGTGAGAGAGAGAGAGAGAGAGAGAGAGAGAGAGAGAGAGAGAGAGAGAGAGAGAGAGAGAGAGAGAGAGAGAGAGAGAGAGAGAGTTGTGTTTCCGTACCCGCGACAGCGTTTTTCCAGCGGCGCGACGAAAATCAAGCACATAGAAAATGACCAGGAGTGTTTCCACACGCGCGACGCGTTAGCGGCGCGACAAGCGGCAAGCGACGCGATTTTTTTGAAAGGGTCCTGGAGCGATTTTTTCGCGTTGTCGCGCGGCAATGCGGGAGTTTACAGATTTTACCGCATGTTTAAAACGCAAGTACGGAAACACGTCACGCGTTTGCGCGCGTTTTCTTTTGTCGCTGCCGCTGTCGCGGGTACGGAAACAGAACTTACCGCGAGTACGACACTACCGCGAGTACGACACTACCGCGAGTATAACACTACTGCGTGTCACACTACCGCGAGTATAACATTACCGCGTGTCATTTTATGACTTCCATGGCTGAAGGCAAAGGTTGAAATGTTTCCTTGAAATATAAAACAAAAAGGCCTGGTCTGTTTTCTGAACACTAATTCAATGTTTGTCATGCTAACCAAGAACTCAAAACGATCAGAACACACTATCAGAATACATATAGAATGGGTTGCTTCCAATCAAAGTTAGAACACAAACTCACAAGAAGTAAGTTTGCATGCGTTCTCTCTACGGTTATGGTACTCGCGGTTGTGGTACGCGCGGTAGTGTGACACGCGGCAGTGTTATACTCGCGGTAGTGTCGTACTCGCGGTAGTGTGACACGCGGTAGTGTTACACGCGGTAGTGTCGTACTCGCGGTAGTGACGCTCGCGGTAGTGTCGCATAACCGGAGTGATCTGGAAAGGTGTCAATCTCTCTCTCTCTCTCTCACTCTCTCTCTCTCTCTCTCTCTCTCTCTCTCTCACACACACACACACACACACACACACATACTGATGTCATCTGACTTACTTGGTATCACAAAAGGTGCTGCCTTGCCGGTTTTTGCTGAAAAATAACTCCGAGACAATTAGATTCAATGAATACAATGATACAAGTAACCGGCAAGTCATAAATCCAAGAAGGTGTGGGGACCGACACAAAATAGGCTGGTTGTGGGGTCCGTCACAGAGAAATTAGGTCGAAAGTGGGGTCCGACACAGAAAGTGGGGACCGACACAATGAATTATGGGAACCGTCACGCCTACGTCACAAAAGTGTGGGGGGACCGAACACAGCCAATTTCACTGGCTACTTTTGTTGTTTTTATTATTACGGCTGTTTGGATGGCCCTACAATCTTGAAACTTGGGCTGTCTGCTACAGACATGTTGAACTTTTTGCTGGACCACGGACAGTTCCAAGCAGGCATTTTTTGGTAGGATATTTCTTGCCGATGCTACGAATTATGCAGTTTTGCAGTAAAGTGGAAGGCATTCTACCTAATAACGGCTAAAATATCAAAAACCTTTAATCCAACAGCACCTAGGCATGTAGTGTAAACACTCACAGATCTAACAAGACCATTCTCAGAGAGCAACATTGCGTAATACTACCATAAATGGATGTTTTGTCCGCGAATTTTGGCGTGTGGGAACCGAGTGGGAACCGAACACAAAGGGTCAGGGCACCGAACACAAAGCGTAGGGGAACCGTCACAGTGTCACCGGTGTGTGATATGGCCCTTCGTGGTCGGCTGGG